>NC_090273.1:78159123-78759123 GCF_040414725.1 Anabrus simplex | reverse complement strand
TCTTTGGTGATAATAAGATTATTGTCATTAATTTTCTTTTTAAGAGCAAATAAATTATGTTGTTCAATGGAAAGCTCTTTAGAAGTGTTATGAGAAAATTATTAAGTATATTTGTTATCTTGTAGAGGAATGTGGTTCTTTTTCTTTTTAATTTCTGTTCTTAATTCATCTTGTTTGTCAATAGTGGCTTTATTAATGGCTAATTCAGATTCCGTGATTAAAGTTGTGGCAACTTTGAATAAATTAAGGTTGGGCCAATTACGTTTAGGGCCTTTAGATAAAATTGAATTTTGAATATCACTTAATTGCACATTGGATAAATTGATGACTGGGGGATGAAATTCTTCATAAGTGTTTAGGAGTGTACTGGTTAATTTGAATTTGTTTTTGTGAGAGTTGGAATTTTTTAGGGAATTAAGTTTTCTATCTAATATTTGCTCTTTTTATATAATTCATTAAATAATTTATCATCAATGTGAGATTGTAAAAGATCCCATTGAGTAATGGACAACAACTTGGTTACCTCAAGATGAGTCTCATATAATTTAAGATTTATTAAATATTTTTTCCTGTATAAGAATTTGATGTCATCTCTTAGCCATATTTTATTAGTTTCAATATGGGTTTTCCAAGTTTGAGGTGAAAAGTGATGTTTTTTCATAGTACCTTTAAGAAAATAAGAAGTTAAATTTAAAGAAATGCATTGTTTAAGGAAATCAAGGTCTTTTCCTAATTTTGCATTTTTTATTTTTAAGCTTAAATAAAGAAAAGCTTTGTTTTGCCTGGTAAGCTTTATCATCTAGAGAAACAGGATGAAACTTCATCACTAGATACTCAGAATATAAGAATGCTGTTAGATACAATACATTTTCGGCTGTAGGTCAACATTACAAAAAGGCCAATTACTTGATATAACAGATAATTTTTTCATACATTTAGATCAATATTTTAACTCTAATTACAACCAAAATGAAATATGCAAAAAATCCAACATTCTATTTTATCTTTTATCATTATTCTTAAAAATTTTAATTTAACCAATCTAAATTCATTCTTCCATTTTATTCATTCTACCTCTCCTCAGCATTTATCCCATTCCCTCATTCTTCAGCCCCATCTTAAGTTTCCCCCCCATTATTAACACTTTTCACTTAACTTTAATAATTTTTCCTTATAATCTCTATCATTTCTGTTTTTCCTTTTTGCCTTTTTCTTTTTCATGTCATTTGCTTCCTAGCATGTTATTTTACTAATACGTCCAACACTTGGTTATGTAAGATGAGACACAATTTGACTTATTTCTCTTCAATTCTTCATTTCATTCCTTTCATTTAATATTTTACATTCCTTAAATATTTTTAATATTTCCCACATTTTTCTAACTTATTTTTCCTTTCTTTTATATCAGGATTGGATGAAATTTCACTCCACCATTTGAATACAAAGAATAAAAATCTTTTAACTTAATTCAAGTGCCTTTTCACTTTCATATTCTCCATGAATACCTTCAATATTTTTATACTGTTTTCTTTATACACAGCTTTATAGAATTTTCTTTCCACTGCAATAATATATTTGTTCAACTCATATTTTAATTAGGACATTACTTTGCATATATGCTCAATTCTACATCTCATCAAGATTATAAATGATTTAAAGTGTAAAGTGTATCTACACTTCGCAGTGATACGAAGAACATCAAAAGACTTCTTCTTCTACAATAACATTATGCATATATGTCCAATTCCATACCTCATCAAGATTGTGAATTTCGAATTGTATCTATGTTCTTGAATACTACGCAGAATACTAAAAGACTTCTTCTTCTCATATATTCCCACAGCTAAGTGAACAAATGTGTTTTAAGAAAATTCTAAAAATTTTTCTTAGTGTCAAATTTCTGTGTTTTTAAGACCATCTTGAAATCCACTGTGTTTCAAATATCTTGTTCTTCACACGATATGGCTGAAGATGACCATTAAATAGGTCAAAACTAGTCCCTTAAATGTTAATAAACACTATTTACTTTGTATTGAAAATGTGGATTTAACTCACATATTATTTTAATTTGGTTTAATCAAAGTTGAATACTGCCCTCTTCTTACCGGGCTTGGCTCAGCTGGGGAACGCGAGTCCCAAGGGTGGAACATTCGTTGTCTGGCTTTGCTTATTTTTTTTTAAGGCAGGAAAAGAGACAAGGACTAACGACAATGACACAAAATATAAAACAACAATTTCTTGACATTTATTGCAAACTAGCACACTCAACAATAACAAAATTAAATTAACAAATCTTGATAACTAAATTATATTATCTTCTCTGCCAGTTTTTTGAACATGGTGATTAACTTCTCCAGTATACTGGACAACATTATCTCTGTAAATATACAAACTAGCATTAGCCTTACTCCTGGTTTAATGAAACAACAACAAAAATAAAAATTATGTTTTTCATGTGAGGACCTCCTTCCAATAATGTCATACTATTTACATGTTGAAAGAAAGTGAGACTAGTTGATTCAAATTTATCCTGAACGTTAAAATAAGAGACTTATTTATCTTAGCATTTATCTTGCTATCTCAAAATAGTGAAACCAAATTTTTATTGAAATATCACTCAAAGATGTCTCCATTGGACTTAATATTACACAATTGTGTTTATACAGTTTCATCAGACAAACGTTATGTCAATCTTTAGAACCTGACAAATTTAAGGAAATTCTTAACATCGTAGGCTTTACAAAAATAAATGGTGAAGCTTGTCCACTGAAATAAATCTTTCTTATTCATTATTATAGGGTACTCTGAACCTTTCTTTACTTAAATTCAAAATAAAATTCACTAAAGGTTTAAATCTTCAAAAATTATAGCAACACAAACAACAGTGCTGATAACCAGGACTCACGTAATGAACACGTGGCCGGGTCAAAACCATAGTCAAAGAAAATATCACAGTTCAATGAAATAATTGTCAATCACACACACAGCATTCACACTAAGGTACACGAGAATTATTTACAATATTTACAATGAATTCTATCCTTTGAATATTAAATTTTATTTTTAATCCTAAATATTGGAATTTTCTCAATGACAGTATCGGGCAAAGAAAAATCATTTACGTCCCTCAGATGCATGATTAAGTCTGGATAATCACTTAGTTAAAGAAGATGAAATTTACAACGTTGATCATGTTAATATCGGCGGTAGATATCTGAAGAAATTGTCATCAACAAAACGCACATAGAATAGGTCAAATATGAGCATTCGCTTTCAAGGTTCATGAGTCACGACATTATTATACTCAAATCCAGTCAGAAAAATTTAACACGTGCTAAGAAATTACGTCCAACAACAAGTATTTTCCAAATAAGACTCAACAAATGGATCCGCAATCAACAACACCCAATAAATAATCCATTCCCAAGTCAATAAAATGCAATAAATGAACCATCCAGATTCTGCCATATTCCAGGCTCATATTCATCCTAATTGAGCACACATTAACATCATACACACAAGATCAAGTAATATTTAAACTCATGACCCTTATTAATTTATTTAACCCGAGATGAAATTTTATTATTATTATTATTATTAGATGTGCACGATCTCAAATTCGTGGAAATAAGAATTTGACAATATGTCAGATGACACTAGCATGCCTTAAATCATCCAGGGAGAAAATCTAATATAGAAAACCAGCGTAACACAACATGCCGTAAATCTGTCCCACACGACTTCAAAGAAAATTATTTTCAAAATTGAATTGCAAATTATCAGTGAGGACAATTATTTTTAAGTCACATTAGACTATCAAATGGGACAGCTAGAATAAACGTAGAAGACACACACACGTTCTAGCTATTCTAATAGAGATCAAAAATCATTCACACACAAATGACGAAACTACCATCTCCCATATGAATGAAGAATGAAAATATTCAAAACTACTGCAATACTAGAAGAAATATTACCACTAATGAATAAAAAAGCATTATTTCTATAAAGATGAACAGATAAACATTATGAAATTGTACTTAAATGATTGATGGAACTGGATTTCTGCCGATGAGCTGAAACATGTGGTAGGCTATCTACCCACAGTCGCTGTCTGCCCATGTCAGAGATCGCCTACATCTTAATGCAGCATTGTAGCCTTGATGATCAAAGTAGAGTTGTAGTAGGCATCCTCTTCATGGTATAGCAACATCTTGAAGTGCTCGTTCCAACACATGGCGATTTCCTTCCTTCTTCCCGTACAGTAGAAGCTGAAACTGACAAACAATTTTAGGATATGTTCCGTACACACACATGATGAATTTTGAGGTGAAATTATACGTAACTTTGATCACAAAATCTGCCAAACTCGTAGATCCAAATGTTAATGAAGGTTGACTGATTGTACTGCCGAATAATTAGTTCAAGAAGTGTCTGCATCGTAAATGAAGGAACAGCATCGAGAATGCAGCAAATAGCACGCCGAAAAGCACGTCGAAGTACACAGCACAAGAGTAGAGCAAGGAGAGAGCGTTTCTTCCAGAAAATCGGGTTTTTAAGCATATTCAGCCCAAGGGGTGTGTCACTATAATTGTTCGTAATTGGCCGACATCTAGCGTTTCATTTCTCGAAAGTACTTCCGTCTGAACTTGCCATGCGCCAACCTGTCGAAGTGACCTTGGCCTTCTCCTCAGTGGGTCACGTGTAGACAGCTGACAGCTCACTAAAAAAATCAACACGTAGCTCCCCCTCACCAACGAGACCGGTTCTGGACAGGTAATACTGTCTCTGTAACACAGGGCTGGAGAATATCGCCCGTGCTATTGAAATAAAAGTCTTACACATGCAGAAACGATAAATACTTATTATAGGCCAAATTTGAAGGGGACAATAAGGACCCATGAAATGAAATTCATTTCTCTAGATTGTAAAGTGTATTGACAAGGTGAACCCAAGTAAAACTATTTTAAATAATTCTGTATAATAATAATTTTGTGTGGCTATTTCTAGCCAAGTGCAGCACTTGTAAGGCAGACCCTCCAATGAGGATGGGTGGCATCTGTCATTTGTAGGACACTGCTTGTTATTGTGGTGGAGGATAGTGTTATGTGTGCTGTGTGAGTTGCAGGGATGTTGGGGACAGCATGAACACCCAGCCTCCGGGCCACTGGAATTAACCAATGAAGGTTAAAATTCTTGATCCGGCTGGGAATCGAACCCAGGACCCTCTGAACCAAAGTCCAGTACGCTGACCATTCAGCCAACGGGTTGGACAAATAATTCTGTAATAGATTCGGACAAGTCAGTACGGATTAAACAACCATATTAACCTATCATGGTTAAGTTTATCAACAATGAATAAGGATAAGACTGTACCAGATGCGTGTCAACTACCAACGCAACAAAACCAATTCACATACTTGACTTCAACCACAGGGCTAATACGACTTCCACACAAATCATCAAAACAGCTCCAACTAAGCAATAACTCAACTCCACCATCAAGACTGCCTCCTTATATATATTGCCTGACCAGGCTTCTGGAAAAATATGACACAACATATCTTCTCATAAATTTTAGAGTGCCCTATAGCATAGTTACAAATTAAGGAAGGTTCTACATAGTTCTCGTCATACATAGCATTGTTCTGGATATGGTGTGTTGCACAATATTGTAGTGGACTATACATCATATATACAGGTAATAATAAATTACATACCTACTATTAATTATGTGTTCTTACATTAATTGAACTCTAATTAATATATATTCAGCAATGTTTTGTGATATAACCTCACAAATAATACGATCGTCCGCACTTGACTACGTAAATAATAATACTAAATGAATGTAAATACATCATAGCCATACCTCACAAGTAATAATAAGGTATGAATATGACAAGCAGATTAGAGCAGATGTAGGATGCAATATTTACATAGAAATGAAAAGGTTAGCACAGGATAGGGTGGCATGGAGAGCTGCATCAAACCAGTCTATGGACTGATGACTCAAACAACAACAACAACAACAACAACAACAACAACAACAACAACAACAATAATAATAATAATAATAATAATAATAATAATAATAATAATAATAATAATAATAATAATAATAATAATAATAATAATAATAATAATAATAATAATAATAATAATTCGAGCTCGATATTGGCATTATTTACCCTTGGGTTAAAGAATATTGTTTTCAAGTTATATTAGTCTATTACACTTGCATCAGTATGTAGAGGTTATCTTTGGGAAAGCCCAGTCAGATTGGCTTCCAAAACTCACAATTCTTGAGTTCTTTCTCCCATTCTTCCATAACCTTCCCTCAGACGACGTTGAACAGAATAGGAGGGAATCCATCACCTTGTCTCATGGCTATTTAAATGTTGAAGGGTTCTGAGATTTCACTCATAAATTTCACTTTAGATTTCATGCCAGTCAATGTTTGTTTTATGAGTTCTCGAGTTTTGAAATCTAGTCCCCTCTCTTCTAGAATTTGTGACAGCAAGAGCTTGTTGATTGAATCGTAAGCCTTTTTGAAATCCAGAAATGTGCATACGAGGGTTTTTTGTCTGAGAGCTTGCATTTTAAGTGTTATTTTGAAGTTAAAAATTTGTTCGGGGTATGACCTACTAGAGGGGTATTAAAAAGTGGAATTATTGTTTGAAAGCTATATATTTTCAAATTTTTTACAAAACAACCTTATCTCCTTCAAAATACTCTCCATTACAACTAATACATTTGTCCCACCGGTGCTTCCACTGTTCAAATCATTTTTCCTAGTCATCTTTAGACATGGCTGACAGCTCCTCCCTCGTTTTTTCCTTGACCTTTCATTGTTGTCAAATCGGTGTCCTTTCTTGCCTGTTTTCATGCGTGGAAATCGGAAAAAGTCACACAGAGCCTGGTCAGGTGTGAGGCAGCAGAACCATGCCATTTTTAGCCAAAAACTGTGTAACAGAGATGGTTGCGTGTGCAGGTGCATTGTCATGGTGGATTGCACAATCTTCATATAACTTCCCAATAAAAGGTTTGCATGTTGTTCACTTTTGCCATGATAAAAGCAAAACAAGAACAAAACTCTACTAGCAAAAACAATCACTGCAGATGAGCAGAACAAGCCAGGTCATCAACATAGGCGGCACTGAACTCTCAATGAGTTGCGCTATACACGCCTAGTAGCAGAAATGCGAACTACATAAGCATCACCCACTGCAATGTTATTCCAGTTATTTTTGGGTACCCCCCCTCATATCTGGTCCGAATCCTGCTTGATATTTAGCTAATTGGAGTTCTAATTGCCTTTGTGTTCTATGCAAGAGACATGCTGATAAAGTTTTGTAAGGTGACAGTTACAAGAGTGATCCCTCTTTAATTATTTACATCTGATTTTTCACTTTTTTATGTAGTGGGTAGATTAGAGCAATCTTTCAGTCATCCGGGAGCTTTGCAGTTTGCCCAATGTTTTTAAATATTTGTGTAATTTCTTTGAGTGAATTTGGGCCTACATTTTTCAAAAGTTCAGCTACAATTCCATCCTACCGTGTTGCTTTGTTGTTTTTAAGTTTTGCGATGTGTGAATAAATATCTTCTTGTGTTGGTGGTGACAAATGTTCTAGTGTGATTTCTGGCTGTATGTTCTGGAACCTCTCTGTGGGTTCTGGACAATTTAAAAACTGTGAAAAATACATGGCTAGTTCCTGGCAATTTTCTTTATTTGTTAAGGCCAGTTTATCATCTTGTTTCCAAAACCAAATGTTGTTTTTTTTGTTTTATTATTATTATTATTATTATTATTATTATTATTATTATTATTATTATTATTATTATTATTATTATTTCTGTATAGGTGGAGTGATATAAATGCCAAAGAGACGTTGGAACTATTTTCACATCAAGGCTTTCTTAAATTGGCTCTGAAAAATATACCTTTTATTGCTTCTGAAGTAATTAGATCATTATTCATTCAAGTACTATTACGGGAACTGCAGAAATTTATTCCAGAGGTACAAAGAAATGACCTTCGTAGGTGAGTTGAACATTTATTTTCTATCCATTTTAACAGTGTTATCTAGAAAAGCTTCCATTATTATGTTTCATTTTACAGTATTTTAATACTTCAGTGTTTAAAAGAGACAGCTTAGTAAATTAAAAATATATCAATAAATATTGTAGTTTAATTTATAGTTTTCACTTATAAATAATTAACAGTTACAATTAAATGAAGCTTTATTTTTATGACAGTCAGGAGTTAGGTGTTTTCCAGCATACTGCAGATGATACCTGTAAGCATTGATAACTTGAATTATAGAACAGATTAAAACTGTATTTCAGGTATCAAAATCGTTGCTTGTGTGTAAATTGTCATATTTAAAAAAATGCACATTGTGTAGTGTATTTTACAATTTGAAACACATAAAATCATAGCCTGCAAGCTTGTCAACATTTGGCTACTTTACTGGTGCCCTTGTATCAAACAAACCATATTTATTTCACTGAGGTTTTCTAATATATATATATATATATATACAGTTTTTGCCCCCATTGGAACACTTCAATCAGTCGTATACATTAAAGTTCTAATAGTATTAATTCGAGTCAGCTTTTCAGCTTATTTTTTCCCACTCTCAAAACTTCTTCATCCTGTTGGTTCTGGCTCCCTTTGATTGTCATTAATGGTGTACTTCCTTCGTTCAACTATTATGAGTTTGAATCATAAGTGTTAATTCCTTAGAATTCCCTTCTCTTCTCTGCTTTCAATTTGGAGCATTGATAAATTTAATTCTTCTAAATCATTCATGATTTCTGTGAACCAAGTGTTCTTTGTTTTATTTTTCCAGACGTAACTAAATAACTGCTTTACTAGTTGGGTTTCTGGCAGTCTGAACACATTACAAAAAAAGGCAATTCTCCTTTTCCGCATTGTATCTATTATTGATTCACTTTCAGGATATACCAGTTCATTAGGTAATAATCTCCATTGGCCATCAACTTGGTGTTTCTTATTGATGATTGTCCTGATGATTCTTCTATCTACTTACTTCAATTTATTGGTTATTGATTTAGTGTTCAACTTGAAGAGTGTTTCACTAGCATAAGTTGCTTCAGGTTTTACAACTGTATTGTAGTGTTGAAATTTAGTATTCATGGAGAGAGAGAGAGATTTTTTAATAAGTATGCCAGGTGATTTACTGTGCTATTTTCAGTTTAGATATTCTGCTGTCGATCGATGTTTTGTCCTTCGTGTTCCAGGTTATAATTTCCCCAAGATATTTGAACTTATTCAACAATATTAATTTGCTTGCCATTGTTGAGGTGAATGGCTGTTCTGTTTTTTAAATTCTGAAGATTGTCATCATTTCAGTCTTTTCAAATGACATTTGCAGTCCGATTTTTGGAGAAATTTTCTCGAGTTCTTCAATTTGAAATTTAGCTTCTTCCACACTACTTGCTAGTAATGCAAGATCGTCTGCAAATGCTAGGCAATTAAGTTTAATATTTCTGCCTGTCTTGATGTTTGAATGACATTTCCTTACCCATTCTCGCATGACTTTCTCCAGGGCACAGGTAAATAATAATGGTGAGAGTCCATCTCCCTGTCAAAGTCCAGTGTGGATTTCAAATGGCTCAGTCAATTCACCTCTAAAGTTGACTTTAGACTTAGTATTCTTAAGAGTGATTCCAATAAGATTGATGAGTCTTTAGTGTAAACCAGATTCTTTAAGGACTTTCAGTAGTGACTCACGATGAATACTGTCATAAGCTTTTTTTAAATCAACAAAAGTTATTATTAATCTCCTCTTCCAAACTCTATGTTGTTTCAAGATCCACTTAAGACTGATGACTTGAGTGGGACGGCTTCGCCTTGGTCAAAATCCTCCCTGATATTCTCCCAGTTCCTGGTCAAGTTGTTCCTGAAATCTTGTATATATAATTTTAGATAAAATCTTATAAGTAACATCAAGCAGAGATATACCCCAATAATTACTGCGACCCGATCTATCACCATTTTTGTGCAGTGGCTGGGTCATTGCTGTAGTCCATTCCTCAGGCATTTCTTCAGTATTGCAGATGTCTGTGATATGTTTATGTAAATTTTGAAGTGTTTGTGTATTTGCATTCTTCCATAATTGTGCTACCAATTGATCCTCTCCTGCTGCTTTGTAGTTCTTGAGAGAACTTATTGCTTTGATCACTTCATCATAAGTTGGCGGTATAACCTTTTCCAGTGGAGTTTTATTTTTTGGGAAGGATTAAAATCAAGTTGCTCTGAAAACCATAAAATTAGTTAGTGGGACGTAAAACAAGTAACATTATTGTTAAAATCGAATTATTCTTTTGGATCTTCACAGTTAAGTAATTCTTTAAAATAGTCAGCCATAATTTTAGAATGATCCCCGTTATTGTGTTCCATTTTCCCATTTTTATTTTTCATCATAAGTGTAGGCGGGGTGAAATTTGATTGATATTGCTGGAATGTTTTGTAATAGTCTCTTGTTTTATGTTAACTAAATGCTTCTTCTATGTTATTCAGTGTTTCTTTTTGATAATTTCTTTTAATTTTTCTAAATTCTTTGGCTGTTTGTCTTCTGGCATTGATGAGTTCTTTGCAGGATTTTTCGTTTTTCCATTGTTGGTCAGATAACCATGCTTTGTGCCTTTCTTGAATTGACTGTCACATTCTTCATTCCACCAGGTATGTTTCTTTCTCCAGTTAATGGGAGCAAATTCCTCAGCTACACTTTTCAATTTGTTAATTATTGTCCCCAATTTGTCACTGAGGGGTGTTTTAGATCTCTCCATATATATTCTATTATTTATTAAATAACAGGAATCATAATTTCTTCGCCTAGTTGATTGAGATTTTTTTGGTCTCCATTTTGGGTGTTAATTTTATTTTTATTTTTGATAAGAAATGATCTAAATCATCTGAATCAATGTCAACCCCCCCACAGAGGACTTTCACATTATAAACTTCTTTGTAGTAATCTCTATCTATGGCTGCAGGGTCAATTTGAAACTCCCCCAATTTTACATTAGGACATTTTCAAGTCATTAATTTCTGTGGTTGCCTCTTAAATCTTGTGGTTTCCAGAATAAGTCCATAGTCCTCACAAAGTTCAATTAATCTTTGCCCATTTTTGTTCGTGAATTTATGAGCAGGCCATCTTCCCACTACTGTACGATATTTTCTTTCTTGGCCTATTTTTGTACTGAAGCCTCCAAGCAAGAGTTTATGTTTACATCAAGGATGTTTTATAGTAGATTAGCTGATGTACCCGTGCTTCGCTACGGGATTCTCAGGAAGACTGTCCTTGTGGTTTTCCTACCTGAAGTCGTCAGAAGGAATGTAGTGATTAAAAGCAACGTTATATAAAATACTCGATCAAATTAATAAACCGCACATTTTCTCACTTTTGACGAACAGTACTACAGTGGCGATCTTACGATCCAAAGTTCCAGTGCTGCAATGACCAGACCGCAGACAGCCGTGTACACTTCTATGCCATTATTCCGTTAAATATGCACACTGCTCATTCCAATCAGTGCCTCAGAGTTGGAATTGAATAGCTCGAATGCTATGATGAACCAGTTTGTTACGTATCAGTAGTATCAGAAATTTATCTAAATCCCCAGCTACTTCCCGCCAATTTTCAGGCAGGCTATTATATTCGGTACGACTAGGTGAGTTGGCTGTTCGGTTAGGGGCGCATAGCTATGAGCTTGGATCCGGGAGGTAGTGGATTCGAACTCCATTGTCGACAGCCCTGAAGATGGTTTTCCATGATCTCCAATTTTCACACCAGGAAAATGCTGGGGCTGTAACATAATTAAAGTAGGGGCTGCTTCCTTCCCACCCCTAGCCCTTTCGTATCCCATCGTCGCCATGAGTCCTATCGGTGTCGGCGCGACGTAGAGCAAATTTAAAAGAACTTAGTATACAGCAGTAATCCCATCTATCGGAGATGAATGGCAGCAGAGACGGCGCTGATATGATCTTAGCAACAAAAACCCATATTCATGAATATCTCCGTTATCATAGCCGGTACGGTCAAAATGTTTAAGACATAAATGATCGGAAATTTAATACTATGTAACTTTATTTTTATAGTAATTGTGAATAACATCACTTTCTGTATTGTAGGCCATCACATTGGTTTTCTTTCGACTCTGTAATATAAGGCCGTCTTATATAATTAATTGTAGAGTAGACTATAGTTCCTTATTCCCCGACTTTACATACCGATTTTCATTAAATTCTGTTTACCCATTTTCCCGTGACGGCGCTGATATGAACTTAGCAACAAAAATCCGTATTCATTAATATCTCCGTTATCATAGCCGGTACAGTCAAAATGTTTAAGACCTAAATGATCGTAAATTTAATATTATGTAACTTTATTTTTATAGTATTTGTCAATAACATCACTAATAACACAAATATTTGAGAATTAAATTTTGGGCCTTCCCCTAAACTACCATTTCGCTCAGCATGAATAAAGTTGTTTATGACCTAGATTGTAGTGACTTATTCCCCGACTTTGCATACTGATTTTATTTACGATGGAACAACTAACAAATATTTGAGAATTAAATTTTACAGTAGGCCTTCCCCTAAACTACCATTTTTCTCAGCGTGAATAAGATTATTTATGGCGTAGATTGTAGCGGCTTATACTCCGACTTTGAATACCTATTTTAATTAAGATAGAACCACTAATGACATAAATCTTTGGGAATAAAATTTTAGGCCTTCCCTAAACTGCCATTTCTTTCAGAGTGAATAAGATTATTTATGGCTTAGATTGTAGCGACTTATTTTAGAATTTTACATACCAGTTTTCATTAAGATAGGACCACTAATAACATAAATATTTGAGAATTAAATATTTGGCCTTCCCCTAAACTACCATTTCCCTCAGCGTGGAAAATATTTATGGCCAAGATTGTAGTGACTTATTCCCGGACCTTACATACTGATTTTCATTAAATTCTCTTCAGCCATTTTCTCGTGATGCGTGTACAGACAGACAGACAGACAGACAGACAGACATAAATTACGGAAAATTAAAAAATGCATTTTTTTCTCCAAGCCAGAGAAGAAACCACATCTTCGCTGCTAATTTGGAATAAAATTAATGTAGATTTAATGAAAGTGAAGAGGAAGAAGCTTTTCCTAAGAAACGGCTCTTTTCAAGGTTGTATTTTGAGTTATTTGGTGAATTGTGGTACTATAATTTGGAATAGGGCTAAATTGTAATTCCAGACCAGTTCATACTACTATTCCTACTACTGCTGACTGAGCCTCTGACTTAAGTGCGCACACTGCTCATTCAAAACAGCATGTCAGAGTGGTTATCGAATAGCTGGCATACTATGATGAACCAGTGTGTTTTGTGCCAGCAGTATCAGAAAATGTATGAACCAGAGGATTGGCATGCTAAAGAAGAAAGTTGTCTAACTCCTCAGCTATTTCCCGCCAATATTCAGTTAGGCTGTTTTATTCGGTACGCAGCAGTAATCCCATCTATCGGAGTTGAGCGGCAGCATAAGAGACAAAGAACATTACAACAAACAACGGCCAGTGTAATGTTATTGTTGATCTATGTTACGCGCTTTCGATATTGTAGGCCTTCACATTATTAATTGTCTTTCGGTTCTGAAATACCACTCTTATCATAGTCGGTACATTAAAACTGAATAAAACACAAATGATCGGAAATTATATTCTCTATAGTTATGTAGTACTTTTATATAGGACCAAGAACATAGGTATTTAAAAATTAAATTTTAGGTGCCTTCCCCTAAACTACCATTTCACCCAGGGTGAATAACATTGTTTATAGCTTAAACTGTAGTTTCTTATTCCCCGACTCTATATACCGATTTTCATTAAATTCTGTTTACCCATTTTGTCGGGGCTCGGCGTTGATATGGACTTAGCAACAAAAATTCAAATTCATGAATATCTTTGTTATCATAGCCGGTACGGTAAAAATGCATAAGATGAAAATGATCAGAAATTTAATTCTGTATAACTTTAGTTATGTCATATTTATCGATATGACGACTAATAATATAAATATTTGAGAATTGAATTTTAGGCCTTCCCCTAAACTACCATTTCACTCAGCGTGAATAAAATTATTTATAGCCTAGATTGTAGCGGCTAACCCCCGACTCTAAATACCGATTTTTATTAAATTCTCTTCAGCCGTTTTCTCGTGATGCGTGTACATACATACAGACAGACAGACAGACGACAGACAGACAGACAGACAGACAGACAGACAGACAGACAGACAGACAGACAGACATTACGGAAAAGTAAAAAGTGCATTTTCTTGTTACTGTGGACATGATCGATACAGAAATACCATTCTTTTCAAATTCTGAGCAATGTACAGACAAAACTCTAATTTTATATATATAGATGGTCCTTCCAAAATTTGTCTGTATCTTCTTTTTCCTTGGCATTTTTGTCATTTGTTGGGGCATGGATTTTTATCAGAGTATAAGATTTATTCCCCACTTTAATTGTTAACGTTGCCATTCTTGGAGAGGTTGATGAGAAGTCCTTGATTGAGTCTATTATACTGTTATGGACTAGGAATCCCATTCCAATTGGGGAACATTCTTCAGTACTCTTTTTCCTGGAGGGCCTTTCTAAAGGTGATATCCTCCAGATTCTATTGGATCTTGATCCATGTTCCCAAGTTCCTGAAAAGCTGTTGTTAAATTTTTTTATGTTGATCCATTATATCTGTTAAATGTTTCATCTTGCCGAGTTTCATTAGTGAATTTATGTTGAGTGTGGCAAAATATGAAAATTTCCCTGGCTTGTTGAATTTAAGTGTTCTCTTAGTTTGCTGCGGCTGCATGCTCCTTTGGGCTTCCAGGCACTCTGACTCGCCTTGATCATCTACGTGATATCCCACTGTATCTGAATGGTGCTTTTGCTCAGATCCGCGATGTTGTATGTCTGAGCTGGTGGATTTATTCATTAGAAGACTCTTCATGATAGGCTGCTGATCATTATGATAGAAACATTTCTGACTGAGTTCAGGGTTTACAATTCCAGATGTGATCTGGAAATGCGATTGGTGAGGTATGAATTGGTGATTAATGAGGTTGTGAAGTGTTTGGTCCGCAAGAGCTATTTTATTTCACTTAAGACTGCTGATATACTAGTGAGGATCCCCCTATCTGCCACCTAGGACATGCCACGTCGGAGTTTTACCTCTTTGCCTATTATGTTTTCTAATATAATGTAAAACAAGAGCTAAAAGGTTTCCACCTATTCAATACATTTATTGTAACCTAAAAAAGTTATAAATATGTATTTGAAACTAGTTTCAGTCTTGCTAGAGACCATCATCAGTCAAAAATCACGAAGCTAAGGCAAGACATAAATTATAATAGACAAAATTTATAAATTAATAGTGTGTTGTTGACATTCGGTGCAAGACCAGTAAAGAGTTGAATGATAAACACTCATCACGATCACACTTGCTCTAGTGTAAGTTCTCAACCAATTTGAAAAATGCGCCTACCAAAAACCAGGTCATAGTACTTAGAGAATCTTTCTGGATACATTTGAGTTGAAACAAGTGTGAACAGCATAATGGACGTCCCATGATTATGATCAAAATATCAATGGTGATATACTGTAAAGCTGCAAGTTTGCTTGTTCTCTGGGATAATTGAATTGAAAAGGTACATTTTTTTGCTATGATGGGAATGTGTTGTATCTTTGATGATCTTGAGAGGAAAAGAATTTCTGGTAAAGAAGAAGAGATGCTGAACTAAACAGTATGTGGACCACATGACTGACTTTTTTACAATCCTAAGTGACAAATGGGTGATGAGGTGATAATTGGTAAGAGTGAATTGGGTGTGGATAATGTGTTTAATTCGGTAGCAGATGGCTTAAGTCCAGAAGCCCTTCATATGTCCATTATGAGAATCTACTAGTTAAACCAAGGCCCTACACCGCCGGCTGCGCAGTAGCATATAACTGGGAAAGAGATGTCCATGCGCCTACTGCCATGTTGAGGGCACTCCTGAGCTCGCCAAGGAGATCGTAGTACGGAATGCATGCATTAACTTACATTAACAGATGCATGAAAACACCTGTCGATGTTACTGTTAATTCAATGACACGAGATAACATGGTAGGAACGAATGTTAATTAGGTTCATTGAAAATATTTTTAAAAGAGACTGCAATAGGAAACAGAAGATCCGTACGGATATTCTCATCAGTTTGCAAACCAAAAACACTGTATTGCTGCATTTAAGTCAAATTTTAGGCAGAAGTTGTATCCAGGGATGTAATCCGAGGTCTGAATGGTAAAAGTGGACCGTGAAGTGTGAAAGTCTTTCACATTAATTCTCGGTAAATATCCGACAAAGTGTCATTAAGGCCTCAGGGAAACTTAGCCATTCCCAAGTAATTGATAATGAAAGAAACAGCCTACACCAACTACTGAGCACACATACGTAAAAACTGAACATATTTATCATTGTTATTGAACAATCTTCACTAACATGTTTTAAATTAAAAAGAACAGTCCCCAAAAACAGGAAATCATCTTATACCGGTGCAGGAAATTGATAACCTTAAAGAAGACCACATAGATCACAGGCTTGTAATGAACATTTTATAGAGTTGGGCCTAGTAAAATATTTTGGAATAGCATATTTAATCATTCTTTTACTACAAAACAGGTGTGAAAAAGGAGAAATTAAAACTTAAGGTAACTATAAAGCATTCTTCAGATAATGCTTAATAATTTGAAGTAATACATTGTCCTAAAACTAGACAGATTATATCAAGTTTTGTTACCATTTTTTCTGGGTTCTAGGCTAATGTCTTCTTCCAATTATTAGTACCAGTACACAGTCTGTAAGAAAAATATGCATGCTTTCTATTTTGCAGAATAGCTGTTTATTTCTTAAGAATCATCCTTCAATAAATTGGATAAAGGCCAAGAATTAGAAGCCCACACATTCAAAATTCCATGTCTACATGTTTTCTGAATCCAGCATCCTATAGCCTGCTTAATTCACGATTATGGCAATTGAAAATAATTTCATAACAGTTCAATTTCCACTCATGACAACACCAAATTCCTTCTGATAGCGATCTGTACAATTAAAAGTTGCACTTAACTGTCCTTTAATATTGCCCATCAATTTCACTACTGGTAAGCCTCCGTGGCTCAGACGGCAGCGCGTCAGCCTCTCACCACTGGATACCGCGGTTCAAATCCCGGTCACTTCATGTGAGATTTGTGCTGGAGAAAGCGGAGGCGGGACAGGTTTTTCTCCGGGTACTCCGGTTTTCCCTGTCATCTTTCATTCCAGCAACACTCTGCATTCTCATTTCATAGCATCTATCCGTCATTAATAAATCACTTTGGGAGTGGCGACCTCATCGTACTAATAGCCTATATATGATTCATTCATTACATCTCTGACCCGGTCAATGACTGGAAAACAGGTTGTAGGTTTTCAATTTCACTACTGCAAAAGCTCTCACCTATTCACTGAAAACATTTTGCAATATCTTATCACTCCATCACATTGCTACAAAAGATTGACTAACCAACACAATTCAATATGAAAGTACACAAGGAAATGTAAACATCATGTGCTAACCATGCATTCAAAGCTGAAATGCCTACAACATGGCGATGCGCGAATGTATTCAATATTCCTCACAGCATTAGCGTGCTCTGTGAGTCTAGATAAGTAATATTTAACACGTTCGCGGCCGATGATGACACATGTGCATCATGACTTCACTTTCAGTCAGTGCCGATGACGACACACGTGCGTCACACTCTGCGCCAAATATTAAGGCTTGTATTTCCGCCAATATGTATGTAAACAAATAGACCTCTTATCTGTGCATTGTTAAGGTGTTATGAAACATATGTGCTATCTGGGCATCAGATCAATTGTTAGTTACAATCTCTGTAGCCATTACAAGTCGGCATATATTTCTGCGATGTCAAGAGAGAACAGTGAAGTTCCAGAACCTTCTAACTGGAAAAAATCCGTTTGCAATTGATGATAGTCTGGAAGCTCTCCTGAACGATAGTGACAATGACAGCATTGATAGTGACGACAGTGATGACAGTGTGAAAAGTGACTGTAGCCACCTGAGTGAGAATTTTAATCATGGATGTGTGTGTCGAGCGTCTGCTCCCAATTCTCACATTACAGAAGATGAGGAAGACGTAAGTAATAACTCATCTCCAAATCTCCTGCCAAATTACATGGGCAATATTTTAGGGGTCATTTCTTGGAGTTCAGATTAATCCTCAGTGAAACAAATAAACTTTATTGGTCGGCCGGGAATTAAGTTTCCACTGCCAAGTGACGAGAAACCTGTTGATTATTTTTACTTGCTTGCAGATGACTACTTACTGAATAACATTGTCACTGAATGTAATGCATTTGCAGAAGAGTTATTTTTGTGAGGAAATGTTGCTGAAAAGCCAAGGATTACAGACTAGTACGATGTCACCGTGGATGAGTTCCGTGTATTTTTAGGACGTATGTTTCACATGGGTGTTTTGCAAGTGTCTTGTATTAGGGATTACTGGAAAACGCATAGGTTATTCAACATTCCATGTTTTAGGAACTACATAAATAGAAATAGATTTCTACTTCTACTGAAGTACCTCTATTTTGCAAGAAACCCAGCTGAGGGAGATCCAAAATGAACAGATTGTTTGTAGAAAATACGACCAATGACCGAGTACTTCAGTGATAAAATGAAACAGGTTTATGAACCTGGTAAGGAGCTGTGTATTGACGAATCCATGATGTTGTGGTATGGTAGGCTGATGTTTCGTCAATACATTAAAAATAAGAGACAATATGGCATCAAGCTATATATGCTCACGGAGCCAGATGGAACAGTTATAAATTTTACTGTCTGCACTGGGATAACAGATGACTTAGGTGGGAAAGGCCATGCTGCAAATATAGTGCTCCATCTTATGCAAGGCCGGTTAAATTTAGGACATGCACTCTATATGGGCAATTTCTACAATAGCTATTCTTTATCTGCTACTCTTCTCGGTAATGGGACACATTCTACTGGTACGCTCAGAGTTGGCAGGAAGGAAACACCAGCCAGTGTATTTGAGAGCAACTAAAAGTTGGCGAAGTTGTCTGCTCTTATGCTAACGGCATAGCTATGGGAAAGTGGCGGGATAAGCGCGAGGTACGATTCATTTCCACAGAATATGAGCTTGACATGGTGGAGGTCAGCAACAAGAAAGGGGCCAAAAAACTGAAGCCTAAAGCAATAGTGGAGTATAATAGACATATGTCAGACACATATCACCATGACTAAATAATTTCCTACTATTCTTTCACAAGAAAAAGAATGAAGTGATATCGAAAATTAGGAATTCATGTCACTGAAATGATATTATACAATTCCTACATGCTGTATATTAAGTTCTCTGTAAAGAAGGTATCACTCTATGTTTTTTGACTGATGGTAATTGAGGAGTTATTACCTATTGACAACAGGCCACCATTTCGTAGGCTCCCAAAATCTCTCACACCACCTACAGAGACTCATTATGCCAGTAAATGTGCAGCTAAGGACAATGGACATAGACTGAGCAAATGGTACAAACAGTGCTATGAAGAGGGGCAGCACAGGGACAGCATGTTCTACTGCAGTGAGTGTCCAGGACAGCCAGGCTTGTGCCTTGAGAAATGTTTCGTGGAATTCAACAAGAGACAGAAATAACTGACCACAAACAGTGACATGTCTCCCTGTGTTTGTTGTAGCACACTGTATTGACTAGTTACATTGTACAGCTTATGGAGTAATGTAAGCATACATTGTCCACACAGCAATAATAAGATTCTACTGCACATTAATTTTGTGTGAAATGTTCAAAAACTTATTTTTCTGTTGTAAAGAAGTTCTAAAATCGAACAAAACATTATTTTCCTCGTTCCACTTCATTACCCGTCATGACGCACATGCTGCGTCAAACGGCACCGAAGGCGAGAAGCTCATCGGTAGTGCCGCTGATGCAGCATCTGCATCATGGAATTAAAATAATAATCTATAATGCATAAGGACACAGAAATGAACTCTTTTAAACAAACAAAGTATTACGATACCATGATAATGGTTGCTGATATCCGAGCAGCTGCAAACGTGTTAAGTCTTTGAGTAAAACCTGTCCATAACAGAATTGTATGTTAGTGCATTTTATTTCCATTGTGCACAGACTCCCGTTAATCAGAGGTAAAGTTAATTTAAGACACCGCTTACATAGCATATCTGTGTACTGTATTATGTTCTAGAGCTTTGCTGAGTATACATACATACATACATACATACATACATACATACATACATACATACATACATACATACATACATACATACATACATACATACATATATATATACATACATGCATGCAAACATACAGTACACACACACTCTCTCTCTCTCTCTCTCTCTCTCCCAGTAATGTGCAGTACAAGCCATATTTTTTAGATAAATAATATTTAACCATCAAGCAAGACAATTATCAATCAATCAATCAGTCAATCACTCAATACTGATCAGCATTTAGGGCAGTTGCCCAGGTGGCAGATTCCCTATCTGTTGTTTTCCTAGCTTTTTCTTAATTTATTTCAATGACATTGGGAATTTATTGAACATCTTCCTTGGTAAGTTATTCCAATCCCTAACTCCTCTTCCTATAAATAAATTTATTGAACATCTCCCTTGGTAAGTTATGCCAATCCCTAACTCCCCTTCCTATAAATGAATATTTGCCCCAATTTGTCCTCTTGAACTCCAACTTTATGTTCATATTGTGATCTTTCCTACTTTTAAAGACGCCACTCAAACTTATTCGTCTACTAATGTCATTTCACGCCATTTCTCCGCTGACAGCTCGGAACATACCACTCAGTCTAGCAGCTTGTCACCTTTCTCCCAGTTCTTCCCAGCCCAAACTTTACAACATTTTTGTAACGCTACTCTTTTTTCGGAATTCACCCAGAACAAATTGAGCTGCTTTTCTTTGTTTTTTTTCCAGTTCTTGAATCTAGTAATCCTCGTGAGGGTCCCATACACTGGAACCATACTCTAGTTGGGGTCTTACCAGAGAATTATAAGCCCTCTCCTTTACATCCTTACTACAACCCCTGAACACCCTCATAACCATGAGCAGAGATCTGTACTCTTTATTTACAATCCCATTTATGTGATTACCCCAATGAAGATCTTTCCTTATATTAACACCCAGATACTTACAATGATCCCTAAAAGGAACTTTCACACCATCAGCGCAGTAATTAAAACTCAGAGGACTTTTCCTATTTGTGAAACTCACAACCTGACTTTTAACTCCGTTTATCAACATACCATTGCATGCTGTCCATCTCACAACATTTCATTTTGCATTTCCTTACAGTCTTGTAACTTATTTATTACTCTATAGAGAATAACATCATCTGCAAAAAGCATTACCTCTGATTCCACTCCTTTACTCATATAATTTATATATATATAAAAAAACATAAAGGTCCAATAATACTGCCTTGAGGAATTCCCCTCTTAATTATTACAGGGTCAGATAAAGCTTTGCCTACTGTAATTCTCTGAGATCTATTTTCTAGAAATTAAGCCACCCATTCAGTCACTCTTTTGTCTAGTCCAATTGCACTCATTTTTGCCAGTAGTCTCCCATGATCCACCCTATCAAATGCTTTAGACAGGTCAATCGCAATACAGTCCATTTGACCTCCAGAATCCAAAATATCTGCTATATCTCACTGAAATCCTACAAGTTGAGCTTCAGTGGAATAACCTTTCTTAAAACCGAATTGCCTTCTATAGAACCAGTTATTAATTCCGCAAACATATCTAACGTAATCAGAAAAAATGCCTTCCCAAAGCTTATATGCAACGCATGTCAACCTGACTGGCCTGTCATTTTTAGCTTTATGACTATCACCCTTGCCTTTATACACAGGGGCTACTGTAGCAACTCTCCATTCATTTCGTATAGCTCCTTCAACCAAACAAGAACTAAATGAGTACTTCAGATATGGTACTATATCCTAACCCTTTGCCTTTAGTATATCCCAGAAATCTTATCAATTCCAGCCGCTTTTCTAGTTTTCAACTTTTGTATCTTATTGTAAATATTATTGTTATCATATGTAAATTTTAATACTACTTTAGCATTAGTCACCTCCTCTATTTGGACATTTTCCTTGTAACTGACAATCTTTACATACTGCTGACTGAATACTTCTGCCTTTTGAAGATCCTCACATACACACCCTCCTTGTTCATTAATTATTCCTGGAATGTCCTTCTTAGAACCTTTTTTTGCCTTAAAGTGCCTATACATTCCCTTCCATTTTTCACTAAAATTTGTATGACTGCCAATTATGCTTGCCATCATGTTATCCTTAGCTGCCTTCTTTGCTAGATTCAATTTCCTAGTATGTTCCTTCAATTTCTCCTTACTTCCGCAGCCATTTCTAACTCCATTTCTTTCCAATCTGCACCTCCTTCTTAGTCTCTTTATTTCTCTATTATATTAAGGTGGTCTTTATCATTCCTTACCACCTTTACAGGTACAAACCTGTTTTCACATTCCTCAACAATTTCTTTAAACCCATCCCAGTCTGTTCACATTCTTATTTGCCGTTTTGCACTGATTATAATTACTTTTTTTAAACTGTCTCATGCCTGTTTTATCAGCCATATGGTACTGCCTAATAGTCCTACTTTTAAAACCTTCCTTTCTATCACATTTATTTTTAACTACAACAAAAACAGCTTCGTGATCACTAATACCATCTATTACATCGGTTTCTCTAAAGAGCTCATCTTGTTTTATCAGCACCATATCCAGGATATTTTCCCTCTAGTTAGTTCCATCACTTTCTGAATCAGCTGTCCATCCCATATTAGATTATTTACCATTTGTTGGTCATGCTTCCTGTCATTCGCATTTCCTTCCCAATTGACATTTGGTAAATTAAGATCTCCTGCTACAATCACATTCCTTACCATGTCGTTTTCTACACAGTTGATTATCTTATCAAATAATTCTGAATCCATGTCAGCACTACCCTTTCCTGGTCTGTACACTCCAAAGACATCAAGTTGCCTATTATCTTTAGAAATGAGCCTTACACCTAGAATTTCATGTTTCTCATCTTTAACTATTTTGTAGCTTACAAATTCTTCTTTCACCAAAATGAATACTCCTCCTCCCACCATTCCTATCCTATCCTTACGATACACACTTCAGTTCCGTGAGAAAATTTCTGCATACATTATATCATTTCTCAGCCATGATTCAGCCATGATGCCGGTGGCTACAATTAGCTTACGCAGTGGCCTCCACGGTATGCACTAGCCAGTGTCTTGGTAGGTGTGCTAGGTACCAACTGATGAGCCCAGCCTAGCATACGAGGGTGAAACGGTGGCAACCAGGAATGAGTTAGCTGGAAAATTTATAATGTCCAATAACGGACCTTTTATATTGGTATTATAAATTTACTCATTCGGAACAAATATTTCAGATTCCCTATGGAAATCAACTATATCATTAAGTGGTATGTTGAGAGATGGCGTGGGAGGACATCAGTAGACGAATAAGTTTGGATGGTGTCTTTAAAAGTAGGAAAGATCACAATATGAAGATAAAGTTGGAATTCAAGAGGACAAAATGGGGCAAATATTCATTTACAGGAAGGGGAGTTAGGGATTGGAATAACTTACCAAGGGAGATGTTCAATAAATTTCCAATTTCTTTGCAATCATTTAAGAAAAGGCTAGGAAAACAACAGATAGGGAATCTGCCACCTGGGTGACTGCCCTAAATGCTGATCAGTAGTGATTGATTGATATGTGATTGAGGAGTCTAATAGGGGCAACCAAGGGATGATTATATTATAACCATGAAACTACTTGCGATTAGTACCACCATGCGGGGAACACCATGGTTCGCTGTTACTTGCGCGTAGTACCACTATGTTAGGTACCAAATAGGTTTGTGATTAGTAGCAACAGAGTTCATTGCTGGCTTCTACAGTACCTGTGATTAGTACCACTTTATGAGCGACACCATGGTTCTGGCTTGCCTATGATTAGTACAAACTACATGAGGTACACCACGGGATAGTGCAGGTCCCTGTGGTTAGTACATGTATGTGATGAACACCATAGGTTTGCGTTGCCTGTAAAGTGCCGCAATGTGCGAAAACCATAGGTCTGTATTCCATGTGTGAATTTCATTACCTGTGAGTAGTACCATACTGTGTGGAATGCCGCGAGTCTACGCTACTTATGATTAGTACCGCAACATGACATATACCATGGTTCTACTTTCCTAGCAATAAGTACCATTATGAGGGGCTGATGACTTGGATTTTGGACCCCTTTGGACTAAAAGTATCATCGATTCAGTATTATGCTATAGACGCAGGCCCTTGGTCAGTAATAGTTCTACTATTGTTTCACGTCATATTCTGTAAATGCGAAACATTGCGGGTTTGATCCACCGATTGTTTTAAATTCACATCCATCCATTCATTCTTTGCCCCCACTTCTTGAATTCTGGTCAGTGGAGGATTTTGGACTTTTAATTTGTCATTCCATTTTGTCTCATTTCGTACCATTAGGGGCCGATGACCTAGATGTTAGCCCTTTAAACAACAAGCATCTTCATCACCAACTGCCATGAAATGAACGTGGACTGACGAGTACATCCGATCTAATTACAACATGAGAAATTAGATTCGAAAAGGTCCAACTTCATTCCCACAGATATAACCATTCCCACCAATATGGAAACCACATTAATAATTACACTGAATTAAGAAAATCTGTAGCAAAGAGCTCTACGTAATATGAATGAACACAATTACCCCCAAAATTTTACATCTATACTGGCTTTACTGCAGTGGGAATGGAACCCCTGCCACAAACATAGCAACCATATGGAACTGAATCCACAACCAATAAAATCACAACCACAAAAGAGATTTGCATTGCCTAGTACATAATAAACATATAACTCACACAATAAATCAAGACATGATGGTCATAAGTGAGTCCCAAGTCCATTGACCTGGTCGAGAATCGAAGAGATGTCCCTCAGGACATGCAGTTACAGTAACCTGAAATTCCCTAATCTTTAACTAAAGTGATACTTAGATGACGTTAAATATTTAATAGCCTTGTGCTGTGATTCTACCTAATCAATTGGAATTGCATAAGATAACATCATAATTAGTCTTCAATGACCCTAGCGTTGCTCACGTCCGTAGGTTTAACCTCTAATTGCCCTACACGTGCCTCCTGGTTGGTGCTAACTGAGCAACAGTGAAAACAGGCAGCCAGACTATCCACAGGATCTCCTGGCAATGACATATTTTCGACGAATTAATAGAAACAGTTCTTCTCAGAACTCATTAACGAGAAACATTGGTCCATCTATCAGACTCCTACAACTGAATGTCGAGAGCATTAACAAGGCAAAGTGTGACTATTTGTCGAAATTCCTGTTGGACAATAACATCAACATTGTCGCCATTCAGGAAACTCACGTTTCCAACGAAGAAGCATTCCGAAGCAGAGGTTGAATTCCTGGATATACTGCTCTTACAAGGGAACATCCACAATGGTGAAGTCGCCGATCGCGATGAAACTTAGCAAACACATTGAGGTACATGTAAAAACAATGCCAGCATCAATTTTAGGCGCCAACATTCATTAGCGCGTTAACTAAGGGGCCTGAAAGTTGCGACATTTCAAGTTCCGCGCCATCAGCGACGAATACCTGCTGGCCAATGCTAAGCCGACACACACATTTCCCGTCTGGAGACACACCCTCTGCACTGCCTTTTACCCTCCAAGTGGTTCTCCCCGGCACGTTCCCCTCCCTTCTCCTCGCGCTTGCCGGCTGCTTGGCTGTGGTACGAGACCGGCGCTATATTTTGCTTCTTTACGTACTATAATTATTGAAATCCTTTAAATCATGTTCCGTTTCACACATAATGATAATAAATAACCTAAACGTATTTACTCATATTTTATGCAAATGTTATATTTTCATTCCTGTTAATTCCGGTGGGTTGTCAATTCGTGGGTACAACCCCGAGTTAAGCACCATCGGGCGTGGACAAACGTGGTATAAGGTACCGCGTCCGACCTAGGCTTAATGTATTATTTACGTCTGAAACACCTTGAAGCTGTCGGTAGTGTCATTTAGAGTGGACATACATATGGCATTTATTAAAATGAATCGCCCACCTTGAAACAACGTTAAATATCCTTTTATTTAAAGAAATTACGTGCCCGGGTAGAGGATCTCAATGAATGTAATGAGATGTTGTACCTCGGGATATCAAAATATGGTTACAGGTCCAGACCTTCTTTTCACGTCCACTCCGCTACCCCCATTTTGGGTACGCTATCAGTTGTGTCATAACGAAACGAAATCGCGAACAACAGCAATTATAAACTCCGAGTTAGAAACTGCTGTTATTTCCCGTATTACGTACTCTGGTATAAGGAATCTAGATAGAATGTTTTTATTTATGCTTGTATTGAACGATGTATTTATGTTTTGCAGTGAAAGGCACAACACATTTCAATTGCAGCCATGGTTGTCGAACATAAATCAATTCAATGCATAGACAACTTTGATATGAGTATGACATGGAATGATTGACGTAATAAGCAAAGTCTTTAAAAAGAAATAAAGATGTGCATTTATATATGCAGTAGATATACCGTAATCACAGGCAGAGCTGTAGTCCTACTTACTCGTACTTGTGCGCTATAGCTGACAGAGGTCTATGTATTCAACAAGTAGCCATATTAAAGTATCACACTACAGTCTTCTGGGTACAATGACAGTTACATACGTAAAAGTGTGCATGGCTATTGTACGAACTGGTACAACAATGTAAACTGCCTATACAATGTGGAAATTCCAAGGGAGAGGTATGAGGAAGGCTGATAGCATACGCAGTGTAGCACAGGTTCTGTTCGACAGCTAAGCAGACGGCAGCGCGGGGAGAGGGAAACGAGTGGTGCTGAACCAGGCGGAGTGGAGGGGGGGAGGAGGAGCAGAGGTGTGGCACAAAGCAGTGTTCCGGCTGAGCATTGGTCAGGAGGAATTCATCGCTGTTCGCGCGGAACTTGAAATGTCGCAACTTTTATGCCCCTTAGTTAACGCGCTAATGAATGTTGGCGCCTAAAATTGATGCTGGCATTGTTTTTACATGTACCTCAAGGTGTTTGCTAAGTTTCATCGCGATCGGCGACTTCACCATTGTGGATGTTCCCTTGTTAGTGCAACTTATCACGAGGTATATGGTATTGCTACGTATGTTCGGAGCAACCTAAACAAGGCTTCACTAATAGCTGTTAACGTGAAGGAAGATATACATACGGTTGTCATACAAGTGCATATCACTATAACAAATGTTTATAAGCCACCTAAGACACCCTGGCCTGATTTTGTCTTACAAACTGCACAACATCCTGCAATTTATATAGGAGACTTCAATAGTCACCACGAACTTTGGAAATACTCTGACAATGATGAGAATGGAAGTATGCTTGCAGAATGGGCTGAAGTAAACAATCTTCATCTAGTGTTCGATGCCAAAGATCAAGGTACTTTCAGGTCAGCTGCTTGGAGCAAGGATTCTAATCCTGACTTATGTTTTTTTACCTGCAATGACAGAGGTTTCCCGATCAATGCCACAAGAAAAGTGATAGATGCCTTCCCCCACAGCCAGCACAGACCTGTAATAATACAAATTGGTTGCACGGTCCCTGTCATACGGTCAACTCCACATGCTCGATGGAACTTCCAGAAAGCTGACTGGGCAAAGATTTTGAGGGAACTGGACAAGTGCATTTGGTGGATCCCCCATCTCATAAGAACTACCATCGGTTCATCGGTGCAGTAACAACAACAGCAAAAATGTGTATGCCAAGAGGATATCGAAAAGAATATATCCCAGGATGGAGTGATGAAAGTTAAACACTGTACCTACAATTCCAGCAAAGTAGTGACCAAGAGATAGCTACGGAACTTTTGACCAGCTTAGACTTATCTCGAAGGCAGAAATGGACAGACACAGTTGAAAGTATGGACTTCACCCACTCAAGCAGAGAAGCATGGAGTCTTCTGAGGAGATTGGGAGGAAGTGGATCAGTATGCAGAAAACCTTCAGGAGTAACACCTGACCAAATTGCTTCCCACATCATTACCACATCAAGAGTGCCTCCCGACAAGAAACATACCAAACATATCAGACGGCAGCTTCGTGACTTGAAAAAGACATCATCTCCCTCATCTGAATATGCACGTCCCTTCACAGTTTTAGACATTGACATGGGACTGAAGGACCTCAAACCTTTTAAGTCACCTAGTTTCGATGGCATCCATCCAGAATTTCTTATTCATCTGGGAGGATATGCTAAGAAATGGTTGGCAGAGTTCTTTATTGACATCCTGCTGACTGGTCAACTTCCATTGGAGTTCAAGAAGGCAAAGATAATTTCTATTCTGAAACCTGGCAAACCCTGCAACAAGGTAGAAAGCTATCGACCCATCGCCCTTCTTAGCTGCTGCTACAAACTTTTTGAAAAGTTGATATATAACAGAATTAGTAGCGCAATCCTAGAGCACATTCCAGTTGAACAGGCAGGCTTTAGACCAGGACGTAGCTGCTGTGACCAAGTATTGTCTCTTACATCAAATGAAGCTGAAAACATCTGTAGCATTTGTTGCTGCCTTTGACACTGTGTGGAGGGAAGGCCTTATCTACAAATTTCTTCGCATCATACCATGCAGAAAGATGGCTCAACTGATTAACAACATGTTAAGTGATCGGAAGTTCCAAGTAATCACTGGATGTAAGATAAGTAAGGAGAGGAAGCTAAACAACGGATTGCCCCAAGGATCAGTTCTCTCACCATTATTGTTCAACTTATATTTCTCTGACCTTCCTGACACTTCATCCAGAAAATTCTGCTATGCCGACGACTTGGCTCTAGCTGTACAAGATCAGGTAATGGAGACGACTGAAGAGATTCTGACCAAAGACCTGTCTTTACTGGAAGATTACTTCAAAATCTGGAGACTTCAACCCAGTGTGAGTAAAACAGAAGTGTCTTGCTTTCACTTAAATAATCGTTTGGCGAACGTGAAACTGAATGTTAGTTTCAGAGGGAGAATTCTTCGTCATAACTGGAACCCAAAATACCTTGGTGTCATCTTGGACCGTACACTATCCTTCAAACAACACCTCCTGAACTTAGCACAAAAGTTGAGGTCTTGAAATAACATCCTTCATAAACTTAGTAAAAGCTGTATTTTTGGTTTTAGAAGAAACCACTTTGGGGAAGGGGGGAGGGGCGGGTAGAAAGGGCTGAAAAGTGGGTTGAATTCTTTGTGTTAGGACACTGATATCTCAAAAACTGAAGATGTTACAGACTTATTAATTGGTGAATGGCATCTCATAAAGAAATGCATATGTTTTGTTTTCAGAAAATCCAATTAGGCGGGGTTGAAAAAATTGAAAAATTAGTTAAATTATTTGTATGAGCCTACTTACATCTCAAAAACTATAGATGTTGCAGACATGAAAATTGGTGTTTGGAATCCCCTTTAAAAGTAAAGTAACACATATTCCTTTGATTTTGGAAAATCCAATTAAGGGGGGTGAAAGAATTGAAAAATTTATTGAATTATTTGTATGAGGATACTTATATCGTATGAAAACTAATGTTGATACAGACGTGAAAATTGGTATTTGGAATCTCCTTTAAAATAAAGAAATGAGCATTTTATGGGGAAAATAAACTTGGGGGAGGAAGTGAAAAGGAATTTAATTCCTTTTATGAGGTCACATTTCTCAAAAACTGAAGATGGTACATTTGTGATAATTGGTATTTAGAAGCTCCTTAATAAATAAACACGTATATTTTGTTTTTGGAAAATTCACTTAAGAAGGGAGGGTGAAAGGAAGTGAAAAAATTAATTCTTTTATGTGGATATTTATAGCTCAAAAACTGGTGGTTATAGACGTGAAAATTGGTGTTTGGAATCTTCTTTAAAAATAAAGAAAACGCATTTTGGGGGGGGAATCAACATAACGGGGGGTGGGGTGAAAAAGGAGTTGAATTCTTTTTGTGAGGATACTTATATCTCACAAAAAAAGAACAAGATGTTACAGACGTGAAAACTGGTATTAGGAATCTTCTTTAAAAATAAAGAAACACATCTTCTTTTGTTTTTGGAAATCAACTTACAGGGGGAAAGAATTGAAATATTTGTTGAATAATTTGTACGAAGATACTTATATCTCTAAAAGATAAAGATGTTACAGATGTGAAACTTGGTATTTGGAAGCTCCTTTAAAAATAAACACATATCTTTTTTGTTTTTGGAAAATTGATCTGGGGGGGGGGAGGGGTTAAAACAAGTAAAGAAGGAGTAGAATTCTGTTTAAGAGGATACTTATATCTCAGAAAAACTTTTTTTTTGGAAAGTACACTTAATTGGAGAGGGGGTGGAAAAAAGGGAAAAAGAATATTTTATTAGAATACTTATATCTCAAAAACTGAAGATGTTACAGACGTAAAATTTGGTGCTGTATTTTAAATCTCCTTCAAAAATAAAGAAGCATGTACCTTTCTGTTTTCAGAAAATCCACTTACGGGGTTGAAAAGAATTGAAAAAGTGGGTGAATTTTGAAAATGAGTGCCGGTTTATTTACAGTATATGTCAAATAACTTAACATGTTACAGATATGAAACTTGGTATTACCAGGCGAGTGGCCATGCAGTTAGGAGCGCGCAGCTGTGAGCTTGCATCCGGGAGATAGTGGGTTCAAATTCTACTGTCGGCAGCCCTGAAGATGGTTTTCCGTGGTTTCCCATTTTCACACCAGGCAAATGCTGGGGCTGTACCTTAATTAAGGCCATGGTCGCTTCGTTCCCATTCCTAGGTCTTTCCTACCCCTTCGTCGCCATAAGGCCTATCTGTGTCGGTGTGACCTAAAAGCAAAATATCAAAATACACAAAAAAAACTTTGTATTTGGAAAGTCCTTTAAAAATACAGGAACACGGATGTTTTGTTTTTGGAAAAGGCACTTAACTGGGAGTGAAAAGAAATGAAAAAAGAAGTGAATAATTTTGAGGATGCTTATATCTCACAAACTGATGATGTTGCAGATGCGAAAATTAGCATTTGGAATCTCCTTTAAAAGTAAAGGAACATGTACTTCTTTTTGTTTTCGGAAAATGGGAAGGACTAATAAAGGGGTTAAATTCTTTTTATGGGGATTCTTATAGCCTATCTCAAAAACTGAAAATGTTACGACGTTGAGACTGATATTTGGAATGTACTTTAAAAATAAATTTTTTTCAACCTGAGAAAAAACTGTTTCTCATATGTACAGTTCTATATTGCATAGTCATCTTAGCCCCAAAAGGCAATGACACAAACGTGGTTTAAGAGTTTCTGGGGTAAATGGCACTCAGTTTTTCAGTGAATGTTTATACATTAGGGATTTTCAGATAATGTCTTAGTACAGTACCGAGGAACGAGTCCTTTTACTATTTTACGAAATCCACGCGAGCGAAGCTGTGGGTAACAGCTAATACACACATACATACATTTTCATTGTAGACTATTATGCCTTTCAGCATTCAGTCTGCAAGCCTCTATAAATTAAATAAATACCACCACAATCCTCTTTGTTACTAACTCTGTGCCCTCATTTAGTTCTATAACTCTTATCTTTAAAACTTTAGAAAGAGAGTCTAACCATCATCATATTGGTTTCCCTCTATTTCTCTTACCCTACATGACTGAATCCATTATTTTTTAACTTATGAACAAGATATCCTGAGTCTACCCAATGTTCACTCCAGTAAAGCAAAGTTGGACCGAAAACAGATCGTTGGAAAGATAATTTCGTTTCTGAGCTGACTTGTGGTGACTGCATTCTCTTTTCTGCACCTTGATTCAATCTCACTTACTATACTACCATCCTGGGAGATTATGTACCCTAAACACTTGAAATTATCTTTCTGTTCCAGCTTTGTATTCCTACCTTGACATACAGTTTTCTTAGGCTTCTTACCTACTGACATAATTTTAAACTTGTTGCAACTATTTTGAAGCATAAGGCTATTCACCATGACACATGGGAGAGTAGGGGTACCAGATCCACAATAGACTATACCATAACAGATTGGAATTCAGGAAATCTGTTAGTAATGTGCGAGTATTCCAGAATTTTTTTATGATACAGGATCAGTATGTAATTTCTAGTGAACTAAGTATCTCTAAGCTTAGAATAGAGAAGGTGAAATCTGTCTGCAGGCAAATAAGGGTAGGAAAACACCAGGATGGAGAAATTAGACAGAAGTACATGAATGTGATTAGTGAAAATTTCTAAACAATAGACAGTAAGTAGGTTCAGGATATAGAAAGGGAATGGATGGTATACAGGGATTCTGTAGTACAACAGCAAGGGAATGCCTAAGGATAACTGTATGTAAAGATGAAAAAAAGCAATCATTTTGGTGGAATGATGAAGTGAGGGCAGCTTGTACACGTAATAGGAAGGCGTATCAGAAATGACTCCATACACGGACTGATGCAGATGGGGAATTGTATGTAGATGAAAGAAACAGAGTGAAACAATTAATTGTTGAAACCAAGAAGTTGTGGGAAGATATCAGTTATAATCTGGAAAGGCTAGGGCAAGTGGCAGGGAACCTTTCTATACAGTAATAAAAGAAAGAAATGAGTAGTATTTGGGATACATCAGGCAAACTCATGATAGATTTCAGGGAATCACTGGGCAGGTGAAAGGAATATTTTGAAAATCTTCTCAACATAAAAGGAAACCTTTCTGGTGATGTTGCAGATAATCAAGCTCCTGGTGCAAAACAATGATGTTGGTGCAATTATGCTTGAGGAATTGGAAAGGATGGTAAATGAACTTAATTTTCATAAAGCAGCAGGAATAGGTGAAATCAGACTTGAAATGTTAAAACATGCCGTAGTGGGAAGGCAGGGATGAAATTACTCCATAGAGTATTAAGATTAGCATGAAATGTTACCTTCTGATTGGACAAAAGCAGTAATTGCACCAATTTACAAGCAAGGGAACAGTAAGGATTGCAGCAACTATTGAGGTATTTCATTGATCAATAACCAGGCAAGGTGTTCACTGGCACTTTTGGAAGGGAGGGTGCAGTAAGTGTTTGAGAGTAAGTTGGATGAAAACCAGAGTAGTTTCAGACCATAGACAGTTATATCTCGGAACATGAAAATAAATGCCATGAGTTATGTTTATGTTTCATAGATTGAGAGATCTAGAGAAGGCATAAGACAGAGTATAGAGGGAAAAGATGTTAGCCATACTGGGGGACTATGGGATTAAGCATTGATTACTAAAAGCAATCAAAGGTACTGTATTTACGTTGACAATTGGGGTGCAGTGAGAATTGATGGAAGAATGAGTTCTTGGTTCAGGGTACTTACAGGGGTTAGATAAGGCTGTAATCTTTCACTTTTGTTTTTTTATAGTACATGGATCATCTGCTGATAGGTATAAAGTGGCAGGGGGAGATTCAATTAGATGGAAATGTAGTACTGTAAGAAGTTTGATCTATGCAAACGACTTGGTCTTAACAGAAGATTACCAGGTAAGTTGGCCATGCGGTTAGGGGCATGCAGCTGTGAGCTTGCATCTTGGAGATAGTGGGTTCAAACCCCACTGTCAGCAGTCCTGATGATGGTTTTTCCATGGTTTCCGATTTTCACACCATGCAAATGTTGGAGCTGTATCTTAATTAAGGCCACGGCCACTTACTTCCCACTCCTAGCCCTTTCCTATCCCATCGTCACCGTAAGACCTATCTGTGTCGGTCCAATGTAAAGCAAATTCTTTAAAAAAATTAAAAAAATTAATGGAAGGTTGTACTGAATATCTGTAGTCTGATATCTTGGAACTTGAAAATAAACAATGAGTCATCATCATTTTCCCTTTTCCGGCTGACACTGAGTAGGGGGAAATTATGATTCCTCTCCACTTTGTCCTATCTCTCTACCATTCCCCATCCAACACTGTGTTTCAGTCCAGTTTCTGTTGCCATATGCTGTTCTTCACAGAGTCCAGCCATTGTAATCTTGATCTCCTGCATCCTCCCTTCCCCATCATCTGTCTTTCTAGTGTTTGTCTTAGCAGTCTTTCATCTTTTCTCTTCTTGACATGTAAAAATCACCCCAAGCTGTTCCATTCCAGTTTGTTATTTAGTCTTTGCACATTTAGCTCTTTTCATGTGTCATAATTTCTCACGCTATCCCTCCTTCTGTGCCATACTCCTCAGGAATTTCATTTCAGCTGCCTGTACTCTACTCCCATCTCTCTGAGCATTTGTCCAAGTTTCTGCTACATATGTGACCTGGTGCGTGAGAAGGGACCTAAAGTCGGAATTTTCATTTTTGAGTTTTGTGGTTCTTAAATTTTCATAAAATACAGAGCATTCAGAAAAAAGAGTTCATACCTCTAGGTGCAGTACTTCAGAGGATATGAATTATTGACTTTTGCTATTAAGAAAACTGTATTTTGAGAAAAACATAATTACAGCTTTCACAAATTTCAAACCAATTGTGGAAAGTTTTTATGACATAAATTGAAAAGGCTCAAACTGCTGCATAACTTAGTTTGTTAAGAAGACCCATAGGCAGCGCAAGGATTCAAAACATAGAAATGCAGTTTTTACACCCAAGACACTTTTGTTCAGTTCTGCTGTAAAATTTCCATTGCCAACTTTGGGTCACAACAGGTCACATGTGCAATGAGTATGATATGAAAATAAGCCTTTCTAAGACTGAAGTGATGTCAATAGGGAAGAAACCTGAGGGAAATGAAGGTAAGGATGGGAATACAAAGCTGGAATAGGTAGATAATTTCAAGTATTTAGGATGTATATTCTTCCAGGATGGTAGAACAATAGCAAACACTCAAAAACGAGTAGGTTGGTCTTCCAAACAGAACTCTTCTTCATCCTTGAGTCTGTAGGTGACTGAACACCCCATACAGGAGGCACGCAGTTTGCCGCAAAGATGACAAATAGTTCCAGGTGAAGCAGCTATTGTTCTCGTATTTTGTTCTTTTTCCTTCCTTCGTTGCCTCTTATCATTCGCTATTCACCTATGGTTTTTTTCAAAAAATAGTGTGCCGCGATGAACTAAAGATCTCCAGGATGAATGGTTGATGGCTAAAGTCTCCCAGTTGTTATCAATGTGGCGCATCTTCAAGTTAGCCTTAATTACATCCTTAAATTACTTCCTCTGACCTCCCAAACAACGTTTATCCACTGTCAACTCAGAGTAGAACACTTGCTTGGGAATGGGATTATCAGGATTGCGTATTACATGCCCTGCCCATTGTAGCTGACATCTTAAAACCATGGCTTCTATACTAGTAGTCTGTGTCTCTGTAAGTATGCTGACATTTGTGTGTAGGTCTTGCCAAGATGGTAGTATAGTAGGTGAGATTACATGCAGGTACAGCAAACCTAACACAGTTGCGATGAACATTAATCTGTAGAAGACTGCTCCCGATCTATTTTTTTCAGATCTACCTTCGTTTAAGGGAGTGAAAGCTGGGTGGACCCAGAATATCTTATTTATAATTTAGAAGTAAGAGACATGAAACTAGCTAGAATGTTCGCTAGTACAAACAGGTGGGATCAATGGCAGGAGGGTACTCAGAATGAGGGGTATAGCCACGTTAGGAATGAACTCGATTGTTGAAGCTGCATGCATTGATCAGCTTTGGTGGTGGGGTCATGTGAGGTGAATGGAAGAGGATAGGTGACCTAAAAGAATAATAGACTCTGCTGTGGATGGTAAGAGAAGTAGAGTGAGACCAAGATGATGATGATTAGATTAATTTTCTAATGATTTAATGATAAGAGGTGTAGAACTAAACAAGGCCACAGAACTGGTTACACATAGAGGATTCTGGCAGCATTTAGTTAATTCACAGAGGCTTGCAGACTGAATGCTGAAAGAAATAACACTCATAATGAAGATGTTTATATGTATGTAAAGCCCAAATAAATCCTTGTTTGTAATAAGAATATTATACTGGCTGTGTTAGAAGAAATCATGTTACTTAATCAAGGACAATTATTTACAAAAAATCAATACACAGCAATTTCAAACACATATTAACTACTTTCAATAAAATTACCTTTGAATTTAACAAGATAAATGCATTTGAAATTTTCTGCAAAAAAGTGAGATTTTCTCTACTTGAACTGTTTAAAATAATCTCAAATAGGTTATGGAAACACCTTTTCTACTATTCAGAGCACATTAGTATATGCATTAGGTATAAAGATCTTTTTATCTGTGTAAATCTATCTGTTTCTTTGCTTGTAAGTTTTTCAGCAGGTGTTGTTCTCCAAGATAATCAATTGTATGAGAAGCACACTTTCTATTCTGTCTCTTTCAGCGGTCCTTCTGGAGTACGAGCACAGGCCCTGGACAGACAAGGACAGTTTTTGGAGGACTTTGTGTTTGACATCGGGAACAGTGATGAAATTTCTCGCCGTGTCTTACACTGCCGCAATGCACCGTCGCCAGCTGCAACTAGTTCTCTGGCTATTGCTCGTATGATTGCTGATCGGGTAGAGAAGGAGTTCAATATATGAAGAGTGGAGTGGCATGATTATAATCTGGAGAGTTCCTATATTTAGGCTTGTAACTTCGGAGCTTTGAAGCACAAATGGTGCCATAAGAACCCTCATAAGTATATGCTTCATTTGTTCATGTTTTAAGAATTTATTCAACTTGTCAGTGCAGTCTTCGTCATCATTCTTCAATCGCTCTTTTCATTGTATATTCTTCTGGATATCTGTGTCCTTACCTATCTTGTCTGGTTCTTGCAAGAATCTTAACTTTCTAAATACCTGTCAACAAAGATGCCTTTCATTATTGTGATATTTAGAGTACCTTTAATAATTTCTGTCACCCTTCATCTGTATTTTGTTCTTTAGCATGTTTTCCATGTATTATTTATATTCAGTACGATTGGTTTTTGTGCATAAACATACTGTACCTTTGTACTCCCTAGTCCTTTCAGGTGTCATGATTATTCAAATCTATACTTGCTGTTAATCATCTAAAAGCAGGTCATCTTTCTGCCAAACAAGTGATTATTCTTGAATAGATACACATTTGGAAGTTTGTTTGCACAAACTGTAATTTAGTTTGAAAATCTATAACATTATTTTACCTTACATGATATTCTTTTAGGTTTATCCTATGTGAAAGACACAAACTGCTGTGCTTACTTAGAACAGAACATTGTCTGACCACGATTGTTCTATTGTAATGATTAGAAAGTTACGTTTCCCTGAAATGTATCTAATTCACCTGTCAAAAACTAGGGATCCCAGACATCTCATTTTACCCAGGACTGTCTTGCTTTTAGAAATTTGGTCCCAGTGTCCCAGCAAAGTCTTAACTTGGACACAAAATGTCCCATTTTTCATTAAAGGAGCTGAAATATCAATTGCATTAATTTTTAAATGTCACACAATTAAAATACCAACAAATATTTGTTGTGGTTTCAAGTGTCTGACATCTTTTTTGTTGGATGAATTTTTCAGTGTTTGTAGTCAGGTTTGTTCTGTGCACTGATTAGTCTCTGAGAGTTTTTGCATTGAACATCTGACATGAAAAAATGGATCTGGTTTTACATAATGTTATTCTAGAAAACAGCTGTTTGAACAGGTATGTAGAATCAAACACACTAAAGATTTTGGTATCCTGTTTCTGTAAGTGTGGAAACCTTTCTCAAAGAAGTTTTGGAAGAAGTCGGTAAGAGTTACACACAATAAACAACTTTTTAAAATTTTTATTTGACTGGAGGAACCATGCATCTCCTGAAAGGTGGTGGATTCTTTTTCCTTCATGGCATTAGCAAGTACATTAGAACCTCGATTATACGTTCCCGGAAGCTACGTTTTCCCGTATTATTCGTTCAAATTACATGGTACTGCGAGCATCCTAATTAAATCACGTTGTAAAAATCTTGCATTATCCGTTCCTCGAAGAAACGATTTCCCATATTAATCCTCCAGAAATTTCAGTCCCACCAACGCTAAATCCTCAATCACGTGTTTTTCAAGAAACTGTATCTCATAAAAGGATGGCTACGGCATACTTATGGATCTTGGTGTTAAAGTCCCGTCATTGCGGTAATTTGAGGAAGTACTATACCGGAATAGCGATCGGCGGTGATCTTGCATAAGGGACCATCTTAGCATCCCATTCGGGTGGTATTGTTCAGAGAATCGAAATCATAAAGCAGAGAGTGTCCACAACAATTGGAAAGAGACAGAGTGCATTTTGACAGCTCTATTTGAAGACGGAATGAGTTTCGTTAAAAGTTCGTACTTGCAAAACGTCTGCATTATGTCCTGGGTTAGATGTTTTTGTTTTTTTCTTTTACCTTTTTTGAGTATATCGCTGAACAGGTTTTCAGCACTTCCCTCAGGCACTTTATAGTCACTGAGCTTTCAGGCAGGAATCGAAACTGCTCCTTCTTAAGTAACACATGTTTAGTACAGTATTTTAATATTATCGTACGGTGCAAGATCGAGACCGGAAGGGATGTTGCACCTTACATATATAAAGCCATTGGAGGTTTTAGAATTGCCTATTACTGTTTTGGTCCTAATATAAGATTGGAAATTTCACTTTTTTGTGTTAAAATGTTATAAAAACTGCAGTTGTTTTATCTGCGCATGTTACATTTAAAAGTTTTGTATCATTTGGCACTCATACAAACTTGTACAGTGAGTGTGCTTTCCAGCTGTGCTCAAGGTTGCGAATAACCATAATTTTGGAAGTTTTGATGATTTCTTTTTCTTTCCAATTTGATTGTGATTAGTGATGTGCAGAATTGAAAAGAATGCATTTGAGACGTTGAAAATCAATACTTATATTCGAAACCATATTCTCGAGTTCAACATAACCTTTAAAAGTCGATGTAGGCCTAATTTATGCGGTACAAGATTTCCATAAACTGACTATGAACAGTATACCAGTGACCAAATTACAATGGAAGATTTTAAGAAATGGGATTTCACCATCATGTTGGGCTCTTTTGTAACCAATGTGCTTTATTTTATTAGATTAGGGAATTAAATACTAGTTGTGGTCGATTGTTGTTTGGGTTGGCATTACGGGTATTAGATTTTTCTAAGAGTTTGACTGATCAAAGTTGCTGAACTGAAAGAAGTTTACAGAGGAAACTGATGAAGTTTTTCCAGTAAAACTGATTGTAAAGTTTCGAGATTTTTAAGTTGCGCACCAGTAATTAACGTTTGAAGCCGGCCCCGCGGTCGAACTTGCCTGCCTCTCACCCAGAGGGCCTGGGTTCGATTCGTGGCCAGCTCAGGCATTTTTACCTGGATATGAGGGCTGGTTCCAGGTTCACTCATTCTACGATTTCCTTTAAATGAGGCGCTATTTAATCACAGAGATGGTGACCCAAGTCTAGAGAGCTAGGAATAACGGCAGAGAGGATGCATCACCTCGCAATCAGTAGGCCTTTGGGCCGAGCAGCGGTCCCTTGGTAGGTGGGTGTAGTTTAGTTTGGTTTAGGGGTGTTAGTAAGATTACGAGTATACATATTTTTTGGTGGGGGGGATGTTTAGCCAAATTGTTGATGGTTCATTCGTTCCCGGATTTTCCAATTTCCCGCGTTGTACGTTTTTCTCCATGGTCCCTCCAGAAACGGAGAATGGAGGTTCCACTGTATTTACCTGGCTCTTCTTTGCTTAGTTCTCCATTATTATTTCATTGTTGTGTTAGCTTATTTGTCAGAAAAGATATCAGCATGAGTATTCGCAACTGTACTGAGGGTTTCTAAAATAACTAACTACTTTTACAGTTCTTGGAGACTTCAGTACATTCATGTATGCCATGCCCTTGTCAGCTCTATTTACATTAATATATTCCATACATGCAAAATCAGTGCTGAAATAGAAGGATGTTTGCACAAACTGAATCTATCTAGCAAACAGTCCAAATCAGAACTTGTATAGTTTTCTTATTTTCCTCATTAACAAGCATCGGCTCAAATGTTAAGCAGTACCATTCCCAGATTTATGACTGTCTACAGTCGCCTCTGTTTTGATCAACAGAAAATGGCTCTTGACCAATGATATGCTTTGCTTTGTCAGTGACCGTCCACGAGGAGTACTTCAAAACTGTGCCAGTCCTAGAGCTGTCTTGCTTGTCACTTCTCCAGTGTTGCACAGCTACATGCAGTTCTGTCCATTCTCACTGCTTGCTTTCAGTGACTATATAGTTAAAACACTAGGACTTTACGTAATTACCTTTCCCAGTTCATTTTTGTGTGAGTTGCAGTTCTCTTTGACATTATTATTGATGTGGAGTCCTTCAACCTACAATGTTTGGTGGAGAGTTGACAACACTGTGTCTTGAGTTTGGGAAATCCTCACACTCTGCAGACAAGGATTGTAAACACAGTCAGCCAGGTAGGTTTTAAAAGCATCCCGGTCATTAACGAGGAAATTCCAAGGACTATTAAGTGCCCATCAGATGAGACAAAACCTACCAGTATGCCTGACAGAATATGAAAGATGGTGCTTCTTGCTTCAAAAATGCAAAGGATTTATCCTGTTCATTGCAGATATGGCAACCAGTAGATGGTTGACGAATCCTTAGTGCTTATCGAATAGTGAATGAAGTAGATTCACAGTTAAATTGAAACAAGAAATAAAGTGGTTCATCCTATTCAATACAAGTAAATAAGAAATGTAGTGTTACATTCTTATTTGGTTAAAAGCGGTACCGGTTTCAACCACCAATCTGGGTCATCATCAGCCAATTAAAAATACAAAAACAATTCATGGGAAAACGAAAAATTAAAGGATAAGTTTTTCACAAAAGCAGTTCAAGAAGCAATATAAGACAATAGGGATTAGCACTATTAACATTGATATATACTTCAATTATATTAACTTGTATTATATATTTTTGTGACTGAAGCATTTGCAGGCTTGTTCTTTAAGCTATTCACTGAGTTTTGTCGGCATTTAAAAGCACAGTGCCGGACATTGCGTATGTTGCACTGATCTTCAGGAGCTAGCATTTTACTTTATTTAAGCGACTTGTCTTCGACTTCTACTCAATTTTGGGACTTCAAATTTATTAAATCATGTTGTGACTTCGCACACTGGCAGTGTTTGCAGGCTTGTTCAATGAACTGTTCACCTCTTCTTGTAAACATTTTAAGGCACAGTGCCGGACATTATGTGTGTTGTGCTACTCTTCAGGGACTTGCACCTTGCTACATGTAAGTGACTGATCTTCGACTTCTTCTGGATTTTATGATTTAAAATTGTGCAGTGCTAATCCCTATTGTCTTATATTGCTTCTTGAACTGCTTTTGTGAAAAACTTATCCTTTAATTTTTCGTTTACCTATGCATTTTTTTTTTTATATTTTTAATCGGCTGATGATGACCCAGATTGGTGGTCGAAACTGGTACCGCTTTTAACCAAATAAGAATGTAACACTACATTTCTTATTTACTTGTACTGAACAGGTTGAACCACTTTATTTCTTGTTTCAATTTAATTGTGATACATTTCAGTACGGAACATAATGAAATTTTTATCTTTAAATGGAGTAGATTCACTCAAAATCATTGCTAACATATTTCCAGTCCAGGCATTACCAGGTAGGTCCCTAAACAGAAACCACTATTGCCATTGCCACTATGAGATAGAAATCCTTTGCCTGATTGGCATTACATTACATGAAATAAACTTCATCGTAAAGCCCATATTGTCATAAGTAACTTGCAATTCTTAATCATTTTATTTTAAATTTTTAGCCAACATCAAAATCAAAATCTCTTTATTTGCAAATGAGGTGTCTACCTTGGTGGCAAATACATTATTGTCAAGCACTAAATTTTTAAATTAACATGAGAAGAAGAAAATTTTCGTAGAATACAATATTATACAATTTACGCTAACAATTTTTTCTATTAACACACAGCTCATCCTTAATAAATTTATATTGTTTACAAAATTCTACTTATAATATCTCCTGTACTTACAAACATAGTCAACTCATATACAGTATGCAGAATTACTTCAAATAATACTATACAACTGGTATAAGATTAAAATTTACATTGCATTTATTTACTTTTTTAAAACCCATTTTGGAACCTAAGTGGCATAACGACCTGCTGCGTCTTAACCAGAGTCCCTTTTGCCACCACTTTTCAGAGTTCCTGAAGGGCCTTCACAGCTACCATAGTGGTCCCAGGACCCTCGAAGTCCCCACTGTACTTCACCTCTACAGGCAGTCCCCTACTTCAGCTGTTCAAACTTCATAGACCTGGGGATGGAATTAATTTATTCACACACATCTTTTATTTACTATAACCTGCACTGGTTGAATGCCCTCTAACATTTCATTTATTTTCTCTGTTGCTGTTTATTCTCTTCTTGAATACCTGTACAGATTTTGGAAAAGGATCAAACACTACCCCAGGTAAACTGTTCCACTCCTTCATGCCCTTCCCAGTGAATGAAAATTTACCCCAATCGCTTCTGCTAAAATTCCTTCTAATTTTATACTAGTGGCCAGTTCTGTCGATATAATTATTTTCCAACTGAAGCCTCTCACGGATTTCTCCCTATGCTTCTTCTCTTGTATAGGATCTATATAATCCTATAACTCTAGTTTTAGCCCTTCTCTTAAAATTTCCCATCCAAGTTCCTCTAATATTTCTGATACACTACTTTTTCTCCTGAAATCCCCTGTTACAAATCTTGCTGCTTTCCTCTGCATACTATCTATTTCTTTTAATAGGTATTCTTGGTGAGGATCCCAAACACTGTTTGCATATTCCAATAATGGACGAACCATACTTAAGTAACTTTTTTCTTTTAATTCTTTGTTGCATCCTTTAAGTAGCCTCATTATGACATGTAATGATCTGTATGCTCTCCCAACAATGTCATCAACATGACCCTTCCAGTGCAAATTACTTTTAAATCTCACACCTAAGTATTTGCACTTGCCATCTTTTGGGATAACTACCTCATCCAAAGTATATTCAAATTCAGTTTTAAAGCTCTTGTTTGTAAATGTTGTAACAGTGGATTTGCCTCCATTAACCTTTATATTATTTTCTTCAACCCATTGTTGGATACTCTCAAGGACCCTTTGTAATTCTGAACAATCCTCAGTGTTATTTATTTCCCTATAAACAATTATGTCATCTGCATACAATCTTATTTTTGATGTTATATTGTTCCCTAAATCATTTGCATATATTATGAAAAGTAACGGACAAATTATACTACCCTGTGCAATTCCCTTCCAAACTTTCTCTTCCTGTGATATATTATTTCCTACTTTGACTTTCTGAACCCTTGAATTTAGAAATGTTCTTATCCAACGTATAACCCTTACGTCCAATCCTATTTCCGCCAATTTCTTTAATAATATTCCATGTTTCACTCTATCAAAGGCTTTGGAAAGATCTATGGCTATGCAATCAAACTGGCCCCCTAAATCCAACTGATCTGATATGTCCTGCTGAAATCCTACCAGTTGTGCCTCACAAGAAAATTTCTTTCTAAATCCATACTGGCTCCTCATGAACCAATTTTTATCATCACATATCCCTCTGATGTACTTTGCTATTAAACTCTCCAGTATTTTACAAACTATACTGGTCAGGCTGATTGGTCTGTAGTTCTCTGGTTTCTTTTTATCACCTTTTCCTTTATAAATTGGTATTATTATATTATATTATATTATATTATATTATATTATATTATATTATATTATATTATATTATATTATATTATATTATATTATATTATATTATATTATATTATATTATATTATATTATATTTCCATTCCTTTGGTATTACACTATTATTTATGACATAGTTAAAGAGAAATTTTTAATAAGGTACTATGTACCATCCCATTGTCTTTAATACTTCCCCAGTAATTTCATCAAATAGTTTGTTCTAGGCCGCCCCTTTCATGGGGAACAGACCGCCTTGCAGCCGCCCCTCACCTATGAAACAGACGCTGCTGTTAGATAGTGTACTCATACTATTCCCTGAGTACTGGGTTGCGTCTTCCGCCGTCTCCACCGTTATGAAATCCATCTTCTCCACTGTAGATATCGTTGAGGTCTTCGCTCGTAACCCTGAGCTGGGACCCTTACCGGATGTTACACACCGGGTCAGTGTGTTCTGGGAATCACATAGGCAGGGGCGCCATTTCATAAACATAGACTATCAAGGAAGAGAAGACATGAGAGAAACCTAAGAATTTTAATGCCGAGGGTGAATTAAGAATAAAACTGAGCATCTAAAATATATCTAGGAGATTATGCGAATTCGTACTGTTTAATTAATTTGGTGAAAATTCACTTACTTGGCTTAATAAGTGGAAAGGTAGCGGTATTTAAGACATTTTTTCTGTGTTCCGACACTAATTTGCTGTATTTCATATAGGATGATAGGAAAACTTAAAACGGTCCACCTTTTCAATACAAAAATGTTATAGTTTATTTATAACATGTATTTGTACTTGGAACTAGTTTCAACGCTGATTTGCGTCATCATCAGCCAAAATGTGGGAATAGGCAAGCATTTAGGCATTTATATTACACAAGGCGTTACATTAAACAATACACATCTTACAAGGAGATAAAAACAGGGACGAGTATAGAAACAAATGAATCGTTGAGAAAACAAAAGTTATACATATTAAAAATAACCTTAACCACACATCTTGCAGTGCGAAAGTGTTCTTCTTGAATGATTCCTGAATATAAAACACACGTGCACACATTTCTGAAGAGCCAGCAGGCAGGACAAAGTAAAGTGAAACCTTAAGAGTTCTCATTTTTCTATGTTCTGACTAACTAATGAAGTCTCCCTTGAGTTCCTGATAAACATACAAAACAGGAAATTCTCCTTCACTCTCAACAATAGCTATAAAGACCAACGGTAAAATTTCATTTTAAATATTGTGCAGAGACGTGAAAGCATGATTTTGAACATGATATAACTCCTTCATATAACCCAGTTTTTTACACAAGGTGTTACATTAAATAATAATACACATCTTACGAGGAGATAAAAACAGGGACGAATGTAGAAACACATGCATCGTTGAGAAAGCAAAGTTATACATATTAAAAATAAGCTTAACCACACAACTTGCAGTGCGAAAATATTTGCCTTGAATGATTCCTGAATACAAAACGCACGCGCACACACTTCTAAAGAGCCAGCAGGCGGGGAAAAAGTAAGGTGAAACCTTAAGAGTTCTTCTGAGAAGAGTTCATCATTCTTTCTATGATCTGACTAACTAATGAAGTCTCCCTTGAGTTCCTGATAAACATACACAACAGGAAATTCTCCTTCACTCTCAACAATAGCTATAAAGACCAACGGTAAATTTCATTTTAAATATTGTGCAGAGACGTGAAAGCATGATCTTGAATATAATATAACTCCTTCATTTAACCCGATTTTTTACACAAGGTGTTACATTAAACAATACACATCTTACGAGGAGATAAAAACAGGGACGAATGTAGAAACAAATGCATCGTTGAGAAAGCAAAAATTATACATATTAAAAATAAGCTTAACCACACAACTTGCAGTGCGAAAACATTTGCCCTGAGTGACTCCTGAACACAAGACGCACGCGCACACACCTCTAAAGAGCCAGCAGGCAGGAAAAAGTAAGGCCTCCTAATCCAACAACGGCCGCTCCCCAGACCTAAACTATCCAACACGCTCTGTTCCTCTTCATCTCGCGCCATAGCTTTACCGCCTCATGTCCCGCAATAAACATCATAGAAACCTGCCCCCACCCTACACGTAATGCTGCAACAATACACCACAAATACTGGCACAGTCATCCTCCAAACTCTCAACAACGTATTCCTTAATACCTATTTTATATTCTTGTCGAGCTGAATACCGGACCTGTGAAGATTACAAGATTATTTTGTGCATCTACAGAATGGTGTGTTAATGAAGCTATGTAATATAGAGAGAGACTTTCAAAGGTGGTTAAATGAAGAAGTTATATCATGTTCAAGATCATGCTTTCACATCTCTGCACAGTATTTAAAATACAATTTACCGTTGGTCTTTTATAGCTATTGTTGAGAGTTAAGGAGAATTTCCTGTTGTGTACGTTTATCAGGAATTCAATGGAGACTTCACTAGTTAGTCGGAACATAGAAAGAATGATGAACTCTTCTCAGAAGAACTCTTAAGGTTTCACCTTACTTTTTCCCCGCCTGCTGGCTCTTTAGAAGTGTGTGCGCGTGCGTTTTGTATTCAGGAATCATTCAAGGCAAATATTTTCGCACTACAAGATGTGTGGTTAAGGTTATTTTTAATATGTATAATTTTTGCTTTCTCAACGATGCATTTGTTTCTACATTCGTCCCTGTTTTTATCTCCTCGTAAGATGTGTATTGTTTAATGTAACACCTTGTGTAAAAAATCGGGTTAAATGAAGGAGTTATATTATATTCAAGATCATGCTTTCACGTCTCTGCACAATATTTAAAATGAAATTTACCGTTGGTCTTTATAGCTATTGTTGAGAGTGAAGGAGAATTTCCTGTTGTGTATGTTTATCAGGAACTCAAGGGAGACTTCATTAGTTAGTCAGATCATAGAAAGAATGATGAACTCTTCTCAGAAGAACTCTTAAGGTTTCACCTTACTTTTTCCCCGCCTGCTGGCTCTTTAGAAGTGTGTGCGCGTGCGTTTTGTATTCAGGAATCATTCAAGGCAAATATTTTCGCACTGCAAGTTGTGTGGTTAAGCTTATTTTTAATATGTATAACTTTGCTTTCTCAACGATGCATGTGTTTCTACATTCGTCCCTGTTTTTATCTCCTCGTAAGATGTGTATTATTATTTAATGTAACACCTTGTGTAAAAAACTGGGTTATATGAAGGAGTTATATCATGTTCAAAATCATGCTTTCACGTCTCTGCACAATATTTAAAATGAAATTTTACCGTTGGTCTTTATAGCTATTGTTGAGAGTGAAGGAGAATTTCCTGTTTTGTATGTTTATCAGGAACTCAAGGGAGACTTCATTAGTTAGTCAGAACATAGAAAAATGAGAACTCTTAAGGTTTCACTTTACTTTGTCCTGCCTGCTGGCTCTTCAGAAATGTGTGCACGTGTGTTTTATATTCAGGAATCATTCAAGAAGAACACTTTCGCACTGCAAGATGTGTGGTTAAGGTTATTTTTAATATGTATAACTTTTGTTTTCTCAACGATTCATTTGTTTCTATACTCGTCCCTGTTTTTATCTCCTTGTAAGATGTGTATTGTTTAATGTAACGCCTTGTGTAATATAAATGCCTAAATGCTTGCCTATTCCCACATTTTGGCTGATGATGACACAAATCAGCGTTGAAACTAGTTCCAAGTACAAATACATGTTATAAATAAACTATAACATTTTTGTATTGAAAAGGTGGACCGTTTTAAGTTTTCCTATCATCCTTTCTCAGTTCAATACGGACAAAAATGAAATCCTAGGTTTAAATGTATTTTATATAGTTTAAGATCATTGTATAATTAAGAGGCAGTGACAATGAACGACTTACTGCACTTTACCGTACGATGCTGTGGAACCTGAAGGGTGTCAGCTGTAAACCTATTGTCCCGATCATGCACTTGTTTTTCACATGCACTTGTTTTTTGAACAAAGGACTTGGTCAAATATGAAGGAGCATTAGATTTTAAGATTCTGAGCAGTAAACAAGCAGCTGAGTATGATTGTCTATCCCTGAGTTTCAAATATTTTGCGGATTTGTAGTAAGATATTACGTGACAGTCTTTATGAATATTGAAAACGAATCGCACACAAGCATTCTGAATACGCTGGAGTTTTCTATTATATTTCTCTGAGATATCGCTGTAAATTAGAGCACCGTAATCTAAAATAGGGAATACCATAGTTTGGATCAACATCTTTCTCACCAAAAAAAGGGAGATACGGCAAGTTTCTTCAAAACTGATGCAAGATGCCAGACACTTTCTTGACCAAATTCTTGGCATGGAAAGTCCAGGACAGAGCGTTATCCATTAGAATACCTAAATTCTTAACACATTCCTTATACTTGACTACAGAACCATTTACACTTACTGGAGGAATGTCCCTGTTGAAAAGATTTGATAAGTTTCTTCGATATCCTAGAAAAATAGCTAAGGTTTTATTTTCATTCAATAGTAAATTAGTGTATATTGATGTAGTCTTTCTATATCTAGATTTATTTTACTAATACTTTCGTCAACATGATTCACAGGAACATGGTAATAGATCTGTAAATCATCAGCGTACATATGATATCTTGTGTGGCATAAAACTCCAGGCAGATCGTTTATATAGAATGAAAGCAAAAGGGGACCAAACACGGAACCCTGAGGTATGCCAGAATGTATGCTAGACCAGTTAGAGAAGTTTTGTTTTGTCAAATACTACACCCTGAAACCTCCCTTCCAAGAACGCTTCAAACCAAGAGAGAGCTGATAGAGATATGCCCATTGTATGTAATTTAGTCAGGAGGAAGTCATGATGAACGCTATGAAATACCTTGCTGAAATCAAATAGTACCAGAAGTGTTAGTTCCTTTCTGTCCATTGCAAACTTGATATCATTGGTGACTTTGTTAAGTGCCGTCGTAGTTCTGTGGCCTGTTCAAAAACCAGACTGAAACATGTTAAGAATAGAATGAGTATTTAAATATGAAGTGAGTTGTTGGTAAACAATCCTTTCTAATCCTTTAACTAATATTGACAGAATACTGATTGGTCTGAAATCATCACATTTTTGAGGAGAAGGAACTTCAGGAACAGGTCAGATATTGGCCATTTTCCATACAGCCAGAAAGACTCCTGATTGTAAACAGAAATTATACAGGTGAGCTATGATCAGAGTGATTATATCCAAACAGTTCATTCTTTTTTTTTTTTTTCTATTTGCTTTACGTTGCACTGACACTGTGGCCGTTGGTGAGCAGAAATTCGTGAAGCAACAGAAGTCCTTATTATTTAATATTATGCAAATTTTTGTCTTGTCATCATTTTAGGTAAACAAAAACATTTAAAAACTGAAGAATTTGTGCAAAGCAAATTATTGTATGAAGCTTTCTTATTTAAAAATTATTACATATTTAGGTATATGAAGAATTAGACTATGAAGAAGATTTATGTTCTGTTACATTTCCTGATTTAAATTGTATTATTTTGTTAATTATGGAAAGGGATGTGGAAATTGTATACATGATTTGTGAGGCAGGGTGTGCCACGTGTAAGTGGCCCTTCCTGTCGTTTTGTAATATCCGCGAAGATGCAAATTCTGCGGAAAGCATAATTCTAGAATATCATTGTCATTGGTCAAAAGTACAAGTGTTTTTATTGGCCAGTGTATTAGGATTTTTAATAGGTGAATGTGGCAAACTGGACTGTTGCTATTGGTCATTTGTAATCACTCTATTTCCTGTTTGTGGCTCCTCGCGTGTGCGAGTCACTTTGTCTGCGTCTTTAAATTTGGAGCACTAGAGAGGACGGACGCGTCTTGCGTCCATCCGTCCGCAATGGGTCGTCAGCCGCCAGAGGTAAGGGCATTTTTGCTTTATGCTATTTAAATGCATTCTTATGTTTCGGAAAATTCCCACTTACTGTAAATTCAGTAATTATGTAGAAGTTCATCTCGTGTGCCGGAGTTTCCTCTAGTTTTCCACATTTTCCAAAATAGAGCATTTATATGACTTAGCAATTATGCTAGTCCGCAACGTGTTGTTTTATGAGGCAGACCTTCCTTTCTAACTCTAGTTGTAATTGTAGTAACTGTAACACTTTCTTGGATTGTGTAATTAATTTGTTTCGTTGCCTCCTTTCATTCTGTAAATTCTGAAACTCTATGTCAAAGTTTGTTCGTGACCGAAGAGCTTAATTGTTTCCCTTATACTTCTTTGTTTTGTATCTCAAGTATCAGTTAATCCGCAGTTCATTTATGCGCTAATTTATAATTGTATGTTCATTTTCTTAATAATTATTTGTCTGTTGGGTGTATTATTGTAAATCTTTTCTCCCCCATAATGTTATACCTTCCATAGACCTCGTAGGGTTCCGTTGCACCTTCCACTCTCCTGTCTTAGTTGTCATTTTTAGGCCTGTAAGTGTTCCCTATATTTGATTTAATATTGCGTATCGAAAGATACTTGTCATGTTTCCATGTTTTGATGTGAATTCACACCACCACTGCATCATTTTCTATCTCCTTATTCATATTATTAAGTACAGTATTATATTATTATTTCACATTATTATTATTATTATTATTATTATTATTATTATTATTATTATTATTATTATTATTATTATTATTATTATTATTATCATTATGTGTAAGCGTAATTGTCCCAATGATGGTTATGGACACAAATAGGCCTTATGGCGACGATGGGATAGGGAAGGCCTAGGAGTGGGAAGGAAGTGGCTGTGGCCTTAATTAAGGTACCACCCCCCAGCATTTGCTTGGTATGAAAATGGGAAAGCACGGAAAGCCATCTTCAGGGCTGCCGAAAGTGGGATTCAAACGTACTATCTCCCGGATGCAAACTCACAGCTGCACGACTCTAACCGCACGGCCAACTCACCCAGTAGCAGTTCATTAGGAGGGAATGTGAGATACCATCTGGTCCAACAGCCTTGGTATGAATACTCTTAAATACATTGACTACATCCTCTGGGTAAATGTATGAAAAGTGAAAGAGATGTTGAGGTTCATTTGTGTTCATGTAACTATGAATAATTTTGTAAATTCTGTGAGAAATTCTGTGGTGAAATTTTTAAGAAATAATCATTTTGCAATTCTGCAGGTATGAATGAGGAAGTGAGTTGTGAATATTTCTTAGCAATACCTAGTGATTTTATAGTTCCCCATAGAGCAGAAGGAGTTGACCTCTTAATGAACAAAGAATGCATGTGTTTGACTTTGGCATCTCGGATCGCGAGTTTGGTTTTATTACGCAAGATGCGAAAGGTTTCAAAGTCTTCAGATTTCCTGGTTTTGATGTGCTTTCTTTTTGCCTTGTCCAGCGCAGAGATTAATTTCTTTATGGTAGACGTTATCCACGGGTTAGGTGGGTGTTTGGCTTGAATTACTTATAATGGGGCATGCTTGTCATACAACACAAAATTAAACTATTAAATTTGGTGACTTTATCATTGATATTATGCTGAGAAAATACTTCATACCAGGGATCTGAAATTACGTCTTTTTGAAAATCTTCAGGATTAAAACTGCAGAAATCTCTAAATGTGATCCATTTTCTTTCATATTTTGGTGTTGATATCGAGAAGACAAATTTCAGAAGGTTATCATTACAATTTGAAGCTATGGTATCGAGATTAGAATGACAATATGCAGTGTGGTATGTGTCATCAAATGGTATTCTAGTCAAATGACATGAGTCGAGTGCATCATTGATTAGTACATTTTCTGAGGACCCTGATCCAAAATGCCTATTCATATCACCAGCAAATATAACATATTTATAATGAAAAACATAACTATTCATCGCCTCTACAAACGACTCCATGAAACCAATTTTGGGAGGATGGTAGATGCAAGAAAATAATACTTTACCCACAGCTAATTTAAGTTCGAGGAGAATTTACTCTGGCTTACAAAAATATTATGCTGGGGACGTATGAACTATTTTACATTTTATATTGCTCTTCATGTACACAGCTACACCTCTTCCTCTCTTGCCCAATATATCGTTTCTATATAAATTAAAGCCAGGAAAGTTAATCTCTGAGTCTGGTATGGGCTCCTCGAAAAATGTCTCACTTACAGCAATAATATTAATATTTGAATCAACAAAGCAGTCAAAAAACTCATCGAAATGTACCTCTTCAACTAATGACTGTGCATTTAAGTGATTTTTTTTCAAATCAGGGGGATAGAGTTCTCATAGATCTTCAATGATTTTGTGAATTTCAGAAGACCTAAGTTTAGAAGACATGCATGAATTTGGATGGTTACAAAAATTCCAGAAAATTAATAAATTATAGGTCCTAATAACATTACATAGAGTTTTAGATTATGTGAAGCAAAAATAGCAAAGAGAATAGTGAATAGAACATACTAATTTAACTTCAACAAGGAGAGATCTTTTTTTAAGTTCATCAGTATTTTTCACATGGTGTTTAACACCCGCTTGTAGCATGATAATTGCTCCATCAGAAGTCCACACATGGTTTTCACTGAAGATGGAAATTGCCTGTTTCAAAAAGTGATGTCTGGTGGAGGTAAGATCTTCACGAATCGTCACCTTGGATCACGTTACAGCCTCTTCGTACAGAAAACTGCTGATCTCTTGGTGTAGGAGACAAATTTACATATAATAGTCCTTGACTTCCCTGACCCAGGGGCTCCAACCCTATGCGAGTGGTCAATATCTTTTGCACTTAAGGGGACTTTCAATTTTTGGGCCACATTGAGCACTAAGTGAGTTTCATCCTCACCAGATTCTTCGGGAAACCTAAAAATTCAAATACTATTTTGCCTTTGGTATTGTTCAATTTTGTCCATTTTATGATTTAATAAAGACTTTAACTCCAGAATTTAATTTTCACAAGCTTTTAAGTCATTTCTTAAATCGCTGATAACTTTAGAATTGAAGTCTATTGTTTCTTTTAGTTCTTCACAAACTTTTTGTGGAAGAACTGTTACCAAGGGTTGAAGGAACTCTATATTTTGTAATAAGTTCCCCACTATACCTTGCACCAAGGTCACAATCTTGTCCTCAGTTGAATTAGTGTTACTTGTGGTGTAGGAGGGTGCTGTGTTCAGCATATTGGTGTTGCTGCTAGTTGGTGGTGTGAGGGAGAGCTCCTCACTGACAGTTGACGATTATAAGGCACAGGACGAGTCAGATGGAAGAGATGGCGCTGCTCCCTGCGAGGTGGTGGTGGTGCCATTAGTCTCTGAGGGAGGCGCTTGCGATCAGCCGAAGGTACAGTAGCAGAAGGGTGAAGGATTGACCGTGTTTGTGAATGCTGTCTAGAAACAGTTGACAAGTGTGATGTGAGAGTCATAGCTGCACCCTGACCCTGAACAGCTGAAGATTGCACCACATTTCTTCTGTTTTTCTTACTTCTGGCCATACCTAACCTAACTTCAAAACTTCTTATGTATTTAAAAGAAATAAATGCTATATTTCTACAATGAGATACACTGCCACAACATATCCACAGGTCACTTTAACTTCACTAAATCAGTGCTTGCACACAAGATCGTACTAAGAGTACTATACACCTTCAATACACCTGGAATTATGAGCCGCAAACTATGCCACCATGACGCGTACCAAAATTTCTCCCACTAGATAGTGGTTTCGAACCCCACTGTTGGTGTGACGTAAAGTAAAATTGTATAGTTTCTCTAAATATTTATTTAAGTTCGTATTTTGCATTCTTTTGCAGTACAATACCTCTTATATTACTTAGGGTAATATTCTGTTGTATTTTTTAATTATTGTAGTTATTGTAAAGACATCATGTTCCTGTTCAGCACTTGCCTCGGCTTTTCTCTAAATAGTTATTTATGTGTGCCTTTTACATTGATTTTATGGTACAATTCTCTGTTATTAAGTAGGATTTCTTTTTTGTAGTTTCGTTCCTTTTTAAAATGATCGACTTAATATATTTCTCCATGGATGTTGGTTGTACAATGAAGACAGAGAAAATTGTATGTAAGAGGAAATTACAAAGCTTAACTTAGCTTACTTGTGTCTACCTTGCAGACATTGCAGACATTGCAGACAGGAAATGTTATTTCCATACAAATTATGGCTGGTAATTAACTGAACAAGGATTTTTTACCAGTTAGCGCTTGGATCCTGTAATGATTACAGTATACTGTAACCAGTATTTTTACTAACCAGTATTATAACATCCAGTTACTGAAATAACAGTGGCTCAACAATACTCGTGCATACTTGGTTAATGAGGGCACCGGGCAGTCCTGCACACTACCAATAACCGTCTCAAGTAACCAGTACTGACTACTACTACTTTTTTTTTTTTTTGCTAGTTGCTTTTACGTCGCACCGACACAGATAGGTCTTATGGCGACGATGGGACAGGAAAGGGCTCGGAGTGGGAAGAAAGCGGCCGTGGCCTTAATTAAGGTACAGCCCCAGCATTTGCCTGGTGTGAAAATGGAAAACCACGGAAAGCCATTTTCAGGGCTGTCGACAGTGGGGTTCGAACCTACTATCTCCCGAATACTGGATACTGGCCGCACTTAAGCGACTGCAGCTATCGAGCTCGGTACTACTACTACTAAAATGTTTTCATTTCTCCCCTGAAGTGCTTCCTGCTTCAAAGGGCATTTGGCCTACTAAGAGACTGCTCCTCATCCCGAATGCCTCCAGATTATGAGGTGGTGCGTTGTCAGTGTGACGAATCCTCTCGGTTGTAATTCTCGGCTTTCTTCACCGAGGCCGTCATCACCATCAGATAGCTTCTCAAGTGTATAAACACGTGAACCTCTCGAAGGAGCCCTCAGATACAGTTGAAAATAGCTGACCAGGTCGGCAAACCACCCCGAGACTATGGGACTGGCCGGCATGCTACCCCGAGACCATGGGGATGGCACCATATTTCCTTTGTGCAGCGAATATTAGGTACCCCTCTCGTACCAGGGGTTATAATAATAATAATAATAATAATAATAATAATAATAATAATAATAATAATAATAATAATAATAATAATTGTACTGGGTGGTACACCTCAATGCCGCGCATTCAAAATTCAGCGCCTAAATGAAATCCTCTATTGGTAAAACAGGGAAACTGAAACTACACCAACTTAGAAATTTACTCAGCAGATGTCACCACAGAAATAAGATGGAATTTTGTTATTGTGAAGTTTCCTGAACTGACCGTATTTCTACTAGTTTTGTTTGCTATCCATCAAGAAGTTTGGACATTGGACATTCTTCCACAGATGACACTACTAAAAACTATCATCATGCACCCTGGTGTGAGATATAAGAACTTATAATTCAAAGAAGTTTTGTATTCATAATTTATTTTTTTACTGATTGATGTTCATTTATTTTTGGGTTGGCAATATTTCCTTTTATTTCTGCCAGTTTTGAATCTAGCCAATCCCTAATTTCTATAATTAATTTTCCACCTATCACCGGCTTCTTCTTCGTCTTCGTATTCTTCTTCTTCTTCTTCTTCTTCGATTCTGAGTGTAATTTTGAAAGTGACCAATAAAAATTAGAGGTTTCATCTTGAATGATCTCGTACCTTCCCTGAGGGTTTATAAACTGTGGCTTTTCACGTCTCTTGGCCAATTGATCTTTATCTTATTGAGTGTGTGTGTCAGAGCAGGAGGCGGGCGGCCTCTTTCATCAGTCAGGAGTACATCAACAAGGTAATGGCCACATAACATATTTCTTTCTTGCTAACTCCGCAGTTTAACCCGAGGGAAAGGTCCGAATCATTAACTATGTAATCCACTTTTCCTAAATATGTAACTTTCTGCCGGCTAATGTAAAAACTTCATAAAATCTTTAACTGGAAACCAGGCATAGAGAGTGATGTACTCTCTCGAGCTCCCCTTCATCTTGGTTTGAGGTGACTACGTTTTGTAACTGTTTTCTTCCTTTCCGTAATGCATTAATTTATCCTTATACGAGTCACCTCAGTAGTTTGGAAATAGCCCCATTTCATCGGCCTAGTGCCCTTTAGGTTTTAAGTGTTCATATGTAGGAGTGCAAGTATTCGCCTCTGTTCATTTTGTGTTCGGGCCAGTTATTTAACCGTTATTCTTTTTCCATGAAGGCCGAGTAGGTTGGGTATTAAATACCCCTGTATAATCATTTTCCAATTGTAAGTGTTGCCTTGAAAGGCCAGAAATTGTAACTTGATGTTGCGTTGAGTAGGCTTGGAAAACTGAGAGCCTGTTAGCTCTTTTTCAAAGTTTTTGTATGATTAAAGAATGCCTCTTGAAGGCTAGATGTCGTAATTTTGGGAGCAAGTGCTCTTTGAATTGGGGGATTTCTGCCCTTGTACATATTTTTGCTCTTTTGTAAATTTGAGCTAGTAGCTCAGGAAATTGTAAAACTAGGGGCTTAAAGCCTAAAGTGTTAAGGTTCTGAACCTTGGACTTTTTCCCAATCTTGTTGAATGATTGCTACTTGTACCTGCAATATTGTCATGAAAATCTTGTCATGTGTGAAGTTCTGAAAATATAACTTTCAGTTTAAGTTTTAAATTCAATTCTGGACATTGTAGTTAGACCCATTCATCCCAGCACCTTCTTTCACCTCTGCGTTCCACAAAAAAACCCATAATAATAATAATAATAATAATAATAATAATAATAATAATAATAATAATAATAATAACTGGCGAGTTGGCCGTGCAGTTAGGGGCGTGCAGTTGTGAGGTTGCATCCTGGGGATAGTGGGTTGGAACCCCCACTGTCGACAGCCCTGAAGATCATGGTTTCCCATTTTCACATCACAGCCGCTTCCTTCCCATTCCTTAGCCTTTCCTATCTCATCATCGCCATAAGACTTATCTACGTCTGTACAATGTAAAGCAAATAGGAAAGAATTTAAAAAATAAAAACTAAATAAAATATTGCACTGGCTTTACGTTCCAGTAACTACTTTTGTGGTTTTCGGAGAAGACAAGGTGCCGAAATTTAGTCCCGCTGGTGTTCTTTTACGTGCTAGTAAATTACCGACATGAGGCTCATGTATTCAAATGCTACCAGACTGAGCCAGGATTGAACCTGCTAAGTTGGGGTCAGGAGACCAGCGCCTCAACCATCTGTTCAAGAGAAATGAATTTCATTTTATGGGTCCATATTGAACTTTGATTAAACCAAATTAAAGTAATAAGTTAGTTAAATCCACCTTTACAATACAAATTGAATAGTGAATATTGAATTTTCATGACCCCATTGTAATCGAAACAGACTTTCAACGTATTAGGTTGTGTTACGTACATGTAGTACGTGTTGAAGAGATGTTAAGTACAGAACAAAAATGTCCAGCCGGACACCAGTGGGATCCGAACCCACAACCTCCCGATTTTGTGTCGGTTGCTCTACAGTGTGCTAGCAGCAGTGCCAGACCTGTAGCTCAGATCCTTTCAAACAGAACAAAGATGGCCTAGGCCACCATAGCTCAAATTGAATAGTGTTTATTAAATAAACATTTAATGGGACTAGTTTCGACCTATTTAAAGGTCATCTTCAGCCATATCACGTTTAAACCAACGTATTTGAAACAGTGGTTTTAAAGATGGTCTTAAAAACACAGAAGTTTGACACTATGGAAATTGTTTTTAGAAATTCCTCAAAAACACTTTTGTTCACTTCGCTGTAGGAATATATGAGAAGAAGTCTTTTATATTCCTCGTTCACTTAGCTGTAGTATCTACGCTCTTGAATACTACGAAGAATTCAGGTTTTACATGTAGGCACCTTTCTATTTCTGCCTATGTGGTTTTGTCCTGACCCTTACTACCTGATTACACCACTATTGATACCACCACCACATCTGGCCTGGTAGCATGCTGAGCATGGGGACAGGCAGATACTCCTGTAGTATCACACTTCCACTCCTCCCTGCTTTATTTTTCTTCTTAGAAGTAATAGCATGTCAGAGGCCATGTAGATTGAGTCGATGGTCATGCGGGGGGAGTGGGCTTCGCCCCCCCCCCCCAAAAAAAACCCAGCAGTTCAGTTCGCATTCTTCACAGCTGGCTAGCATGTCACGCTGCACGCGACGAGTCGCACTCAGTATTCCTACTGCCGGACATTGTAATACTTAAAAAATTTCGACGGCAATTTGACACTTAGTTTCTGTGAATACCAGTGAGTAACTTATAAGTTGTGGGACTTGCAATTCGTGACACATTCAGACTTAGGAAATTAACGTGTGTGTATAACATCAAAGTCATAAAGACTTGTAATATTTCACCAATATTTGAACTTGACAAATATCTTAGTTTCCGTGTGAATAACCATAACCAACGTGAAGTTAGCACAGCTACTTTTCATTGTAATGATCTTGGCCTGTTTTAACTTTGAATATCATGAGTGTAGGTCACAACATATTGACTATTTTGAGTATTATCAGAGCCTAGAACACTTTCATTTGTGTAGAAAGACTGTTTGCATATTGTCATAACAGACTGTACCATTTAAAACAACGCGTGTGGACAGACTGTATAATGAACTTCATAATCAGTGATATTGTGGAGTATAGGACTCATACATGAATAATTGTAGAACTGTGATAGTGAAAAGTAACATTACGAGAGAGAGCCATTTATTTATTTGCTGTGAAGGTGTGAGCCATAATAAACTGTGCTTCAAATGAAAGTTATTCTGACTATATGAACTGTGAGCAGTAAGTGTCTAAATGAACTGTGCAGTTAAGTGTATTTCTCATTATCGTGATTTACGATAATAGACAGTGCTCCGACGTATTTCTCATCGAGTGAATGGTGATTCTTTATGAAACAGTCATGAGTTCTAACAGTGCAAAATCAAATGGTGCACATTTTCAACCTAGTCAGTTGGACTTTCTCGTGTTAAAGCCACTCTTTTAATAACATGACAAATCCTGACTCAAGACGACGGAGAACAACGGAGATCGGCGTAGAATGACGGAGATCAGCGTAGAACGACGGAGATCAACGGAGATTTGGTACTACGAGGGATAGTTCCAGGGACGTGGTACTATGGAACATCTTGGTGCCTGCTGACAGCTAAGTTCCAGATTGCTGTTTGCAGAGCAGTATTCAACTGTTGGAGCTCAACGAGAAGGCGTATATCAGGTGATATCAGTGCTTTTTCCATTCAATTCTGACTTTGAGCAGAACTTTTATAAACAGCATCATTACTGACAAAGAACATTAAAAGTTCACTTAATTAATATTTTACTTGGAAAATTAACATTTTACAACTCTTCAAGTGAAGACAGACTTTCAAATAACGGTGTGCTCTCGTATATTCTCATTCATTGGAACTTTGAAATATCAATTGAGTACATTATTTGTAGTGGCAGTGTATCATAAACTCTCAATTTACAATATTTTCATAAAGTGTATGATAATTTACAAAAGAGTACGACAGTACTCAGAACTTTATACAAGACGACTAGATTTGATTTCAAGTGTTTTCATATTTGAGTCTGATGTGCTCTCGAGAAGGAATTACCAAATTTACTTTATTAAATTAATGTAGAAAGTGTAATCTGAAATCGCCAGTGCCAATAGAAAGACTTTAGGATTTCTTATTTACTGACAACATTCGTCATTAGTAATTTATGCCATGAAAGTTATAATGGACATAACGGATTGAGGAAGATATTATTCAGTTGAATTTCACTTGAATTTCGATATTCAGTTGCTGAAATTGGAATTTATTTTCTATTAAATATTTATGATTAGGCGACGTAATAGGGTGGCCTTCCAGAGATTAAATAAAGGAAAGAAAGATATAATATCTATTATTTCGCCTTGTGATCCTCTCTCTCTGTACCATCTCCTAAGGACTAGGCACCCCCTCAGAAAGACCTCATGCTCTTTAAAATCAACTTTTCCTGGTGCAATACATTATCATTATAAACTGTTATGCCTTTCAGCGTTCAGTCTGCAAGCCTCTGTGAATTTACTAAACGTCGCCACAATCCTCGATTTGCAACTAGTGCTGTGGCCTCATTTAGTTCTATACCTCTTATCTTTAAAACGTTAAAAAAATGAGTCTAACCATCGTCATCTTGGTCTGTCTCTACTTCTCTTACCCTCCATTACAGAGTCCATTATTCTCCTAGGTAACCTATCCTCCTCCATTCGCCTCACATGACCCCACCACCGAAGCCGGTTTATGCGTACAGCTTCATCCATCGAGTTCATTCCTAAATTAGCCTTTATCTCCTCATTCCGAGTACCCTCCTGGCATTGTTCCCACCTGTTTGTACCAGCAATCATTCTTGCTACTTTCATGTCCGTTACTTCTAACTTATGAATAAGATATTCTGAGTCCACCCAGCGTTCGCTCCCGTAAATCAAAGTTCGTCTGAAAACAGACCGATGTAAAGATAGTTTTGTCTGGGAGCTGACTTCCTTCTTACAGAATACTGTTGATCGCAACTGCGAGCTCACTGCATTAGCTTTACAACACCTTGATTCAATCTCACTTACTATATTACCATCCTGGGAGAACACACAACCTAAATACTTGAAATTATCGACCTGTTCTAGCTTTGTATCACCAATCTGACATTCAATTCTGTTGAATTTTTTACCTACTGACATCAATTTAGTCTTCGAGAGGCTAATTTTCATACCATACTCATTGCACTTATTTTCAAGTTCCAAGATATTAGACTGCAGGCTTTCAGCACAACCTGCCATTAAGACCAAGTCATCAGCATAGGCCAGACTGCTTACTACATTTTCACCTAACTGAATTCCTCCCTCCATTTTATACCCTTCAGCAGGTGATCCATGTAAACTACGAACAACAAAGGTGAAAAATTACAGCCTTGTCTAACCCCCGTAAGTACCCTGAACCAAGAATTCATTCTACCATCAATTCTCACTGAAGCCCAATTGTCAACATAAATACCTTTGATTGATTTTAATAATCTACCTTTAATTCCATAGTCCCCCAGTATAGCGAACGTCTTTTCCCTCGGTACCCTGACATATGCCTTCTCTAGATCTACGAAACATAAACACAACTGCCTATTCCTCTCGTAGCGGTTTTCAATTACGTGGCGCATACTGAAAATCTGGTCCTGACAGCCCCTCTGTCGTCTGAAACCACACTGGTTTTCATCCAACTTCCTCTCAACGAGGAAGATGCCAGTGAATACTTTGCCTGGTATACTAATCAATGAGATACCTCGATAGTTGTTGCAATCCTTCCTGTTTCCATGCTTATAGATAGGTGCAATTACTGCTTTTGTCCAATCTGAAGGTACCTTACCAACACTCCATGCTAATTTTACTACTGTATGAAGCCATTTCATCCCTGCCTTCCCACTATAGTTCACCATTTCAGGTCTAATTTCATCTATTCCTGCTGCTTTATGACAATGGAGTTTACTTACCATCCTTTCCACTTCCTCAAGCGTAATTTCACCAACATCATTTTCCTCCTCCCCATGAGCTTGGCTGTTGGCAACACCACCAGGATGATTTCCTTTTACATTGAAAAGATGTTCAAAATATTCCCTCCACCTCTCCAGTGATTCCCTGGGATCTATTATGAGTTCACCTGAATTACTCAGAACACTGTTCATTTCCTTTTTCCCTCCCTTCCTAAGATTCTTTTAAAGGCCGAGAGGAATCGTCGTACTGACCACACGACACCTCGTAATCTGCAGGTCTTCGGGCTGAGCAGCGGTCGCTTGGTAGGCCAAGGCCCTTCAAGGGCTGTAGTGCCAAGGGGTTTGGTTTGGTTTGGTTCCTAAGATTCTTTATTACTGTCAAGAACGGTTTCCCTGCTGCTTGACGTAGCCTTTCCAGGTTATTACTAAAATCTTCCCACGACTTCTTTTTGGATTCAATAACTATTTGTTTCACTCTGTTTCTTTCATCTACGTACAAATCCCTGTCTGCCTCGGCCCTTGTTTGGAGCCATTTCTGACAAGCCTTCTTTTTATATTTACAAGCTGCTCTCACTTCATCATTCCACCAAGATGTTTGGCTTTTCCCATCTTTACACACAGTCGTTCCTAGGCATTCCCTTTCTGTTTCTACTACAGCATCCCTGTATGCCACCCATTCACTTTCTATATCCTGAACCTGCGTACTGTCTACTATTCGAAACTTCTCACTAATCATATCCATGTACTTCTGTTTAATTTCCTCGTCCTGGAGATTTTCTACCCTTATTCGTTTGCAGACAGATTTAACTTTCTCTACCCTAGGCGTAGAGATACTTAGTTCACTACAGATCACATAGTGGTCTGTATCATCGAAAAATCCCTGGAAAACTCGTACATTCCTAACAGATTTCCTGAATTTGAAGTCGGTTAAGATATAGTCTATTATGGATCTGGTACCCCTAGCCTCCCATGTGTAGCAGTGAATAGCCATATGCTTGAAGAATGTATCTGTACTGCTAAAACCATACTAGCACAGAAGTCCAGCAAACGCTTCCCATTCCCATTAACTTCCATATCTTTCCCACAATTACCAATCACCCTTTCGTATCCTTCAGTTCTGTTCCCAACTCTCGTATTGAAATCGCCCATTAGCACTATTCTATCCTTGCTGTTGACCCGGACCACAATGTCACTCAATGCTTCATAAAACTTGTCAACTTCATCCTCATCTGCACCCTCACATGGTGAATACACGGAGACAATTCTAGTCCTAATTCCTCCAACTGACAAATCTACCCACATCATTCGCTCGTTTACGTGCCTAACAGAAAGTATGTTGCGTGCAATGGTATTCCTGATAAAGAGCTCTACCCCAGACTCTGCCCTTCCCTTTCTAAGACCCGTCAAGTACACTTTATAATCTCCTATCTCTTCCTCGTTATCTCCCCTTACTTGAATACCACTTACTCCTAGCACATCCAGATGCATCCTCTTTGCTGACTCAGTCAGTACTACTTTCTTTCTTCCATAAGCCCCATTAACATTGATAGCTTCCCATCAAATTCCATTTCATTTGCCAAGTTGTTTCCAAGGAGTCCCTCGCCTGTCAAATGGGAGTGGGACTCCGTTACTCCCATAGGTCCGAGGCCTACTTAAAATGTTCTGAGCTCAGTAAATTCATGAAGAAGGATGCTACCCTACCTGCACATAGTCCACGTGAGGATCTCTCCTCTAACGGGTTACGGAGCACCGGTGAATTATATAGTCCTAGCCGCCTGAGCACATGGAGGGCTATGACTCAGAATATGTCCGAGGTGCCCACTCCCATTCCATAGCAACTGGTATCCCGACTCTCAGGACCACTTACTAGGCCACTGAGCCATTGCCCATGGTTCACAAACTAGGACGTGACTACAGTAACCCACACCATGAACCATTATGTTGAAACTAGTCCCATTAAATGTTTGTTTAATAAACACTATTCAATCTGTATTGAAAAGGTGGATTTGACTAACTTATTATTTTAATTTGGTTCAACCATCTGAGCCACTCATTTTGGCACTAGACATTATTTTTAACCGTTTACCGAGCTCGATAGCTGCAGTCGCTTAAGTGCGGCCAGTATCCAGTATTCGGGAGATAGTAGGTTTGAACCCCACTGTCGGCAGCCCTGAAAATGGTTTTCCATGGTTTCCCATTTTCACACCAGGCAAATGCTGGGGCTGTACCTTAATTAAGGCCACGGCTGCTTCCTTCCCACTCCTAGCCCTTTCCTGTCCCATCGTCGCCGTAAGACCTATCTGTGTCGGTGCGACGTAAAACAACTAGCAAAAAAAAAAAATTAAAAAAAAAAAAATTAACCGTTAACATTAACAAGTATTTTTGAGTAACCACTCCAGTTATAACCTTTAACCAAAAATAACTGTCAAGCCCATCCCTACTGCAAATCCCTATTCAGTTATTTTCATAGTGCAAATATAAATACAAAAGTTTTGAATATTGGTTTCCAATGGGAACAGTGAAAGACTTACCAAGATATTTTTTAGACTCAGCAAATTCTCTTTTGTGAACTGTATTGAGTCCATTTGGATATAAGTTAAAAGAGAAATTCATATATCGAATTGTTTATATTGTATATTGTAGGATTTTATTTTTATTGTTTTAAATATTATTTGCATGATACCAAATTGTAAATATGTCAAAGAAATAATAATGTTAGTGCTTTATTCCACAGAAATTACTTGTACATAGATACAATGTGAATTATGTGTTGCCATTATAAGTACATAAGTGTTGATAAATAAATATAGTTATATTATTTAACATTTTTATTGTAGATTTTTTTGTGTCACCTATTTAAACTACTTGGTCATCCTTATGCATTCACAACTAACACCCTTTGTAACCAAGTTACCCTCTAGTCTTGATGTTCCCCTGTGGGAGAGGAAAGGCAAGAGAGGGTTTTATTTCATTGCCGGTGCATCTAAGCACTCCTCTAACGAATTAAGGAGTAAAACTGCCCAATCTGACACCGACTAAAGATCTGTATAAATATTGTAATATATTATCACTTCCAAACCTCCGCATAAAGGCTTCTATAATTATGATCTATAAAATTCAAAACAAATTAGTCTGCTCAAACACATCAGTAAGTACCAATTCACAGATTCATAATTATGAAACAAGAATTATTTATAATATTCACTACAATCAGATTCATTCCACTAGTTATGGTCAAAACTCTCTTTGGCATTTTTCTATAACTATGTATAACTTGCTTCCAAAAAATATAAAAATGTTACCAACTCTATCTATCTTCAAAAGTAATGTAACTAAATACCTGAAGTAGTATGGTAATTATGGTTAGGAAGCTTTGTCCTATCTGATATCTTACACCATGTTAAATTATATACTTACTGTATTTTATTTTGTAATCAGATTGTGAATATAGCTGCCATTGTCATTTATTTGTATTGCACCAAGAAGAGCCTTGGCTCAGGTGCCTATATTGAAATGAAATAAAAAAAATAAAAAAAAAAGTTTAGTATTATAGCAGACTTCAGTTTAGTCCGCACTATAGGAAGTAAAGGTGATTAATTTTGAGAAGGAAGTAGCCATCCGATTCAACATAGTGAGATGGTGACACAGCACGTATCAACTGCAATGCATTGGTTTTCATGCAATAAGCTGTTGTGCAATCAGGTTAAAATTCAATTTCTCACACTAGGATTATCCAAAAATATTGAAAGTCAGTCAGTCAAACTTTTGGGTTTTCATATTGATGCCAAATTGAACTGGAAAACACACATTCATCATATTTGTAAAAAAAAAAAAATCATAAGTGGCCTACTTGATATTGAAATTGAGGGATTTAGTTAGCAGTGACTACCTTTGGTCTCTTCGAGTCACACATTACTTATGGACTGTTATTATGGGGGCATTCTTCTTAGGTATATAATATTCTTTTAATACAGGAAAAGGTTGTCCAAACAATGTGTATGTAGGGCTGGTACAGTTGACCATTGTCAACCTCTCTTCATTAAGTTTCAAAATACTGACAATTATAAATTTGTATATTTATATATCTTTGACATTTGTTAAAAATAACATAAATGAATTCAGTACTAGGGAAAACATTCACCTTCATGATACTTGGGACAAAGCAGACATTGACATCCCAATTCACAGGCTGTCAAAAAATGCTAACTCACATAAAAGCAGTTAAATTAATAAATTTCATTGTTTGTCCGTATTGAACCTGGGTTACAACTTTTATTATAATTTGGATCAACCTTATTCAATACATAAAAACTGTTGTTTAGATGAAATTACAACATATATTTCAATCAGAACTAGTTTTGACGGCCATCTGCGTCATCATCAGCTGATATAGGTTCTTGGAAAAAATGGCAATCACATAAGTTTATCTACATCAAATTGAACACAATTTAAAACCATATTAACAACTTAAAACTGTGTTATGATTATACTGTCTCAAAGTCCATATTTTCTACAAGTCCGAGACTTGCGGACCTAATTGAACTGGGAATGTTGTACTTGTTAACATCTTAAAGGACCGATTGCTCGTTTCCACCTCACTAGGATAGCTCCATTAAAGCGACTCTGAAGATTTTATTAAAGTATTTTAATACGATTCTACGTCATGTTTTAATGAGTGTGATAAATTAAGCTAATGTTTCTTCAAGATTATTTTATTTTTAAGTTGTTGTTCTTTTAAATCCACATTATTTTATAAGTGAGCAAACCAGTTTGCATATGTTTTCATCAATTTATGGTTTAAGACTCGCAAGTCTCGGACTTGTAGAAAATATGGACTTTGAGACAGTATAACCGTAACACAGTTTTAAGTTGTTAATATGGTTTTAAATTGTGTTCAATTTGACGTAGATAAACTTATGTGATTGCCAATTTTTCCAAGAAGCTATATCAGCTGATGATGACGCAGACGGCTGTCAAAACTAGTTCTGATTGAAATATATGTTGTAATTTCATCTAAATAACAGTTTTTAGGTACTGAATAAGCTGGATCCAAATTATAATAAAAGTTGTAAAAGCAGTTGTTTAAGATTATTTAATAAATATATACATGACCAAGCATGACCAACAAATGGCAAATAAGTTAATATGGGAAGGACACCTGATTCAGAAAGTGATGGAACCAACCAGAGGGAAAAATATCCTGGATGTGGTGCTGATAAAACCAGATGAGCTCTATAGGGAAACTGAAGTAATAGATGGTATTAGTGATCATGAGGCTGTTTTTGTCATAGTCAAAAATAAATGTGATAGAAAGGAAGGTCTTGAAAGTAGGACTATTAGGCAGTAGCATATGGCTGATAAAGCAGGCATGAGGCAGTTTCTAAAAAGTAACTATGATCGGTGGAAAACTGTAAATAAAACGGTAAACAGACTCTGGGATGGGTTTAAAGAAATTGTTGAGGAATGCAAAAACCGGTTTGTACCTTTAAGGAAGGTAAGGAATGGTAAAGACCCACCTTATTATAATAGAGAAATAAAGAGACTAAGAAGGAGGTGCAGACTGGAAAGAAATAGAGTTAGAAATGGCTGTGGAAGTAAGGAGAAATTGAAGGAACTTACTAGAAAATTGAATCTAGCAAAGAAGGCAGCTAAGGATAACATGATGGCAAGCATAATTGGCAGTCATACAAATTTTAGTGAAAAATGGAAGGGTATGTATAGGTATTTTAAGGCAGAAACAGGTTCCAAAAAGGACATTCCAGGAATAGTTAATGAACAAGGGGAGTGTGTATGTGAGGATCTTCAAAAGGCAGAAGTATTCAGTCAGCAGTATGTAAAGATTGTTGGTTACAAGGAAAATGTCGAGATAGAGGAGGAGACTAAGGCCAATGAAGTATTAAAATTTACATATGATAAAAATGACATTTACAATAAGATACAAAAGTTGAAAACTAGAAAAGTGGCTGGAATTGATCAGATTTCTGGGGATATACTAAAGACAATGGGTTGGGATATAGTACCATATCTGAGGTACTTATTTGATTATTGTTTGGTTGGAGGAGTTATACCAGATGAATGGAGAGTTGCTATTGTAGCCCCTGTGTATAAAGGCAAGGGTGATAGACATAAAGCTGAAAATTACAGGCCAGTAAGTTTGACATGCGTTGTATGTAAGCTTTGGGAAGGCATTCTTTCTGATTATATTAGACATGTTTGTGAAATTAATAACTGGTTCGATAGAAGGCAGTTCGGTTTTAGGAAAAGTTATTCCACTGTGGCTCAACTTGTAGGATTCCAGCAAGATATAGCAGATATCATGGATTCTGGAGGTCAAATGGACTGTATCGCGATTGACCTGTCTAAAGCATTTGATAGGGTGGATCATGGGAGACTACTGGCAAAAATGAGTGCAATTGGATTAGACAAAAGAGTGACTGAATGGTTTGCTATATTTCTAGAAAACAGATCTCAGAGAATTAGAGTAGGTGAAGCTTTATCTGACCCAGTAATAATTAAGAGGGGAATTCCTCAAGGCAGTATTATCGGACCTTTATGTTTTCTTATATATATAAATGATATGAGTAAAGGAGTGGAATCGGAGGTAAGGCTTTTTGCGGATGATGTTATTCTGTATAGAGTAATAAATAATTTACAAGATTCTGAGCAACTGCAACGTGACCTCGATAATGTTGTGAGATGGACAGCAGGCAATGGTATGTTGATAAACAGCGTTAAAAGTCAGGTTGTGACTTTCACAAATAGAAAAAGTCCTCTCAGTTTTAATTACTGCGTTGATGGGGTGAAAGTTCCTGTTGGGGATCATTGTAAGTATCTAGGTGTTAATATAAGGAAAGACCTTCATTGGGGTAATCACATAAATGGGATTGTAAATAAAGGGTACAGATCTCTGCACATGGTTATGAGGGTGTTTAGGGGTTGTAGTAAGGATGTAAAGGAGAGGGCATATAAGTCTCTGGTAAGACCCCAACTAGAGTATGGTTCCAGTGTATGGGACCCTCACCAGGATTACCTGATTCAAGAACTGGAAAAAATCCAAAGAAAAGCAGCTCGATTTATTCTGGGCGATTTCCGACAAAAGAGTAGCGTTACAAAAATTTTGCAAAGTTTGGGTTGGGAAGAACTGAGAGAAAGAAGAAGAGCTGCTCGACTAAGTGGTATGTTACATGTTATAAATCTCATTTTAGGTCCGTATTGAAAACTTTTTAACAGTTCAACAATAATAAAGGTGTTTTAATTTATTCCACCTATTCAATACTTATATTTTCACTTATAGTTGTTACATAATTAAATTCTTAGTTACATGGGACATGTTTCGCCCTCAATTAAGGGCATCTTCAGCCTAAATACAATAATCAAAAATACAACTAAATTAAAAGTGGAAGTTAAATACAATCATCAAAAATACAAATACTAAAATAAAAAGTGGAAGTTAAAAGTTTAGTCTGTTATTAAAATAACAGTTATAACACCAGACTCAGAGCCAACAGACGGGCAGCAACCAACTCAACAGTTGTAGTTAACAAATAACAACTTCCACTTACATAAAACTTATTTCTGCATCTGTTGACATTTTCTGGCAAGGATTCAGCCATTTTATTACCTACCGGTGCTAACGGCCTCTTACAATTTTTCAATAGACGCTTCTGCCTTACTTGCTAAGAATTTCATCAGCGGCCTTGAAAAGATTGTATTCATGACAATCAAGTTTATGCTTGTGTACACGCCCTCATGTTTGGCTTTTTATTACTACCACTTTGATTTTCCAATATTTTATATGAACTGTTTTAATTAGAATTTTAATAGAAGTTTTAGTCTCCGACAAGATTATAGTTTAATCATAAGACAGTTTTCCATTAGCATCTTTTTATTTTATCATTTTTCACATTTTTATTGTTCCGAATTTTAATAACAGACTAAACTTTTAACTTCCACTTTTTATTTTAGTTGTATTTTTGATGATTGTATTTAACTTCCACTTTTAATTTAGTTGTATTTTTGATTATTGTATTTAGGCTGAAGATGCCCTTAATTGAGGGCGAAACATGTCCCATGTAACTAAGAATTTAATTATGTAACAACTATAAGTGAAAATATAAGTGTTGAATAGGTGGAATAAATTAAAACACCTTTATTATTGTTGAACTGTTAAGTGGTATGTTCCGAGCTGTCAGCGGAGAGATGGTGTGGATTAACATTAGTAGACAAATAAGTTTGAGTGGCGTTTATAAAAGTAGGAAAGATCACAATATGAAGATAAAGTTGGAATTCAAGAGGACAAACTGGGGCGAATATTCATTTATAGGAAGGGGAGTTAGGGATTGGAATAACTTACCAAGGGAGACGTTTAATGAATTTCCAATTTCTTTGAAATCATTTAGGAAAAGGCTAGGAAAACAACAGATAGGGAATCTGCCACCTGGGCGACTGCCCTAAATGCAGATCAGTATTGACTGATTGATTCTGCACGGTCCGCTCCTTTAAGTAATTTTTGTTGTGATTATTCGGGATTGACAGACTGGGGAATTTTATATCATGTAATTATTTATATTTTCTGTGTTGGGTTATATTTTTTTGTGTATGAATTTTGGAATTATTTCATTTTAATATGGTTTTATTTGATTGTTGTGGTAATTCTGGCACATACTGTACCACACGCGCCAGATCGGCGTGGGATGTTTCCGGTTTCATAATACTGCATTGATTTCGACGTTTCTGGATGCTACTTGATGTTCTTTATCAGATTTTGTTCCTGGGCCCCTATTGGTCATTATAAAATTAATTGTGATTGGTGGGTGAAGGAAAAATAACGGACGTTCATTGGTTGTTTTACGATTTCCTAATTTCCAGAGAGAAGCACTTTGCTAAAGCCTAGCTCTTCCGAGGCGTCTTTGAATCGTGACCACTGAAGGGAGAAGTTGCCCTTTGCAGGAGACGGGTCTTCCTGGCCTCTCCAACAGGTAAGCACTTAGTTGTTTTTCATTTTTCAGGTTATCTTCAAATGTAGTATTCCATTTAATTTCTTTTGCCAGAGCTTACCCGTTTTTTCCTTCAATCGCCAACATTTCAGTAAAATGACTTATCCTACCGGCAAGTCATATCAGAGTAATGTTAAGAGACAGTTCCCATTTCTTTTGTTGATTTTGTAAATTAGACATTCACCTTTTGATGTAATCATAATATGTAAATTTCACCTTTGGGCTGTCTCGTTTATCCCGCTTCATCTTGGAGTATTCACTTTTAGGATGGGCACCCTTTCTCAGAAGTGTTTTTGAGGGGGCTACCTACTGAAGGTGCTCTGCACCAAGATTATCTTTTAAACATATCTTATTGTCACCATAAGACCTATCTGTGTCGGTGCAACATAAAGCAAACAGCAAAAAATAAATAAAAAAATAAAAAAACGTTACTTCTTTCTTACATGTATCTTTATGATTGTATTATGTCATTCTGCGTCGTCTTAGAGTATTCACATTTAGGACGGGCACCCTTTCTCAGAAGTATTTTTGAGGGGATTGCCTCCTAAAGGTGCCCTGCACCAGAATTTTTATTTTATATGTTGTTTCCTTTCCTTACATGTACATATTTATGGCTGTATAATATTTCTTTCCGTTAGTATTGTATGATTTAAATGTTTCATCATGAACAGTGGAAGGTAGTATGAATTGTTCAGGCCTAGAGGTTTAAATAACCTAACTTTTACCCTCGTGGTAAATTGTAACCATTTTCGATTTTTAAAGATATTCTGTTTAATTATTTGCGCTCTAATTTGAATATGAATTGTTAAGTAAAGTTTAGGATTACATTTGACTTCGCTTCTTCAGCATTGCCAATACCTTTCACCGCCTGGATATGGTTCCAGCCGCTTCCCTGTCATCCTTTCTTAGCCGTCGTGTTGGTTAACCTGTTTGTTATTGTTTTCGGTGTTTTATGTGCGTATGGTTTCAATTTCATACATATTATTATTATCATCATGTCTGCGTTAATTGGTGTTAGTATGTAACTATGTGAATGCACAACGGTAGCAAATATTATTATTATAATTTTTATTATTCCTATTACTTGTAACCTTACTTATCACGGAGGTTACAATTTTAAAAGGAAAATGTATGATTGGTTAATAGAAAATCCATTTTACAATACCTCTGAATTCTTAGAAATGCATAACATTAGTATTAAGTTTTAATAAAAGGTGTATGTTCATTTAGCCTTAGTAATGTTAAGTACTAAATTAATATCAGTTCACGAAGCCTATTTCATTGTATATGGTAAATGGCAAATAAAGGTTCTTGATTCTTATAAGCAGATTCAGTTAAGTTTGCAGTGATAGAAAATTGCGGACGTTGGCCACCCATCCCATGAGTGACCACGCCCGATGTTGCTTAATGATGTTTGTTGGGTGGCGCCTGCCTCGGCTTTCCTGCTTAGTTCCAGTGCATTGAAATTAGTGCAGTTAGTAGTTGTATAGATAGTTTCAGTATGTCTGTTGGTGGATTAGAGGTTGGAGGTGTTATATTAAGGTCTAGTAATTTAGGTATCTGCCTTTGGGAGTGGCAGACCCATCGTACAAACAGCCTAAAAATTTAGTACGAGTGAATCGAGGCTTCAGAAAATGCTAGGGCGTCACCTTGAAGTGACACGCAGTTCCTGATGCTCTGGGGGAACTGTGAGAAATGGGCTACCAGACATCACAAAAATCGGTATCATCATTGTCATGACTTTGAATGGCAAGGTAGAAGAACTGGTAGAGTATATGGAGAAGAAAGACGTAGCGATGATGGGAATGAGTGGGACAAAATAGAAGAGGAAAGGTCAAAAAGAATTGAAGAAAGGGTATAGATTTTATTGGAGTGGAGGAAAGATGGCAACAAATAGTGTTGGTGTTATATTGAGAGAAGACCTAGTGCAATATGTGGACAAGGTTGACCAGATTAGTGACAGAATAATTAAAGTTAGACTTGGAATTGAGAGTGGAATCAAGGATTCTATACAGGTTTATGCACCCCAATCAGGGAATGCAGATGAATGTTTAGAAGAGTTTTTAGAAGAACTGGAAAGTTATATTGAAGACAAAGAGGTTATAATAATGGGAGACACGAATGCACATGTTGGAATAGACAGACAGGTAAAAGAAGAGATAATTTATTGGTCCCTATAGTTATGGGAACCAAGATGAAGAAGGAGATTTGGTAATAGATTTTTGTAGAAGGAATGGATTAATTATTGGAAATACATGGTTTATAAAAAGGAACTCTCAAAAAATAACTAGATATGGTTGGGGAGATAGAAAGACAAAGACAATGATTGATCTTATTCTGGTGGAGAAGGAGAAACGTAGACAATTGGAAGATGTGACAGCAATGCGAAGAGCAGATTTCAAAGGAGACCATAAAGTGGTGGTAGCCAAATCAGACTTGGTAAAATAATGAAGTTAATAGAAAAAAGGGAAAGAAAAATAAAGGGATGGAAGTTAAAAGAGAAAGAAATAAGGGAAAAGTTTCAAGAGGATCTGAAGAAAAAATTCCCAAGGATGACGTGAACAGTGTGGAAGAGGAATGGACATGTTTCAGAAGTGGTTTTGTAAAGTGTGCAGTAAACACCTGTGGAAGACTATCAGGGAGGAAAAAGCGAAAGGAGACTCCTTGGTGGAACAGCAGGGTAATTGAAACATTTAAAGAGAAACAAATGGCTTCGAGGAAGTGGATAGGCAGCAGTAGTACAGAGAATTGGAAGAAATATAAAGAAGCCAAAAGGTATGTAAGAAAGTAGTACAAGAAGAGAAACAGAAGAACTGGCAAAGTTTCACAGAAACTTCACTGGAGGGTATAAAGGGAAGTAAAAAGGTTTTGTATGGTTTGGTGAACAATAGTTTACGAAGTAAGGAAGATACAAAATTTGTAAAAACTGATACAGGGCAGATATTGATGCAAAGAAATGACATATTAAAAAGATGGTAAGAATACTTTGCAGAATTGCTAAATGTTAAATACAGTGAACTGGTATGTGAGAAGGAGGAAGAAGAAACAATGGGGGGAGAAGAAGAACAAGAAAAGGAGATATTGATGATAGAAGTAGAGGAAGCCATACAAAAGATGAAGAGCGGTAAAGCAGCAGGAGTGGATGAGGTAACTACGGAAATGATAAAAGCAGCAGGACCAATAGGGCTACAGTGGCTGTATAGGTTAGTTAGAATAATCTGGAGGAAGAAAGAGATCCCCTTGTTACCACATTTTTAGACAAGAACATTCAAGAAAGTGTATAAATTACATCTATTTGTTTGTAAGACTTTATTTTTAAGAATATCTTAACTATTTCCTACATCATCCTGACATTCATTTGTAATTTTTTTTTAAAATCAACCACAATTAAGAACAATCAGGATCCTGATTTTTTTTCTTTCAGATTGAGATTTAGGCTGAAGATGCCCTTAAATAAAGGGCAAAACATGTCCCTATAATTTAAAATCACTTTTTATGTATTGAATAGGTGGAATAAATAAACATTAATATTTCTTTGACTTTAAGTAGGAACTTGGCGACCGCCAGTATTCCTAAAACTCTCAGCACGAACAGATAACATCTCAGCGGTCTAAGGGGTAAATGTCAGTACTTTTTTGTTTAACTCGATTAGTCAGTTCCATCCTTTCAAATAATAATACTTATCAAATAAAATTTCTTTAATTACAGACTTTCAACACACACTCGGCATTCTGACTACACACAACATCTATCAAAAGTTTGATTGTTCCCTTTCGACCATCTTGTTTGTCTCGGCACATTCCAACATCGACAAGCTACGCTAATTCCACCTTTATTTCTCCATCAACACTCTACAATGATGGAAGATGGCGCATCTGAGTTCATGACAACTTTAATTATATTGTTGTTGTTATTGTTGTTGTTGTTGTTGTTGTTGTTGTTGTTGTTGTTGTTGTTGTTTAAAATTTAACACTTGAACTCTTCTCCAAGGACTGCATCAAATGCTAACACTCCAACATATACAAGCATGTCAAACAAATTGTTAATCTCTTGAACCCAGGATTCTAACCAGATGATTTTATATTTTTAATGTTATTATTTACATATTTTAATAATATTGCCAATTGATATCTTAGTTGGAATGTATTTTCTTATAATCATACTGAAAAAGTGTAACAGTTTTTAACATTACATAATATTGCCACCATATGTCATGTCATTATATTAGGTACATTTGATACAATCAGTCTTTAATCATAGCTAGCCGGACTGAGTGGCTCAGACGGTTAAGGCGCTGGCCTTCTCACCCCAACTTGGCAGGTTCGATCCTGGCTCAGTCCGGTGGTATTTTAAGGTACCCAAATACGACAGCCCCGTGTCGGTAGATTTACTGGCACGTAAAAGAACTCCTGCGGGACTAAATTCCGGCACCTCAGCGTCTCCGAACACCTTAAAAAGTAGTTAGTGGGACGTAAAGCAATTAACATTATTATTATTAATCATAGCTATTGCTATAATTTTGTCAGTTCAATACATTACCGTAATTTTACATTGCAATTCTTCTATAATGACTGCTTATCTAATTTTAAGTGTATAGATGTATAATCTTAGTAACTTATAAGTTAACTTTAAATCAGGTGCCTGATTTAAACTTGAGGAGATACAATGGCTGATGATGCCTGCAAAGAGAGGTGAAACATGTCCAATTTCATCTCAAATAATAAGGATAAGGTCCTGAAATTTTTCTTTAAGACTTTAATATTGTTATGTGTAGACCACACAGCACACGTCACAATGAGAGGTTAACTTCATGGACACCGTAATGAATTGCAAATTTTTTACCAGGCACAATGTATCTGTTTTAACCACATCTTCATGTGCCGTCCTGACAGTGTCCAACAACATTTCAGGATGATTTTAACAAGCACTACGAGAGCATTTCATTTATTACGTTGATTGATGTTGAGACAGCATCTAGCAGTTCTGCGTCAGCTGGTGGTTATTTACAATGGCATCCAGTGACTTGCATGCAGCTAACACCACTCAACTAGATTTGGTGACTGACTACAAGATCAACATTTACCAGTCCCCTTTTTACAATTAAAATTGTAACGATTAGCAGTGATGGAACTAACAGTTCTTTGAATATTAGTACATGAAAGAGTCTTGATGATCAGCATACTCAAGATGCTAAGAATTTAGAGCCTAATTTATTTTCAAATTTACTCAAATTCATCCCACGTTTTTAATGTCAATTGTATATTTGTTCATTTGTTTTATGTCAATTGTGTGTATGTACATTTGTTTAGTTATTAGTTTTTCATCATTGCCATAAGACCTATCTGTGTCGGCGCGAGGTAAAGCCACTAGCAAAACAAGTAGTTATTAGATGTTTACATTAAGGCTGAAGATGGCCAGCCCAGGCTGAAACTAGTCCCTAGTTAGTGTAATTCAAAATATTGCATATTATAGTATTGAAATGTGGACCATTATGACATTAATTTAATAATTATTATTTTGATCGTGGGGTGTACAAAATTCCCTGTACTTGCAGCAAGGTATACATTTTCCAAACATGCTGGTTCATTGGTACTCGTATCAAGGAACACAAACAAAATATTCGTCTCAACCAACCAGACAAGTCAGCAATAGCTGAGCACGCTGTATCGTCGGGTCATGATGTGTTCCAAGATGCTCGAGCTCTTACCCACACTAGACACTATAGGTCCAGGATTATACGAGAAGCTGTGGGAATAGGTAGAAATTCTAACAATTTCAACAGGGACACTGACTATCAATTAAGTAATACATGGTTGCCAGCCACTAAGAATTTACGTAGGTAGTTCGCTTCCCTGTCACTTCACTATTGTTATTTCATTTCAGTGTTTTCCAAATTCATACGTTCCTCATCACCTGATGTTTCATTCCAGGCTTGTGTCAGTGTCATGCTTTGATAATGTGTGTACACCTGTTATGTAACCCTCACTCAGATTGATTCTGATGGTGCCGTAGTTTCTGCTTCGAATGCTAGCGCTGTCCCATGTTCGGTGAGCCATCTGGTGACATTACTTCTGTTACTAATGTCTAAATTCAAACTTTCATTCTTGGAGAAGTCTTCCTTATGAACAGTTGATATTTTCTTCTGAAGATGCAAAGCTTTCTCTACGAAAGGTAAAGAATTTCACCTTATTTTCTCGACATGGCATAAGCCCAAAAACCTATATCATGTCTATAATTACAGACTGTGAAAGCATCAATGATAACATTTTAATTTTAATTTGTGACTTTTAGCATTTAAAATAATTTGCTATTTTACAAAATAATTGGTTCTTAAAATTCTCATCGCGAAGCCTTGACCTCATGGAGGAAAGTATATCCTTACATTAGCTGAACAGATGCTGTACAGGGACACTTGAAGGAATAAATATGTTTAATTTTAAGAATATCCCCAGGAGTGGTGAATATGTAGGATAAGTTCATTGTCTTTAACAGAAGTATTCAAGAGGTAAGAAAGAACCTCATATGGCAATGGTGAAGCTATTGATTCTATTGTAGAAGACCTGAAAAAAGTGATCTTCTGATCACTTAATTTCTTCCCATTTCTGCTTCCATGTGATTTATATTGATTGCTAGAATGTGACCATTTCAATTTAATTTCAAGAAGTAAATTACTAGTCCCATTTTCACACCAAGCAAATGCTGGGGCTGTACCTTTATTAAGGTCATGGCCACTTCCTTCTCAGTTCTAGTGCTTTCCCATCCTTGCGTCGCTGAAAACTTTCAATGTGTTAGTGTAACATTAAACCGCTAGAAAAAAAAAAAATTTGCAAAGAGTTGTGTTTACAAGTTAAAATGACTTTTTTTTTTTTTTTTTTTTTAGAATTTGTTTTACCTCGCACCGACACAGATAGTCTTATGGCGACGATAGGATAGGAATGGTTTAGGAGTGGGAAGGAATCGGCCGTGGCCTCAATTAATGTACAGCCCCAGCATTTGCCTGGTATGAAAATGGGAAACCACGGAAAACCATCTTCACAGCTGCCGACAGTGGGGTTCGAACCCACTATCACTCGGATGCAAGCTCACAGCTGCGTGCCCCTAACCGCATAGCCAACTCGCCCGGTAGTTAAAATGTTTGTTATGAGTAGCCTAATTCAGTTACTTTCACTCAGTTAATTCTCAGCTCTGTATTACCATACTTATTTCAAATTTACAAAGAAATTGATTTTCCAAATGGCATTCTTTGTAGATTATCTCATTCATTTTTGTTTCTTCAGTAATCAGCCTGAAGCTGGTTTGGTTCATCAAAAATCTTTGCCATAAGTTAATATGGATATAGGAAACCCAAAACACTGCTATAATAAGGCATAGTTTATGAAGTACCATTACTTTCTTCATTAAGTCGTAAGTGCTGCTGCAACTCTACTGATCGTTTCAAAGCATCAAACTGGAGCAAGCATGTTTCAAATGCCATTACCAATGCTAGGATTGTTAGGTAAACATACTGCCGTTGACTAAAACTAGAATACCTAAAGAGTTACATTATGGTTATCTTCAATCATCGTCATCATCATTCCCTTATCCGGTTCCTGCTGGGTCGGTGCATTTATGGCACTTCTCCCCCTTCCTCTCTCCTTTCACCATTCCTTTTCCATCATTTTGTCCCAGATTTCAAATACCAAATAAATTGTTAAGATTTCAGTATCCTTCACTTAATGCTAAGGCCTCATACATGTGGTGTATGTGCCAGGCTATTGAATCAAATTATGTTGAAATTGTATATTATGATACAGTAAACCAGGCTCACTTCATCCACATGCAAAATGTATCTAGATTTGCTGGTGAATGATTGTACTGCTGCACCCATCATTTGAGCATGTTCCAGATATTTTCAATTGGCAATCTTGATACAATGTTTCATAGAAAAAAGCATGCATTGGTGCTACAGTATGTGGCCTGGCTTTATTTTGCTGAAAAATGGTCCTGGCGATGCCTTAAAGATATGGAAGAGTGAGCGGTACAGAAGAGTGTTAGATTAAGTGGCTTTTCTTAATGGTAGCACTGAGTCGCATGGGAGATGATGATCTACTACTGTACTTGATTGCATTCCAGACCAGGTCGTCATATGTTGGTGCAGTATGCTTGAGGAGAATGCACTCAGCCTGATACCTTTCCCATGTTGTCTGTGGATACTGATCCTGCTATTATTTTTGCCTCAGCAGAAATGTAGTTCTTACAAAAGGTCAATATCTACTCATCTTTTCATTCAGGCTACCTGCAGAGACCAAGTTAATTCAATTTCAGCTTCTTCTGGGCTTTGATCTGCACCCACTACTCCCTCAATCTTTCATTCAGTTCATTCTGTATTTTTCTTGTTTCTCCCATCTATGATGGTTGAGTTCTGGATCTAATATTTTCTTGCACACTCTTAGTGTTTGAGATTGCTGATTTCTGTTTTGCATAGTATTCCTATATTTTCTAGGTCCTTTTTCACCATCTGATGCCTGAGTACCATAGCTCACTTGATCTCAAAGACCTCTCTGTGTGATTGGTTAACCTTCCTGGGTCTGTTCTGTAGATGTATCCTAAGAGCATGGCCCTTATATACTGGACAGTGTCTTGAGATTTTTTGCACCTTGAGAGACAATTCCTGATTAGTTTTCTTTCTGTACATTCCATCTTCAGGTTCTTTGAGGCCCCAAGATCTTTCTCAGAATCTTTCTCTCCACTATTTCCAAGTTCTTGATCAATCATGATTTTGTCAGATTCAGGTATTCATCTGCATATAAGGCTTCCAGATAGACACCCCCTGTGGGTGGGGGCAGTAGAATAACACCCACACTTACACCGTATGAATGATCCTGGGCATCATATGGGATAACTGAAATTGATTTAGTTGAGCTGGAACTATCTGCTTTTGATTTGGAATTTTGCATTAGGCTGGTGATACACACCTTGGCGAGATGACCTTCTCTTCCACAAGATTCACATCTAACATCATACCTACTAACTCAGCATTCTGACACACGATAATTCAGCTTAGCACATCGGAAACAGAGGTTATCATTCCTAATCTTCTGAAATCAGGTCTGATTCTTCCACTAGAGAGAGAACGTTGACCATATCGGATACTTTGATTCGGTGAACGTGTGTTGCATGGCTGGTAAGGGCTCAACAAATGGTTACTCTTGCTATAATTGGGGCTAGGAGAACGATAACGAAAACTGTGATCTCGTCGAGATCGGTGATCTGCGCCAGCAGTAACCTTATATGTATCGCTGTTGTCGAATTCAGATGCCGACGAAGAGGCTTGTCTGGTAAATTCCCTACTTTTGATTCTAGATGTTTCCAATAATGTTGCCTTAGCTAGGATTTCATCAAAAGTGGTAATATTAGATTGCAGTGACTGTTCACATAACCAATTGTCTCATAAACCTCTTATGAACTGGGCTCTTGGAAATACATCTGAAATTGAAACTGTACGTTGACATTGGCATTTGACTGTGAATTTGCACTCAGCTAAATTGCGTTGAAGAGTTGCGACAAAATCGGTGATAGACTGATATACATTTAAAAAATAATGCTGAGAAATAATGGCACTTTTCTTGGGAACAAGCATTTGGCTGTACAGTTTAACCAGATCTGTAAATGACTGAGTTCTGATTGATTTTTCTAGGCCTAGAAATGCAGATAGACTGTTGTAATGCACAGAGCCTATAGAGACGCATAGTAGCTGTGCATTTTTTTTCCTCATCTGTGATATTTTTCATTGCTAAGTAATTCTCAAACCTCTCCATATAGCATGTAAATTTTTCCTTCCTAGAATAAAAATTTTCAAATGGATCTATGCTTGAACAGTTACCGGAATGCGAGACTTCTCTTCCTGATTCTCTTTGGAATGTTGTTATAAACTGAGTAAGCAGGATTTGTTGTTGACGGTTGAATGCATCTAATAGTTTAGCAAATTGTTCTGAATCCATTCTTCTGAGTGTAACCTAATTGTGTCAACACAGCGGTAAATATTTTTGGTGGTCGATTGACAGTACTGTGCAGGATATTAGCAATACTTATTTATACTTTCACCTTGTCGCCAACTGTTATGTTCTGAACACTCTACTAAATATACTTATCCAGTACTTAACATTATTTTATTAGGATATGCATTTGTTGCACAGCATGGCACAACTACTATACGCAGACCTTTTCTTGATCCCTGAGCTCCCTAGTGCTAAATAGGTAGACCTCGGTTATCTTCGACATCCATATTGGCAACCTTTGAAACACAAAATATGAATCGCTTATTCATCGCTGTGTGACATCTGGCTTACACTTTACAAACTAGTACTGTTGTTGTTCACACAGCAAAGCCAAACTATATAATTCATGCTAGTAACAAGATTTGCATCGAGAAATGTTATATAATGTTAAATAATGTATGTGTGACAAAGTTGTTGACGTAAGATAATAAAGGTTTAGACAATTCATATCGATCGATCATATTATCGATTCAATTCAGATTTAATTTCCATCCAGTTGGCAGTATAACTGGAACCGGCAGCGCTCCCTCCTTACTCCTCACCCCGTAGAAATCGGGCTCAAGAAAAGGTTCGCGTATCTTCATTACAATGAAAGTTCTAATGAGAAGAACAGCTGTTCTCTCCGAAGAGTATACAGCTCTGTGTCGTTACGCTGTTGTTACTAGTGCACTCACTGTATTTTTTTTTTAAATACACTACAGTTACCTAGTTGTACTTCCTCTTAAAACAATAATCACCACCACCTTCCAGATAGACCACCATCTGGTAATGTCTCAGTTTTGTGTTGACTGAGATATTCTTGTAGGTGGCCATGGTTGGTTTGTATTCCATATTCATCTTGTTGTTCTTAGATACCAGTGCACCTTTTTCTGACAGGTTGCTTCCTGTCTATTCTCCCAGGTATTTAAATCTTCACTTTCTAGACCCCTTCCTCTTATATGGTTATGCAACTGGGTGCTGATATGATATTGGTCATGAACTGTGTCTTCTCAAAGGAGATTTGAAAGCCTGCCTTACGTGCTTGTTCCTGGAGTTGGGAAATCTGGTTCCGTGCGTCCTCTAATGATTTTGATAAAACCACAATATCATCTGCAAAGGCTAGACAATTGACTTCAATTTCTTTGTTCTTATATCCCATTCATGTACAGCATATTCCTTGCCCTCTTTTTGGTGTCACTTTCTAATCACTTTGTCAAGCATACAGTTGAAAAGGAGGGGAAAGTCCATATCCCTGCTGACCCATATTTTAATCCCAAAAGAATCTGATAATGTCCTCTGAACTTGTCCTTGGATGATGTATCATTTAAACTTTGTTTGATCAATACTATTTTCTCTCCTCTAAGATTTGGAGTAGTGCTTCTTTATTTACTGAATCGTAGACCTCCTTGAAATCCATGAATCTGAACACAAATTTCTAATTCCTCTTGTCTTTAGTATGTGATGATCAACTTCAGATTCAGGATCTGTTCTGTGCATGACCTGCCTTTTCTAAAACAACTTGATATTCACCAATTGGCACCTCCATTTGTTTTTCCACCCTTTTTAGCAATGCCTTTGAAAGTATCTTGTTTATCTCTGGTAGTTGAATACACCTGTAGTATTACCTGCCTGTTGTAAAAGGTGACTAAAAGGGAGACCAGGGGCTCTTAACTTGGGAGCGTGGGTTGGCAAAAACGGTTCCACTATCTCAGCCTGGCATTGCTTCAATTCACTTGTGCCAGTCTCGCTTAATCCTTCCTATCTGGCCTCCATTGGTCAACTCTTGTTCTTTTCCAACCCTGATGATATTAGGTTTGTGAGGCCTATGGAGTCTTTTGTTTTCTTGCCCTTTGTGGCCTTTATTTTTCTTTTGCTGATACCTTCATTCTGTTATACTTTCTCTTAAAATAATAATTGTTTACGTACATATTTCCTGCTGCTCCTGTTGGAGCATAGGGCTTCTGTGAAACACTTCCGTCTGGTCCTATTGATGGCCAGCCTCTTCACTTCATTCTAAGACTTCGCCATTCCTGAGTATTCCTCCTCAATCGTCTTCTTCCAAGTCTTCTTCAGATGGCCATGTTTTTGAGCACCTTGGGATTTCCAGTTGAATGCTGCTTTTTTAAAAATCTCCAGTGGGCTTCCTTGGAGTGTGGCATATCCAACACCACTTTTTCTCCTTTATCTGGATTTCAACTGGCTGCTGATTAGTTTCCTCCTATAGATGTTCAATATGACATCTGTTCCTCTTCTGTTGATGATACGTCTTAAGCAATGATTCATAACATTTGTGATAAAAAGTCATAACTTAGGCCTTCCAGAAATGTTCCTGTTCATCCAAATAGGGTACAGTTGAACAGTTGAACAAAGGCACTATTTGCTTTCCTAATATGGCTCTTGATGTCCTCTTCTGCCCCTCCAGTTGTAGTAATACTTCCAAGATATAGAAAGAAGTCTACTCTCTCTCTCCCTCTCTCTCTTTTTATTTTTTATTTTACATTGCACTGACACAAATATCAGCAATCGTGGGATAGGGCTAGGAGTGGGAAGGAAGCGCCCATGGCCTTATTAAGCTACAGCCCCAGCCCTCCGACTGACTGAACTTAGGGGCATGCTCTGCCTATTTATATAAATATTACGAGGATCTAGCCCCTGACATCTTCTACCACTATGAAGAATAACGTCTAGACACCATTTGAATCCCTTATTGGCTACATACAAGATAAAATCAATATTACATCAAAATCCTATTTTTGAAACAAAGAAATTTTGGTGGATGGAGCCAACAATATAAAATTTTAATGTAATTTCACCATATTTTATCTGTACTGTCTAAAATACATGTTTTACATTCAGTTATCTCACAAGAGACCTAACAGACCTGGTGTGAAAATGTGAAACCACCTTCATGGTTGCTGACAGTGGGGTTTGAACCCACTATCTCCCGAATGCATGCTCTCATCTGTGCGACCCTAACAGCATGGCCATCTTGCTTGGTTTACTTGTTCTATATCTTTGCCATGTATAGACAGTTTATCATCAACCTTGAAGTTGACCCTCATATCCTTCGTCTTATTAAAGTTTAATTTAAACCTAACAGCCTCTGCCTCCTTCTTCAACAGCTTCATCATCATCAGTTTTCCACTCCAGTTGCCCGGGTGTGGTTTACGAGCACTCTCCACTTCTGTATGTCCATGTACCACTCTTCTCTCAAGACGACATCCCAGCTGACTCCTCTTGTTCCTATGTCCTCTTTCACTTGGTCCAGCCATCTCTTCCTAGGTCTTCCTACTGGTTGTTTTCCGGCCACAACTGTGTGTAGCCATTGTTTTGCTGTCCTTCTATCGTCCATTCGTTTGACATGGCCAAACCATTTCAAACGGGCCCTTGTCACTTTTTCATTCAGGGATGGGTACACACCAGCTTCCTCCCTTATTCTTTCATTCCTTACCCTGTCCCTTTTTGTCTTCTGTACCATAGTTCATAGGAACTTCATTTCTGCGGCTTGTAGTTTCCTATCCACTTCTTGGGTTGTTGTGCAGGTTTCTAGACCATATGTTGTTATGGGGATGAAGTATGATTGGAATAGAATCTGCTTTGATTTTACGGGAACTTGTTCATTCCAGAGGAGGTTCCGAACTTGATGGTAAAACTGAGCTGATTTTTGAATGCGGTTGTTAATCTCATGCTGTATTCTGTTATTACTTGAAATGATGCACCCAAGATATTTATATTGGTCTACTGTTTCCAGCTGTGTACCTTCCAGCATTATTTTTCCTTTCTTCTTCTGCCTATTGACAGACATAGTAACAGTTTTCAATTTATTTATTGTTAATCCGTGTGCTTTCAAATGTTCATTCCAGGTGTTCAGCCTCTCTTGGACTTCCTTCTCTGTATTTCTCCAAATTACTACATCATCTGCAAATGCAAATGCATTGTTGTCCATATTGTTCTTCTGCTTAATTTCTTTCATGACTTCATCCATGACAGTGATAAAAAGTAAGGGTGAAAGGATACTGCCTTGTTGCACTCCTTCTTTTCTATGTCTCTGTAATTTTGATCCAGCAGCCTGATAACATCTGCAAAATCAAAGTCTTCTAGTTTGTCTTGTAAACCCCAATGAATCTCCCTTTTTCAGCCTCTGTTTATTCTCCTCGTCACACTATCCAACACAAGAACGAAGAGTGTTGGAGAAGGAATACAGCCTTGTCGAACCCCAGATGTCACATCTGTAGCTCTCCAATATGCAACATATCATTTATAAGGTTTAGGATTTTTTTGTGGAATACATGGGAACTACAAAACGCAGTGGAGTGTCGTATGAGAAAATGTATGTGTGCAGCTGCATAGCACTGATCAAACTTAGGAGCATGCTCTGCCTATTTACATAGATATTATGAGGATCTAGCCCCTGACATCTTCTACCACTATGAAGAATAACTTCTAGACACAATTTCAATCCCATATTGGCTACATACAAGATAAAAATCAATATTACATCAAAATCCTATTTTTGAAACAAAGAGATTTTGATGGATGGAGCCAACAGTTTTTATAAAACTTTAATGTAATTTCACCAAATTTTACCTGTACTGTATTCTTCCTTTTCTTCTTCTTTCGAATAACCCATTTGGAGGGTATGATGAATCAACTTTGATTACTTTTCATCGTGTTCGATTTCCTTTGCTTCCAAATTTCCTTCATCCTTTGAGAGTGTCATTCCTTTTCTTCTTGAGTCCACTTTCTTCTAGGTGTTGGTTTCTCCCATCCTGAAACGCTGCCTTTTGAACTGCTTCTTTAAAAAGTGTTCAGTTTTTGATTGAACCTGTTTTAATTCCAGCATTTTTATGTCTTTCTCAATTTCAATGAACCATCTGGGTTTAGATTTATAACTATTCAGAGGGTTGAAGATGCGCTTGGTTAGTCTGTTGTCATCCATTCTGTAAATGTGTCCAAAAAATTGTAGTCTTCTTTTCCTCATTATGCCAGTTATTTTTCAATTTTCCAATATATCTCTCTGTTTGGTCTTAACCTGTATTCTGCATTATTATTTTGTTTAGCTCCCAGTATTTTTCTCAAAATTTTTCTTTCAACCTTCTCTAGTTTTTCGAGATCTCCAGTTCTTGTTAGTTTAAGTGTTTCTGTTGCATATAAATTTTCAGGTCTGACTACTGTTTGGTAGTGTCTAAATTTTGTGTTCCAGGATAAGGATTTTTTTGTCATATGAAGCATCCATTCCATTCTGTGCATTCTAGTTTCTATAGCTGTTTTTTTCTTTTGTGTCATTCGTTATCTGTACTGTCTATAATACATGTTTTACATTCAATTATCTCACGAGAGACCTAACAGACCTACATTTTAAGTATACCAAATCATATTGTCATACGATATTTGATTCAATAAATTATACCCATTTCTATGCCTTTCCAGTGATCATGATGGCTCAATTGAGCTGAAACATGTACACTACCTAATATAATAACGTGTAGTATTGAATAGGTGGAAATCAAGGACCAATATTAGCAGAGATATTTGGTAATTATTTATTAGACCTTCCTCTAAACTATTATTTCACCCAGAGTGAATAACATTATCTATAGACTGGATTGTAGTGCCTTCTCCCTTGACCTCCAGTATCAGTTTTCTTAAAATTTAGTCCAGCCATTTTCTTGTGGCCCATGTACAAACATACACAGACTAGACACAACAGAAATTTTAAAATTACGTTTCCTTCTTTTTCTGGACATGGCCAACACACAAATGCCAAAGTACAGATGTAGTCTTAATTTATTTATAAAGATGATATTGACCACCAATCTGAACCCAGTGCTGGGTTGCCAAACTCTGCCTGTCACAAGCCAGACTAAAAGTGGGGATTGATAGACGAGCAACATCTGTTTAAAAATCCTTAGTGCTGCAAGGGCCGCTTACCAGGGTGACAGTGAAACGTAAATAAAGGGTACAGATCTCTGCACATGGTTATGAGGGTATTTAGGAGTTGCAGTAAAGATGTAACGTTGGCTGAATGGTCAGCGTACTGCCCTTCGGTTGAGAGCATCCCGGGTTCAATTCCTGGCCGGGTCGGGGATTTTAATCGCTTCTGATTATTTCTTCTGGCTCGGGGAATGGGTGATTTGTCTGTCCCAACACTCTCATCTTCATATTCAGACAACACACCACACTACTAACCACCACAGAAACACGCAACGGAGATTACATCCCTCCACATAGGGTTTGCGTCAGGCAGGGCATCCGGCCGTAAAACAGGGCCAAATCCAGTTGGATGATGCAGTAGAAGAAGAAGAAGAAGGAGAAGAAGACGAAAACGTAAGGATGTAAAGGAGAGGGCATATAAGTCTCTGGTAAGACCCCAACTAGAGTAAGGTTCCAGAGTTCACGACCCTCACCAGGATTACTTCATTCGAGAACTGGAAAAAAATCCAAAGAAAAGCAGCTTGATTTGTTCTGGGTGATTTCTGATGAAAGACTAGCAGTACAAAAATGTTGCCAAGTTAGGGCTGGGAAGACTTGGGAGAGTCGAGCAGTCGAGCTGCTCGACTAAGTAGAGGGATGGCGTGGAATGTCATTAGTGAATGAATAAGTTTGAGTGGTGTTTATAAAAGAAGGAAAGATCACAATATGAAGATAAAGTTGGAATTCATGAGAACAAGTGGGGAAAAATATTTGTTTAGAGGAAGAGGAGTTAGGGATTGGTATAACTTATCAAGGGAGATGTTCAATATATTTCTTAATTCTTTTGCAATTATTTAAGAAAAGACAGGTAGACAACAGATAGGGCATCTGCCACCTGGGCGACTGTTTGAATGCAGATCAGTGGTGATTGATTGATGGTGACTGAAGACCTAACGATAACCTCAGTGGAGAAGGTGGTCTTCAGTACGGCACAGGGAATGAAGGAGGCAGTCCAGGACTCAGGATTAAAAGAATGAAAGGTATCTGCACCAAGTTAGGGCCAGGTATCAACCACAACTCCGACTCTCTGAACACATAGCGAGTGACTCAGTGGCAGTGTCTGTTCTCCATGTTAGTAGCAGTTGTGAATTCAACTCTTCTGAGGCTAACTATCTCAATTGTAACCCTTGTTGACGTCGGCCCCAAAATGAAATCCTTCTACTCAGCATTATGGGATGTTCAAGTGCAGGCACTACCCCAGGTGGTAACTAATCCACTGTATCAAGAACATCAGCAAGCCTCTCGATCTTGGGGAGCTTGTACCATCATGCCAGAGATTAAAGAGCAAAAAGAGTTATTCACTGCAACTTTCACTTTCACTTCTTAAATATCTCACATATACCTTGAACAAACAGAATATTTTAATAACAGCACTACAATAGACCAGGTATCAAATTAGAATGGTACAGGACTTTGAAAGGAAACTAGGCAAATGAGTAATGAATGTCCCTCTTCTGGATATGGATTTCATAGTCAATAAGTGAATCCTTGGAGCAACCACCAACTTGACCTCCTTGCTATTTGCTTTATGTCGCCTGACACATATAGGTCTTATGGCGATGATGGGATAGGAAAGGCCTAGGAATGGGAAGGAAGCAGGCATGTCCTTAATTAAGGTACAGTCCTAATTTGACACCCTTGAACAGTAGAATATCCACACTTTCCCTCGAAGGAACTAATAAATTCTACACAGCAGTCAATGTACATACATCCCTCAACCAGACCAACAAAACAGACCTCAGAAAAGTAGAACAATTTTGGAATGTGATCATATTCCTCAGAGACAACTGGGGAAGGAGAAGAACATCATCGGAAGCTACCCAGGTCATAAAAGGACAAATCGAAATGGAGAATGGTTGATAGAATTATGTAAGAACTTCAGTCTGGCTTTGAAATCGACAGCTTTCAGACACCACCAAGAAAACAGAAAATATGGGGGTCTCCCAACACCAACCCATGTAGCGATTTCAAAACACACGGATCCAAAATGTCAAGTATTCTGAGGGGTGCTAATTTGGATTCAGGCCACTTCCTTTCCAAGGCCAAAGTTAAGATCATCTCCCAAGATCCTGAAAAAAGTAAAAACATGGCTCAAACAGCAATGTTCAATGCTATACAACAGAACTACAGAAAAGAAAGTATCAGGGATGGGAACATTTAAGAGAGGCAATGATTGCTATTGGAAAAGTCACAGGTTGTCTTGGGAAAGAGAGGAAACATGGGTGATAGTCAACGGAGGGATATGAGACTGGAAAGCATGAGTTGATTGGTGTTCTTAGGAAAAACCCCACAACGGTAAAGCTCAAGGAAACAAGGAAAAGAATCACCAAGACATCAGGAATCTCAAAAGAACACCACCTGGGAATTTTATAAGATGGTCAAGACCAACTTGAGTAGCCTGGATATGTACACCTGAAGATCTTGTAGACACCTGCTGTGGAGAGAGGATGGCGCTTGTCCTTGGCAGACCTTAGTACTTTTCTGGATTTTCTTCGTTGGTCTGTACTGCCGTTGCCTACGAGATATACAAGGCCGGTAAGTGTGTGCTAGTTCTGAGCATAAAAATCGTCCCCAACCAGGTTCGCAGTACCGCCGCCGGATGTCTCGACATCGTGCTATAGTTTGCATGTGCTGTAGTGTATTAATACATGGAGAAAAGTATTTTTAATACATTTATGTATAGATTTCACTTATTGTTAGTATTGAAATGAACTCCAAGTAAATTTCATATACATTATAAGATATGGTATATCGTACTGTAAGTCCAATTCGTCAAAGAAAGGAGAACAATTGGAGTTTTCAATCATTTCCAGCCGATCGACTTTTAAAGGGGAAGTGGATAACTGCTACATCCAGACAGGGGTGGGGGGCAAATTAGGCTCGCTTTGGTCGCCTGGGACGTCATCGAATAACATCCCTTATTAAAGATCCCCAGGGGCTCTGAACTTTGGAGCATGGGTTAGCAACCACGGGGCCCTTAGCTGAGTCCTGCCATTGCTTCCACTTACTTGTGCTAGGCTCCTCACTTTCATCTATCCCAGGGGTTTCCAATTAGTAAGGGCTCGAGGGCCACATTGGAAACCTTAGGTATGATCGCGGGCCGCACTTTAACAACAGGCCAATTTTCGTAAAATTCTACAAATAGAACAGAGATACCAGTATGAAATAATGTTCATAGTTCATTTGAAATGAAGGTTTGATTATTTTAATTGCTTAAAACACTATTGTACATCAGCATAAAGGAGTGAAATTAAAAATTAACACTATTATACCCAGGAGAATTGAATTCTGAAGAAGAGCACCCAATAATGACAGTTCATTTGAATTAATATTTGACGAGTGACAAAACAGAACTTAGGGTATTTTTCGCTGTTTAGCAGTTTTAAAAAATGTGATCCCTTTTCTTATCTTGTCTGTAGGAACGTATCGGCTTGTAGATCGCACAGCTCAAGTTGTATTTGTCGTTCTTGTTCCTCGATTGCAGCACCAAGATGATTCACGTGAAATTGTATACTGCTTTTCAGAATTTCATTTTCCTTGAATCATGTGTTGAATTCTTCAATGATCTCTTGAATGTGTGAACTGAAATATGAAAAATGTATGGTTTCTTGGTCCTTCTCTGCCGCTAATTGTAGACAGCAGGAGAAATGAGTCAACTCATTGTTTTCTAACGAACATTTTCAATTTGTTTTGAAATCCATTAACAGTTCCCACCATATCTGACACCTCGTGGTTTCTTCCTTGAAGATTCAGGTTGAAGGTGTTAAGGTGATTTGTCATGTCTGTTAGGAAAGCTAACTGCTTTAAAAACTCTGGGTTTTGAATTTTCTCTTCTAGTTCTGAGATAGCTGACGAGACAAACTTATTAAGAAATTCGGGGATTTCCTTGTGAATTGCAAAAAAAGCGTTGAAGGCACTTCCCTGCACTCAGCCACCTTACGACAGCAAGTCTCCATATTCTGCATCAATTTCCAGCAGAAACTGTTTGAATTTTCTATGCAAAACGGCTCAATTTCCAACTCTTAACATATTAATAATTGTAACCACTAGTTCAAAAACTTCTGTTTTCTTAATTGATTTCCCACAAAACGCTCCTTGGTGAATGAGACAGTGGATCATTGGACATGTTACGCCATTTTCTTTTAGCAATCCCGTCAGATATACATGCAAGTGAAAATGATATCCATACGAAAATATATGCTCTCGCAAGAATGAGGGGTTTACAGTTTTAAAAATAATAAAATAATCTATACAGAACAAGTGAATACTTAAAAACAGGAAATAATATTAGATAATGAATTACTTCTGACTTGAGATAATTTTTTGAATGAGCTATGAATAATTTTTTGGTACATTTTCATCAAATTTCTTAAAAATATATATAATTTTTCTAAAGCTTTTGCGGGCCGCATGCGGCCCGTGGGCCGCCTTTTGGAAACTCCTGATCTATCCTATCCAACTTCTCTTGGTCAACTCTTGTTTTTTTCTGCCCCAAAGGTATTAGGTTCCCCAGGCCTAGGGAGTCTTTCATTTTCATGCCCTTCATGGCCCTCGTCTTCCTCTGGCCGATATCTTCATTTTTCGAAGTGTCGGATCCCTTCATTTTTTCCCTCAGATTAGTGTTATATAGAGGATGGTTGCCTAGTTGTACTTCCTCTTAAAACAATAATCACCACCACCACCACCTCATTAAAGAAAACCTCCATTACGAAGCCATGAATTTGACATGCGTGGAGGAAACGTTAGGATCCCTTATCATAGATAAAATGGCTATCAAGCCCAGAGTACTCTATAATCGTAATCCTGATCAACAACATTTCTGGAAATACTTGATGAGACGCTCGAAGGTAAGTTAACTAATCCATTCGTGATTATTGTATTTTCTTTCAGATGTACTATTTTAATAGGTCTAAAATATCTAAAAGTTTAATATTATCTTAGACACTATTGATATTAAGAATGACACCATGTCTTTTCAGAAAAACCTGTCACTCTGGAATTGTCTTCCTTGGCCATGATATGTGGTTATCTTGTTCGAGTTGCAGAAGAAAATTCCAACTGTGAATCATGCTTGGGATAGCTATCCTCTGCCACTACTGACAGTCCATTGATGTGCCTCATTAGGATGAAAGATCGTTGAGCATTACGCTACCCCTCAAAAAAATTTCTTTACTTTCTGCAAAATATGTTGAATTTTACGCGTCACTCATTACGTTATCTGGGAAATAGGAATTTAGTTTTAAAAACTTAACGTTTTTGTTGTTCCAAAGTTCATTGAGGCCTTCAAATGTGACGAGTGTGATCAGAGAGTACTGACTGTAACTCTCATTACAAAACTTGTAAAACCAATACTCGACAATGAAGCTCATACAATTACTTGGAAAAGAACTTCAGGACAAAGCCTTTAAGTTGGAAGATCTTAAAAATGCGAGTGTTATGAGCAGTGATCATGGTAAGTCATTTTAATGTACCGTAAGGTGGGGTTTCTTTGCACCGTTTTACTGTCACTTATAAGGTTTAACGGTATATAACTTGATGTATTAGAGATATTAAGGTAATTTTTTGTACACACATGTACGAAATCCTGTTACTCCAGTTACTTGATTTACAGAAGTTGTAGACTAAAATTGTCAGCACTGTGGATAATTAAAAAGTGGTGCAATGTATCCTCATAGGGGGAGGGTATTTTGCACCACTTAATGAATAACATGGAAAATAAGGCAGGACATGACAATGGAGCATAGTTAGCACATTTAAATGTTACTTTACACCATAGTAGTATGTCAGCATTATACAATATTTTTATTACAGTGATTAGACAAATATAAATTTGGAATTTAAACATTAAAAAAATTGTTTCTGAACACTTTTCTGTTTTTCATCTCACTATTCACCAACACAAAATCGAAACACACTACAAACAAAACTTTGCTATGTCCAAATGTGTAGCAGCTCGGGGACTGAAAAATATCCATGATTATTAATTGGCTTTGGTGATTTAATGGCGCCCAAAATGTCCTCCCAGCTGTACTCCATACTGTCAACAGTTTTTGGCCACTTCCATGCTCTTGCAGATCGTTCCATTGATGATATTACCACAGTATCTGAAGTAAAAGAAACTATTTTACCAGGAAAAAGCTCGTCTTCATACCTGAAAATAACAAACTCGCCTTTCTTTCTCTTGATAGGTTGCCACTTTTCTCCACTTTCCTCCACTTCTTCGGTTTCAGATAACCCAACATCTGAGGAACTTGATGAGTCTTTAAGCAAAAGTGTAATACTTTCTTTTTCTGATTCAGACTCTGTTATGCTTAAATGAGATTCTCCCCTCTTTTTATCTAGCATTGTTGCCGTTAATTTTATTGCTTTCTGGGAACTTGGTTTTGAAGGGCCTGCATCAGCCAAATCTTCTGCACATCAACTTTCCTTCTTTTTCTTTGGGTGTTGCCATTTACTATGCTACATCTCTTTTCGGTCAAAAACTCCCTGAAGTTATTTTCGATAATACCGTCTATTTCACAACCCTTGCCAGGAAGACGCTCTAACAATTCATTAACATCACAAGGATGAATGCCACATTTTCGCAAGCCGGATTTTAGATTTTCTTCTGCATGTGGAGATATTGCAGCCATCAACTGATTCAATAGCCGGGGAAAGTGTTGCTTTTGTAACACTGCACTATGAATTCCAGCTTCACTCTCTTTGTACTGATCCAAAATCTTCTTCCATGCAGCTTTCATTGGCCGGAAGAAGGCTACATCCAGCGGCTGTGTTAGGTGGGTACTGTTTGCCAGTAAGCAAACAAACTGAATATCATTCTCTCTGCACAACTGTAAGATAATTGGTGTAATATGGGATGACAAGTTGTCCCCTATAAGTACTTTCTTCCCTACAAGTTTCTTTAATCTTGGGAGCATAAGACTTTGAAACCCGTCAGCGAAAATTTCTGCAGTAGCCTAAACCATCCAGATTTGGAATTCTTGTATCTGCATCCTGTTGGACCTCCTTCACGCCAAGTTGACCACATATTCTGTGATCGGTAAACCACGTATGGTGGAAGGAGTACACCAGCAGCTGAGCCACAAATCATGACAGACACACTTGCCTTTGAAGCATTACGAATATTTTCCGGGAACTTCACACCTCTCTTAGTTATAACCTTTTTGGAACCTGGGTCGTCTGTGAGGTTACTTTCATCATAATTCCATATGTTTTGCGGAGGTACCCGCTCCAGTGTGCCTCTCATATTACCTACATATTCTTGGAGAGTTTCTTTGTTTATTGATGCCCTAGATCTTTTTATATTTGCAGCAAATCGTACAGTGAGCTCTGGATGTCTCTTTAAAAAGCTTCTCATGCACTCTTTCCCTGGTAGGTTGTTTTTAAATTGTTTGACTTCCCTTCCCATTCTACCCAGATAAGCACGAACAATGCACCGCATTTCAAATTCATCAATAGGAAATCCAAACTCACTCATAGCAACAACACAGTCTGAAAATATGTTCTCTTCTTTTTCGCTAAAAATTGGTGGTTTTCCAGGAATAGAAGAGTGATGTCCTTTTATCTTGTTAATAATAGTTCGCCTAGGTATACCAAAATGTGCTTCTGCGGTCCTGGTCGACATATTTCCATACTGAACGGCTGTCAGACATTCATTCATCTTCTCCAGAGAATAGTCTGCATAACGCCTACTCCCAGGTTTTCTGACGTATTTTCTCAGCATAGTTTGTCTACAACACAACAGAATTACATATCTGAGTAGTGTGTTTGATCATATGTCAATACCATACATAACATTGTTCATATAATTAAAATACACTTATTTTTAAATGTTGGGGTTACTTTGCTCCACTTTCATGCTGGTGCAAAGTATCCCCAAGTAGCTCAGAATGTTGACATGCATGGTATGCTTTCACTCGAACTGTGCATTTCCAGCTTACTGTTTTAGAATAAACAGTATTATTCTCAGATGGTGGCTTATAAAGGTATTAAGTACAATTGGTCTTACCTGATTAGCACATCAGCAAGTTAACACACAAAAGTTAAAATAAGAAAAAGTCACACGTCTTGTCTTAGAGCTTGAAATTCAATGGAGGCTCACAAGAGAACACAGCATTCTGGGAGGATTCTGTAACTTCAAAAAGTACCACAGTAATGGCATCAATTAGGAAAATTACAAACTAAATCACCGCCGTCTCGATCCTCGAGACGGCGGTGAACTAAATCAAAGTAGTTCACATTTTACTCGTCAGAGGTCATTCAATGCCATTCGGCAAGTGATGCAAAGTAACCCCTGTAGGCGCGGTATTACTTTTATTATTTATTGCACTGGAATTCGCCTAAAATAATTCCAAATACCACTGAAATGTGCTTTACTTTACATCCAATCATTCGAAATCACATTTAGGTGGTCCTAAATTCATTATTTGTAGCTTTTTACATCTTTAAAAACCAACATGTACTATTAATTGAATGTGTTCCGCGCGAGCAGCATAGCACAATTTCGAGATCTTTGCGACCCGCATTTCTATCGGTCCACTTCCCGGCCTTGTATATCTCGTAGGCAACGGTACTGTATATGGTGTTAATCCCATGGGATTCCAGTAGCCTCCCTATTCTATCAGTTGTCAGTATTAAGACGGTTACGGCACTGGATTTCTGAGCCCAATTTGGCAGGTTCGATCCTGAGTCTGTCCTGTGGTATTTATATTTGTAGTTGCTCCAGTACGTCAAACCCGTGTGGGTGGATTTATCGGCACATAAAAGAACTCCCACGGGACAAAATTCTAGCACCTTGGCGTCTCTGTAAACCGTAAAAGTAGTTAGCGTGACGTAAAAACATGTTATTAACAGTTTTGGGTATGAGACATGACATCGTTCTTTCACTATCGATAATAAGCAGCGATTTTCGATTTCTCTTCTCTGCGCGGACCGCGGTCTAACGGTTTCCCCGCATATTCTTTGTCCCACATTCTCTTTGCTTTGTCCGGCAGTATGGGACAATTGGGACAATGCCAAAGTCGAATAAAGTAGCGCTGTTAACGGAGCGGTTGTTTACGGAGCGGAGGCTCCGGGCGCTTTCAATCGTTTGCCTCCGGAGAACCTCCGATTGAATTGCAAGCGCGTAGTTTGAACTTGGCACGGGAGAAATGAACGAGCATTTGTACAGGAATTTATAACTTGTCGCTATTAATGTGAAAAACTACGCCCCTCCGTTAATACTTCAGTTATTTGGCGATATTACAAATAGGCCTAGCATTCTTACGTACAGACATAATAATTATGTAACAGAACCTCCGATTGAATGACAAGCGCGTAGTGTGAACTTGGTACGGGAGAAATGGAAGAGCATTTTCTCAGGAATTTAAAACTTGTCGCTACTATTGTGCGAAACTAGGCCCCTCAGTTAATACCTTAACTATTTATCGATATTACACATAGCATTCTTACGTACAATGATAATTATGTATTTTCTTAAATATAAACATGTTATAATTTAGGCCTTGTCCGTGACTGTAAATTACTTCGTTATGAAATAATTAATACTATTATCATTGCATGCCGGGCTGAGTGGCTCGGACGTTTGAGGCATTGGCTTTCTGACCCCAACTTCGCAGGTTCGATTCTGGCTCAGTCCGGTGATATTTGAAGATGCTCAAATTCGTCTGCCTCGTGTTGGTAGATTTAATTACACGTAAAAGAACTCCTGCGTAACCAAATTCTGGCATCACGGCGTCCCCGAAAACCTTATAAGTAGTTAGTGGGACGTAAAGCCAATATTATTATTATTATTATTATTATTATTATTATTATTATTATTATTATTATTATTATTATTATTATTATTATTATTATTAGCTGCTGTACCCGTGCTTCGCTACGGGATTCTCAGAAAGACTGACTTGGTGGTTTTCCTAACTGAATTCAACATAGGTCATTACAAAAACGTCAGTAGGAATGTAGCGATTGAAAGCAATGTTATCATATAAAAAACTCGATCAAATGAAAAACCGCAAACTTTCTCACTTACAACGAACAGTACTACGGTGCCGATCTAAGAGTCCAAAGTTCCAGAACTGGAATAATCAGGTCGCAGACTGCCGTGACCACTCCTCTGTCATTATTTCGTTAAATATGCACACTACTCATTCCAATCAGTGGCTCAGAGTAGGGATTTTATAGCTCGAATACAATGATGAACCAGTGTGTTACGTACCAGATATATCAGAAAATGTATGAACCAGAGGAATGGCATGCTAAAGAAGAAAGTTATCTTACACCCCAGCTACTTCCCACCAATATACAGGCAGGTTGTTATAGTCGGTACGACCAAGCGAGTTGGCCGTGTGGTTAGCGGCGCGCAGCTGTGAGATTGCATCCGGGAGATAGTGAATTCGAACCCCACTGCCTGCAACCCTGAAGATGGTATTCGGGAGATGATGGGTTCGAGCCCCGCTGTCGGCAGCCCTGACAATGGTTCTCCGTGGTTTCCCATTTTCGCACCAGGCAAATGCCGCGACTGTACCTTAATTAAAGCCACGGCCGCTTCCTTCCACTTCCTAGACCTTTCCTATCCCATCGTCGCATAAGACCTATCTGTGTCGGTGCGACGTAAAACAACTAGCAAAGAAAAAAACATTGAATGACAAGCGCGTAGTGTGAACTTCATACGGGAGGAATGAACGAGCATTTTCACAGGAATTCATGACGTCGCTGTTTTTGCGCGAAACTACACTCCTTCTTTAACTTTTTTTTAATGCTATTTGTTCGGGGCGTCGACCTATGAAGATCCTTTGCCCCTATTTGCACCATATATGAGGAAACCTGCGTGTATTATGTAAATGGCGGTAGGGTAAAGTGTTGAATGCGAGGAAAGGAACGTTAAGGATGACACAAACACCCAGTCCCCAGGCCAGGGATATTAATAATTTACAATTAAAAAAACTGACCTGGCCGGGAATCGAACCCGGGGCCGCCGGGTGACAGGCGGACGCGTTGCCACCTACACCGCAAGACCAATGGTTAGCAGTCGTTTGTGCCATGTTTTACACAGCAGCATTTACAGATTTGAACCACTTGAACTCCTCCCTCCGCTTGTAAATAATCATCCCTTACTTCTGCGACGTCTTTCACGTGTTTTACATATGTCCAGAAATTAAAAACGAATTCAAATTTAACTTGAAATTACTGTATTCTAGCGTTATAGCCTAGACTGCAATACCTCATTTTCAGACTTTACACACCAATTTTTATTAAATTCTTCCATATTTCCATAATAATGATAATAATAATGAACGAACCACTGTGTAAGTTCTGCACAGGTGGGGCCTGTACTTTTCTGAGGAACAACTGAACCTATTAAGATATATTGTTTGTTGTATCTACAGGGTTTATACCTACAGGTATATGGGGTATGTATTATATGTCGATATAATTGCATTTTCTTGATAACAAATGAGAGGATGCATTAATTATTCTGAATGACTATACGTTCTTTGTCAAGGGGTATTGTATGAAATATCGGTGATATAGATCAATTTTTGTTTATGTAGGTAACGATTTTTATAGGGTGCCTACATTCATGGACGTAAGTTTGAAATTACAGCCCACTAAGTCCTTACGCTCGGAGCTACTGTTGCGAATAGAGCTGGGAACGGAGCAGTTGCTCCTATGATTGCAATCGGTAGTGCGAGTGAGCGCTCCCTCCGGTATTCTCCGGTAGTAAACTGTTGCTGGGAAACCAATCGGTGCTTCGGCACGCGAGCGGAGGGCGAGCGGAGGACGGAGCAACAGTACTGAATGTGTGCCTCGCTTGCCGTTCCATCCGTGGTGCGCAACGGATGTGCTAGCGACATAGTAAATACTGCTTTATAAGTATGACGAAGGAGAATATGTTGTGTTGTTTGAGTCATCAGTCCATAGACTGGTTTGATGCAGCTCTCCATGCCACCCTATCCTGTGCCAACCTTTTCATTTCTACGTAACTATTGCATCCTACATCTGCTCTAATCTGTTTGTCATATTCATACCTTGGTCTACCCCTACCGTTCTTGCCACCTACACTTCCTTCAAAAACCAACTGAACAAGTCCTGGGTGTCTTAAGATGTGTCCTATCGTTCTATCTCTTCTTCTCGTCAAATTTAGCCAAATCGATCTCCTCTCACCAATTCGATTCAGTATCTCTTCATTCGTGATTCGATCTATCCATCTCACCTTCAGCATTCTTCTATAACACCACATTTCAAAAGCCTCTATTCTCTTTCTTTCTGAGCTAGTTATCGTCCATGTTTCACTTCCATACAATGCCACGCTCCACACAAAAGTCTTCAAAAACATCTTTCTAATTCCGATATCAATGTTTGAAGTGAGCAAATTTCTTTTCTTAAGAAAACTCTTCCTTGCTTGTGCTAGTCTGCATTTTATGTCCTCCTTACTTCTGCCATCGTTGGTTATTTTACTACCCAAGTAACAATATTCATCTACTTCCTTTAAGACTTCGTTTCCTAATCTAATATTTCCTATATCACCTGCCTTCGTTCGACTGCACTCCATTACTTTTGTTTTGGACTTATTTATTTTCATCTTGTACTCCTTACCTAAGACTTCATCCATACCATTCAGCAACTTCTCGAGATCTTCTGCAGTCTCAGATAAAATAACAATATCATCGGCAAATCTCAAGGTTTTGATTTCCTCTCCTTGGACTGTGATTCCCTTTCCAAATTTCTCTTTGATTTCCTTTACTGCCTGTTCTATGTAAACATTGAAAAGGAGAGGGGACAAACTGCAGCCTTGCCTCACTCCTTTCTGGATTGCTGCTTCTTTTTCAAAGCCCTCGATTCTTATCACTGCAGACTGATTTTTATACAGGTTGTAGATAATTCTTCGTTCTCGGTATCTGATCCCTATCATCTTCAGAATCATAAATAGCCTGGTCCAATCAACATTATCGAATGCCTTTTCTAGATCTACGAATGCCATGTACGTGGGCTTGTCCTTCTTGATTCGATCCTCTAAGATCAGACGTAAAGTCAGGATTGCTTCACGTGTTCCTACATTTCTTCTGAAGCCAAATTGATCTTCCCCCAACTCAGCTTCAACTTGTTTTTCCATTCTTCTGTAAATAATACGTGTTAAAATTTTGCAGGCATGAGATACTAAACTAATAGTGCGGTAGTTTTCACACATGTCAGCACCGGCTTTCTTGGGAATAGGTATAACAACATTCTGCCGAAAATCGGATGGGACTTCTCCTGTCTCATACATCTTGCACACTAAATGAAATAACCTTACCATGCTGGTTTCTCCTAAGGCAGTCAGTAATTCAGAGGGAATATCATCAATTCCAGGTGCCTTGTTCCTATTTAGGTCACTCACAGCTCTGTCAAACTCTGACCTCAAAATTGGGTCTCCCATTTCATCAGCATCAACAGCCTTTTCATGTTCCAGAACGAAATTATCTACATCGTTACCTTGATACAACTGTTGGATATGCTCCTGCCATCTTTCTGCTTTGTCTTCTTTCCCTAGAAGTGGCTTTCCATCTGAGCTCTTAATATTCATGCACCTAGATTTCCTTTCTCCAAAGGTTTCCTTGATTTTCCTGTATGCAGCATCTACCTTTCCCAGGACCATACAGCCTTCGACATCCTTGCACTTCTCCTTCAGCCATTCTTCCTTAGCTACCTTGCACTTTCTATCCACTTGATTCTTTAATCGCCTGTATTCTTTTCTGCCCTCTTCATTTCTAGCATTCTTGTATTTTCGTCGTTCATCAATCAGGTCTAGTATCTCCTGAGTTATCCACTGATTCTTAGTTGATCTTTTCTTCCTTCCTAACATTTCTTCAGCAGCCCTACTGACTTCATTTTTCATGACTCTCCACTCTTCCTCTACTGTGTTTCTTTCGGCCTTTTCATTTAGTCCTTGTGCAACATGTTCCTTGAAACGATCCATCACACTCTTTTCTTTCAACTTGTCTAGATCCCATCTTTTTGCATTCTTTCCTTTCTTCAATTTCTTCAACTTCAGATGGCATTTCATGACCAACAAGTTGTGGTCAGAGTCCACGTCTGCTCCTGGGAAAGTTTTGCAATCCAACACCTGGTTTCTGAATCTCTGCCTAATCATAATGTAGTCTATTTGATACCTTCCAGTGTCTCCAGGTCTCGTCCACGTATACAGCCGTCGTTTGTGGTGTTTGAACCAAGTATTGGCGAGGACTAAATTATGGTCAGTGCAGAATTCAACCAGCCGACTTCCTCTTTCGTTCCTTTGTCCCAATCCAAATTCTCCTACTGTGCTACCTTCTCTTCCTTGGCCTACCACTGCGTTCCAGTCTCCCATCACAATTAGATTCTCGTCACCTTTGACATATTGTATTAAATCTTCTATCTCCTCATATATTCTTTCAATTTCTTCATCATCCGCTGAACTGGTAGGCATATAGACCTGCACTATTGTGGTGGGCATTGGTTTGGTGTCTATCTTGGCGACAATAATTCTTTCACTATACTGGTCGTAGTAGCTTATCCGCTGCCCTATTTTCTTATTCATTATTAAACCAACTCCTGCATTACCCCTGTTTGATTTCGTGTTGATAATTCGGTAGTCGCCTGACCAAAAATCCTGTTCTTCCTGCCAACGTACTTCACTTATACCAACTACATCTAACTTTAGCCTATCCATCTCCCTTTTCAGATTCTCTAACCTACCACAACGATTCAAACTCCTAACATTCCACGCTCCGACTCGCAGAATGTCAGTATCCATCTTTCTGATGATCGCCCCCTCTCGTGTAGTCCCCACCCGGAGATCCGAATGGGAGACTAGTTTACCTCCGGAATATTTTACCCGGGAGGAAGCCATCATCAGTACATCTTTCATACAGAGAGAGCTGCATGTCCTCGGGAGGTGGTTACGGCTGTAGTTTCCCGTTGCTTTCAGCCGTGTAGCAGTATCAACACAGCTAAGCCATGTTGAGTATTATTACAAGGCCGTATCAGTCAATCATCTAGACTGCCGCCCTTGCAACAACCGAAAGGCTGCTACCCCCCTTTCGATGAACCATTCGTTAGTCTGGTCTCTCAACAGATACCCATCCGATATGGTTGCACCTGCGGCTCGGCTATCTGCATCATTGGGACACGCAAGCCTCCCCACCGCGGCAAGGTCACATGGTTCGCAGAGGAGGAAGGAGAATATAGGAAATATATACATTCTCATTTATCGTTCGTGTTTCATTTGTCGATTACTTTTGTAAAAATTTTGCTTTACGTCATGCCGTCTTATGACGACGATGTGATAGGAACGGCTAAGGAGAGTAATTTCTAGGCGTGAAAATGGAAAACGACGTAAAACCATCTTCAGAGCTGCCGACAGTGGGGTTCGAACCCATTTTCACCCGGAAGATAGTGGGATCGAATCCCACTGTCGGCAGCCTTGAAGATGGTTTTCCGTGGTTTCCCACTTCCCCTCCAGGAAAATGCCGGGATGGTACCTAACTGAAGGCCACGGCCGCTTCGTTCCCACTCCCAAACCTTCCCTATCCCATCGTCTCCATAAGACTTATCTGTGTCGGTGCGACATAAAACAAAACCCAAAGTCTCACGCTCCAGGACACTGTCCTTGAGGCGGTATAGGTCCGAAGGAACACCCAGCCCGGGAGGGTAAATTGATGGAAGGATTATTATTATTATTATTATTATTATTATTATTATTATTATTATTATTATTATTATTATTATTATTGTACTCCCATAACCACTTCTGTGGTTTTCTGTGACGTTAAGGTGCCGACACTTTGTCCCACAGGAGTTCTTTCATGTGCCGGTACAGTAGTGGCGATTAGGGGGGGCGAGAGGGGACAATCGCCCCCCTACTTTGTGGAGAAAACTTTGCATTTGTATTCCATTTTAGCTGGATGAAACAAGGTATTATAGGAATTATTAAAACAAGCAATTTGTACAAGCCCTGTTGTCTTATCAGCTAATTATTTGCTTTAATTAATAACGAAATTATTAGCGGAAATACGCAACAAAGTCGTTCATGCGGTTAACCGATTTTTTTATAGCGCCACAGCGAGTACTGTAGTGGAGACTTTGTATGTGCTGTGAGGAAGGGTACGCGTGCATTCGTTAGTCTGGCAGTCTATTTAGTGTCAGTTTTTTTTTAGTTTGTAGTCAAATACTAAATGATTTTAATTATATAATCACGCCGTACGTCTATTTAATTGTAATACATGTGTAATATTGTTCCTCTCGTGAAAGTTTTATTGTATAGTATTGAATCAAAATCTCAAATAAATATTATCAACACAGGTAAGTTGGTAGGCTGAGAATCTTTACCTCTCTGTCGAAATTCCATTTAGTAGCTTTTTTTTAAGTTTTAATGTATAACGTATATACCCCCTCCCCCCGCTATATCCCACAAACTAGGGTACTTTGTTGTCTTTACATTTTCCCCCCTACTTCTAATTCCCAATCGCCGCTACTGCCGGTACACCTGACCACCTTCAGGTACCGCCGAGCAAAGTCGGAATTGAAACCGCAAGCTTGAGCTCAGAAGGCCAGCGCTTTACCGTCTGAACTACTCAGCCCGGTACAGCATATAACCAGTTTCAATCAGTTCGTACTTTGCAGTAAAAACTGAAATGGCGTATGACTTTTAGTGCCGAGAGTGTCTGAGGACAAGTTCGGCTCACTAGATGCAGGTCCTTTGATTTGACGTCTTTAGGCGATCTGCGCGTTGTGATGTGGATGAAATGATGATAAAGACGACACATACACCCAGTTCCAGCGCCAGCGAAATTAGCCAATTAAGGTCAAAATTCCCGAACCTGCCGGGAATCGAACTCGGGACCCCTGTGACCAAAGGCCAGCACGTTAACCATTTAGCCATAGAGCCGGATGTACTGTTGCGTAATAAATGAGCTACGAGTATAATTAATGTAAGAACATCGTATATAATACATGTTTACATGCAATGGAATATAATTACCACTTAAACTATTTTACTACCAGTATTAATAATATTGTTAACGCATTTGCAACAGTATAATATATGCCAATATTCAATCTACAGTATTCTATCCACCTGCACCTATTGCAAACTGAACGTCAGCAGATCAAAATCTGTTATTCATAACGTAACAAATAATGCGGCGATCTTGAAACGACTACATCATTTGAATGACAAACGTAGGGGAACACATGCATCTGTGGAATTAGTACTAAAATCTAAATTGTAATTCCTCCTAAGATCACCGTTGCAACATTGCCCACATCTAAGCATTTGAATTTTCCGCCAGTGAATTCAATCGGAGGACTACCGGAGGTCTCCGGAGGAGCGCTGTAATCGTATTATCCGATTCAATCAACAGGAGGTCCGCCTCCTCTTCACAGCGCTAGAATAAAGGTCCTTTTTTCATTCCCTATAGGAAACATTGGGTATGCGTTGTACGTCATTCATATCATCCCTATCCCTTCTTTCATGCTAAGCATTCGGGGAATATTTCTAACCTTGACATTACGCAATCAAACCAATGGACGCACGAGTCTTGTTGTAATTATCAGTTTATTGCAATGCATTGGCGTAACCTCTGCACCGTTCTTATTTCAAGACTGCCAGAATCTTGCACTGGTAATATTCGAATTAAAGGAGGATTTATTCGAAATTCCTCTAGTTCGTCGTAAGTAAATGTTAAATAAATTTGCTGCTTTTAAATTGTCTACTTGTGAGGTTAGAAATGTCGTCTTGCAAGTTGCTACGCGAGTGCCGTATTCTTCATGTGTCTTTTATTTGTATTACAGGGAAATAGGAATGAAGTATTCTGTAGTAAACTTTATCCCCATTCGTTTTGTTTTCTATTCGATCCTAACCACCTGGTACAAATAAAACTTAACAGACGACCTGGGAGAAAGTTGTACAAGGTCATTTTTATAGGTGCAGTAGGCTACGTTGCAAGTGACAGTTTCACGTTGCGTTTTTCGTAAATACCTGAATCGGAGCGTTATTTTGAAACAGGGCGTAGGCTATGTTTAGGAGAGGGGGAGCAGGCGATTGAAAACCCACTAAATCACCGATCCTGGAACCATTTCTCTTGTATTAAAAAAATAAAAAAATTAAAAAACCCTGAATATATTGGACATTACAGCTTTTCTCTGCTGTGATGTGAAACTTAGTTTATCAGTCCATAAATTTAACTTACGTAAAAAAAAAAATATATATATATCAGTTAGGAATTCACTAGCCTATATTTCTCTCCCTCCCTACTTCTCCCCCCCCTCCCCCCTCTCTTCCCTCACTCTCATGTATTAACAAGCCTACTACATCACTTGCTGTTATGTTTGAATAAGTAAAAAGGTTACTTACATTTTAAAAAAACCATGGGAGTTCACATTTAATATACAATAGAGTGCATACCAGGAAATCTTATTCAGCACGGTCACAAATATTAATTGTTAGCTGCCGTTGTACCTTCATTAATTAATGAATGAATTAATTAAAGTTAATTGAGCTTCCGTGGCTCAGGCGGCGGCGTGCCGTCCTCTTACTTCTAGGTTGCATGGTTCAAATCCCAGTCACTCCATGTGTGATTCGTACTGGACAAAGTAGAGGTGGGACATGCTTTTCTCCGGGTACGGTACTCTGGATTTTCCTGTCGTCTTTTATTCCAGCAATGCCATAAGACCTATCTGTGTTGGTGCGATGTTAAACCAGTATCATTCCAGCAACACTCTCCAATAATATTTCATTTCATCTGTCATTGCCCCAGAGGGGTGTGACAGACTTCGACTGCCGGCATAGTTCTTAATCCATTTAAAATTGGAAACAGGCTGTGGATTTTCATTTTCAATTAATTCATTGTGATCTTTATCTTTTTAAAACAATGTTTATACATGCTCTTTATTTATGGTGATTTGAGGTCGTACGGTATTTCATGAGCACCAGGGCATCTACAGAAAGCAATATCCTAGGTGGCATATGTCAAACCCATACATTATTTGGAGTTGATTTTCAGATTTTTTCATCCATTTTCTCCTCTGTTTAGAGTTAATAGGCGACGATTGCCTAGTTATACTCTGCCTGTGGGTGGCAGTGGTGGAATACATCCAGGGTATTCCCTGCCTACATGGGCGCCCACAGGATCTTTTCCAGGGGGGAGTACATTAACAATTTTCTTGAATATATAAACCAATATAATGTCAGCAGTAAATTTTTTTACACAAATTTCCGGTTATAACAGATGCTGGATGACTGTCAGTAAGTTCAGTTTATGAAATAATCTGGTATGATATTAAACAAATGAACATCAACCTTTTTAGAATTCCAGGGGGGGAGCAAGCGCCCCCCTTGCCCCTTCCCTTGCGGGCGCCCCTGCCTGCCTATCATAAGAGGCGACTGAAAGGTTCTGAAAGTGGCTATTAAGTTGGTGCCACCAGTCCCCTTGTTGAGTGTGGCATTATTCCCACTTAATTTTTTCAGATTCCTCACTTTCATCTTTCCTATTGGTCCTCTCTTGGTCAACTCTTATTCTCTTCTGACCCCAATGGAATGTCCGGCTCCATGGCTAAAGGGTTAGCGCGCTGGCCTTTGGTCACAGGGGCCCTGGGTTCGATTCCGGCAGGGTCAGGAATTTTAACTATCATTGGTTAAATTCCCTGGTACGGGAGCTGGGTGTATGTGTCGCCTTCATCATTTCCCATTGAAATTACATTTGTAAGATCTAGGATGTCTCTTTAATTTTCAAGCCGTTCATTGTCCTACTCTTTCTTTGCTGGTACCTTCATTCTCTGAAGAATTGAATCTCTTCCATTTTCTACAATTTCCTCACTTCATTGTGAAACAAATGCCAGGATATCTAATACATAGCCATCATTTCCTTACCAAGTGTAGCCACAAATTAATAATCATGGATGCAAGCACCATTGCAAAAAAAAAAAAAAAAAAAAAAAAAAAAAAAAAAAAAAACAAAACAAAAAAAAAACAAAAAAAAAACAAAAAAAAACCCACACACACACACACTCTCTCTCTCTCTCAGTGGCGGCAGTAGTTTTCTGACCCCGACGCTATTAGGTTTGCGAGGGCTAGGAAGTCTTTCATTTTCACGCCCTTCGTGGCCCTTGTCTTACTTTGGCCGATACCTTCATTTTTCGAAGTGTCGGACCCCTTCCATATTTTCCCTCTGATTAGTGTTATATAGAGGATGGTTGCCTAGTTGTACTTCCTCTTTAAACAATAATCACCACCATTTCTCTCTCTCTCTCTCTCTCTCAGAATGGCTAGGTGGACAACCATCTTATACCTTTTTTTTTTTTTCCTTTGCGTGGAGTGGGATTTTCTTATCACATAAAATTTCTTCAGCTGCCCACCAACCACTTCACCTAGCTAATATTTATCTGATCATTTACTTGAGTCAGAAGTAATAGCATGCTGTGTTAAAATTATACATTGAATATTGAAAAATAAAAAAATGTCTCAGATTAGATGATCTTCACCCAGAAATGGGCCACTTTATCACAGTCTACAATTTAACTCTTGAGTTGTGCAAGAGTATGGGCACAGTTCATAGGTATGCAGGTGCAGCATTGTCTGTCTCTCCCCACACTCGCAGATATCTGAAGGTTTTCTTTGACCTTCATCCACTCTGGTGGTACAGTGGATTGCCATAGCTGTATCCTGGCTGTCTCAGGTTTTATAGTGATCATTGTTGTTGTCTGCACAAAGCTTTTCTTTGATTTGAGCTATCTCTTTGGAGGTTGTTGACCTAAGATTGGGTGAGCTTGGTCCTCTACCAACTTTGTTCATTCAGTTTGTATTATGACCTCACGATGTAGCCCAGGAGGGGCTATGCCTGCCGGGGAATATAGTTTATAGATAGTTATAGATTTTAGACAGCCAGAAATTATTCTGCACGACTCATTGAAAGCAACATCCACTTGTTTCGCATGAGCTGAATGATACCATACAGGGCTATGAGACTCAGCAGCGGAATAACACCGAGATAATGCAGTTGTAGGTAGTGTCTGAGCATGGCGACCCAGTTTGCCCTTATCAGTTTATAAAGTACGCTATTTCTCATGGAGACTTTTTGTTTGGATTTCATAAATGTGCTTTGTAAGATAGGGTGTGGTCCAAAGTTTTTCTAGGTATTTTGGGGAAAAACAATGTTTTAAAAAAAATGCTATTTATTTGGGGCGTCGACCTAAGAAGAGCTTTTGCCCCTACTTTGCACCATATGTTATGAATCTGCATATATTTCAAAATTGCGGAAGTGTAAAGTGTTGAATGTGAGGAAAGGAACATTAAGGATGACACAAACACCCAGTCCCCAGTCCAGGGATATTAAGCATGTACAATTTAAAAACCCTGACCCGGCCAGGAATCGACCCGGGGCCGCTGGGTGACTGACCGACGCGTTGCCCCCTACTCCACGGGACCGAACAATAATAAAAAATAAAAAACAATGTTCCAGGTGATCTCCTTCCCAGCTAATGTTGAGCTTCCTTGCTGCTTCCCTGTTTCTGAGGTGAAAAGGCACAAACCTGCATCTTTGGTGGACTAGGTTTGAGTTGATTTCTCTTGTAGTAAGTTGAAAAAGCTTCCAGTGGACCAGAGAGCAATTATCTGATTTGTTTTTCCAATTGGTAATTTCCATATCGGTGTTTGCGTTATCTTGTATTAGTGATTCAAGATATGTGAAGGTATTCCTTGTCTTTACCTCACCCAATCCAATTTTTAATCCTTCATGAATGGATACTCACACGGAAAAATTGCAGTACAAAAATTCTGTCTTTATTCTGCTGATCTAAAATCCATTTCTTCCTAAAAAATCTTGCCAGTTATTTAGTACTCCTACACTTTTCTCACAAGCACTATATCTTCCACAAAAAGCATGCTTCATGGGGCTTCTTGTATGTGTTTGGTCAATTCATCCATGGCCATGATGAAGAGGTATTGACTAAAAGCAGAGCCCTGGTGCAGGCCAAACTTAACTGCAAATTCTTCTGTATTTCCACAACAGCTTCTCCCAGTCATCTGTATGTATCTGAAATCATAGCAATATAAGGATAAGGGACATTTATCTTCTTCAGGGGCCACCAATAACAGCAGAGGGCACTTTGTTATAGCACTTTCCAAGGTTTTTTTGAAAACCATATGCTGATCTTTTCTACACAATAGGTACTTTTCTATCTACATTCTCAGAGTGAAGATGGAATCTCTTATTGCCCTTCCAGGTATAAACTCAAATTGATTTTCATTAATTTTTATCTCTTCCCTCAGTATTACTTCAGCAACCCTCTCTCAGAGTTTCATGTCATGGCGCAGAAGCTTGATTCCTCTGTAGTTCCCACGATCCTCTGCATATATGTATATCGAACAAGGATTTGTCTGTGGCATGGGCTAGCGTAGAACATGAGATATTAAGGTATGCACTGCATGTGCGGTACGCTAATTGGAAACAGGTACAGACAGAGGTTTTCATTAAAGATCATAAGAGCGACTCACTTTAATTAGTCTTTTATTATCAGAGTAAAATTCAGTGTTTAGAAGTACAATACATCTTCATTATAGACTTTTAAACCTTTCAGTGTTCAGTCTGCAAGCCTTTGTAATTTTACTAAACTCTGCCTCTATTTGTAACTAAATCTGTGGCCCTGTTTAGTTCTATACCTCTTATCTTCAAAATCATTACAAACTCAGTCTAACCATCGTCGCCTTGGTCTCCTTCTTCTTCTCTTACATTCCATGACCCAGTCCATTATTCTCTTAAGTAACCTATCCTCCTCCATGTGCCTACATGACCCCACCACCGAAGCTGTTCATGCGTACAGCCTCATCAATAGTATTCATTCTTAACTTAGTCTTTATTTCCTCATTCCATGTACCCTTGTGCCATTGTTTCCACTTGTTTGTACCAGCGATCGTTCTCGCTACTTTCATGTCTGATATTTCTAACTTATGAATAAGATATCCGGAATCTGGAGTCCACCCAGCATTCATTCCCATACAACAAAGTTGGTCTGAAAACAGACCAGTGTAAAAATAGTTTCGACCAGGAACTGACAATGATCCATGTAAACTATAAACAACAAAGGTGAAATATAACAGTCTTGTCTAACCCCTGTAAGAACCTTGAACCAAGAACTCATTCTACCATCGATTCTCACTGCAACCCAATTGTCAGCATGAAAACAGTACCTTTGATAGTAGTTTTTAATAGCCTACCTTTAATCCCATAGTCCCACAGTACAGCTAACAGTATTTTTTCCCCCTTGGTACTCTCTCATTTGCCTTCTCTAGATCTACAAAACATAAACATATCTCTCTATTCCTCTCACGCCATTTTTCAGTTACCTGGCACATACTGAAAATCTGATCCTGACCACTCCTCTGTGGTCTGCTCTAACCATTTTGTGAACTGGCAATGATAATTTTGAGAAATTTCATAGAGATTATCTTGATGTTCAGAGACAGATACTTTTCATATCTTTTAAAGTTCCATTTTCCATCATTTTCCTGTAGATTATGATTTTCCATTAGCAGCTGATACTGAGCATGCAGGTTAGATATTGTGTGACGATTTTAGTGATATCAACAATATTGTACCGGGCGAGTTGGCCATGCGCGTAGAGGCGCGCGGCTGTGAGCTTGCATCCGGGAGATAGTGGGTTCGAATCCCACTGTCGGCAGCCCTGAAGATGGTTTTCCGTGGTTTCCCATTTTCACATGGGCAAATGCTGGAGCTGTACTTTAATTAAGGCCACGGCCGCTTCCTTCCATCTCCTAGGCCTTTCCTATCCCATCGTCGCCATAAGACGTATCTGTGTCGGTGCGACGTAAAGCCCCTAGTAAAAAAAAACAATATTGTGCCTTCCCAACCTCAATGTAGGATAGGTTCTCCTCAGTATTTTCTTGGAGTGACAAGAGTTATAGAATTGTTACCTACCATTCAAGTACCTTCTGATTAGCCCAGCCAGCTGTCCAGATGGGAAATTTCCTTGAGGAGTAAAAGTAATTCCAGTGATGCTGTTCACATTGCTTGCAACTCCTAGAAAGAGGTCAATAAATTTGGAAACTTACCCACACATCCCTCTTTAGTCACTCAATCATGGGTATTGCTATAATCTTGCCATTATTCAACCAAGTATGATTTATTTCTCTATTTTTGTATCTGAAGTTTCATAACAGTATACTTCTGTTATCTCCTTCATCCTTATTAGTCCTGCTCTGTTGCAAAGTCACCGATGCAGATTCTTGTCCTCTGTTTCATCAGTTTATATCATATCAGCTCTTATTGGTCTGCAGGGATGTCTCTCCATCTCATTCTTGGTCTATCTCAATCTACCTTAATGGAACAACTCTTCTCTTTATGTGACCAAACCATCTTAACTCTAGAACTGCTGCAGGTTTATTTGTCAAGTGCTGCAGTTATTTTCCTCAATATACACAATGAACGTAAAATCATGCCTGTAATCACATATTTATCCTAATAAATGCATATTATTCACCAATAGAAAGCTAAAAGACTGATATACATGAAAATAACACAAAATATAAAAAATATTGTCACAATTTTTAACTATAGTAAAATAAATTATGACATTTTTTTGAACAGAGGAAATTGTTGAACTATTATGCTCCAGCAAAAGAACTTCCGATAGATAATTTATTCCTGAAGCATGATATTCTGAAACTCACAAGTATGTTCTTACATATTCCCCAACAGTTCACCACTTTTCATTTCGAATGTTAATTAAAAACAATTTTTCATCAGAACAGTTTTTGAGTTCTTTTCATGAATTTCAAACCTACAGCTTATCTTAGTTCTCTTGGGTCAATTTTTTTCTTTCCTGTGTTTTGATCTAAGTCCTTTATAACAGTCTACACAAATATCAACAGTTCACACTTATCCCTTTGGTGGTTTCTTCAAATATTGACATACTGTCAACAATAACATAACGTGCACCGACTTGAACATCATTCCGGTTATCGGAATTTCCCGTTACTTCCGAGACACCTTGCACTTTGCTGTCACTTTCACTAATTTCATGAATAATTACCTCGTAGGAATGAACACAGTAATGGCTGTCATCATCAGTACTGTCACTAAGATATTTGAAAATCAAGTGCTTGATTTCAGATTCGTCAACAAAGCTAGCTGCCATCTTGATCCTAAGAACATATTAAAATAGTTTCATTTCTACAGTTAAATAAACTACTCCAGACCATTGCTTATTTTTCAAAGACTTTCAAAAGTGAAGATGAAAGTATAAGTATTCAGTTGGTATCTATATGAGTGCTATTTGGTGTCCAGTTATAAACCTACGGCAGAAGAACGACACCGTTTCTCAGAAAGATGAATGCTCTTGACGAAACAGTGCACCATCGACCAGAAAGATGGTCCGCAGTTGTAGGTTTAATTGAGATTCACTAATGTCCTTGCTGATGTGTTACTCAGAAATTGTCCCTCACTGCATTGTTACAGAAATTTAGGATAGGAACACATAATGGGATAGACAAAATGGGTGGTCAGTATAAGAAAATGGAGTGATAGAAAAGGAGACACAAGCACAAACTTCACTCCTTCATACACCTCTGTCTTCAAATAGATAGTATCTCTGTACGTCAGTCCCAGTTCTTCCAGATCCATCTCTTCTCTGACCCCTGATGACCTTGTTTCTGCTTCCTTGCTTCATCAGCAAGGGGCCATCTTAGCAGATCTTCCATCTAGATAAGTGAAGTGTGGGACAAGAAGAAAAGGAAGAGGTGAAAAGATAATGATGAGTACATGTGGTAAAAGAATATGAACACAGAACAAATATAAAAGGAGGAAAGTTACCCAACAAGTTAATTCATGTTTCTATCTGTCTGTATGTAACTGGCTTTGTCACTTGTTGGTTCCTTTCCATTACTCACATTGTTCCTTAGTCTGTCATAGTTTTTAGACATTACTTGAGACCATCCTCATTTCCACAACTTCTAGTTTCCTTTCCAGTGCTTTGGTCATGGGCAGTGTTTCTAGACCATATGAGTCGTGTCTTTACAAAACCAGCCATCTCCAAATGGCAAAATTTTTCAGCAAATCAATAAAAAACATATAAAATCTAAATAATGAGATTTAGAATTATTTTTATTTACTTAATTTCTTATAAATAGCATTGTAATGAATGTTAAAGAATACCATTGTTTTATTTGTAAAATTATTTGGAATATTTAAATTTCAGATTTGGAGATGGCCAAGTTTTGCACCAATTGAAAGAAAATGAAGGAATGAAAATGTACAAAAAAAGAAAGCTTTATTTACAAGTTAACTAAAAATAAATCAATAACCGGGCATGTTGGCCGTGCGGTTAGGGTCGCCCATCTGTGACCTTGCATCCGGGAGATATTGGGTTCGAACCCCACTGTCGGCAGCCCTGAAGATGGTTTTCCGTGGTTTCCTATTTTCACGCCATGGCCACAGCCGCTTCCTTCCCACTCCTAGGCCTTTCCTATCCCATCGTCGCCATAAGACCTCTCTGTGTTGTTGCAATGTAAAGCAAATACAAAAAAAAAAATCAGTACAGTGTAAAATCCAATGTATTTACACAAAATGAACCAGAATTAAACATTAATTAGTGCCATTGTCTACACTGTGCTCACATGCCTCTTCCCCACCTTCTGGGTTGTTTTGTGGAAGATTATTATTATTATTATTATTATTATTATTATTATTATTATTATTATTATTATTATTATTATCAATGAGTTCTTTGCAAAACTTAAGCACTTCTACATTTTACAACTGAGTCCCAAAATGTTTAGTCAGTAGAAATTCAACCTCCAATTTTCAATGAAGAAAATAAGCTGGTTAGAGGCCAAGTTTGTAGCTAATAGTTTGCTGTCTTGTGTAAAAGTGGACAGAGACATATTCAGCACATAAAGTGGATTTCCAATATTTTTTTTTTTTGAGATGGGCAGTTTTACAAATATACGACTCATACGAAGTACGGGGCACATAATGTTTTCATACACTTTATTGTTCAGGTTCGGTGGCATCCTCTTGTCACACAAGATACCAGTTACCATTCTCCATCAGTTTCAGAGAGACTGAGTTATTCTGTTCACTTCTGTGCTTATACCTTTTGCAGAAATCACAACTATGATGCAGTTATCGTTGGAGGCGGGATTGTGGGGATGGCAACTGCTCGTGAGCTTCAGAAACGCCATCCTCAGTGGAAGATGGCAGTCGTGGAGAAGGAAGATCGCTTGGCCTTTCATCAGAGTGGTCACAACAGTGGAGTGATTCATGCTGGGATATACTATAAACCAGGCTCTCTCAAAGCTAAACTCTGTGTGGAAGGCATGGGACTGGCATATAAATATCTTGAGGAAAAGAATATACCCTACAAGAAATGTGGCAAACTCATCGTAGCTACTAATAAAACTGAGAATGATCGATTAGACGACTTAATTGAACGAGGAGAGAAAAACAATGTTCCTGACCTTAAAGTTGTTGATGGCGCAGGAATTAAAGAGATTGAACCGTACTGTCAGGTAAATATAAATTTTCCCTTCATGTTCAAACATATATCTGGCATTTACTCCTTTAACTCGCAGGACATTCCTCCTTCATGTTTGTTCACATCCCTTCAACATTTTTCTGTTTGTATGGTGAGTAACTCAAAAACACATCATCATCATCATCATCATCATCATCATCAAAGTTATTTCAAATTACTCAACATACAAACAGAAAAGTTTAAGAGTGTAAAGTGGGGAAGAAAAAGAATCAGATTGACCTACAGGGTCTCTCTTATAAACCCAGACCAAGGGCACGGTGTTTGTATTCTGCAATACAGCAGCTGCCTCAGCCCAACTTACATCGCCAGGCAGGCATCAGGTTTTGGTAATGAGACAAGTGCTATAGTTCATTGCCACTGCCGGTGGCTCCAAGTAGCGTACACAGTGGCCTCCATGGTATGCACTAGCCCTGCATCTTGGTAAGTGTGCTATTTACCAACTGATGAGCCCAGCTTGGCACACTGGTGCAAAATGCTGGCAGTCAGGAATGAGTTAGCTGGAAAATTTATAATGTCCAATAACGGACCATTTATTTTGGTATTATAAATTTACTCATTCGGGACAAATATTTCAGGTTCCCTATGGGAATCAACATCTATATCATCTGATGGCCAGGCAGACATCAATTTTTGGTAATAAGACAAAGTCTCTCATAGTGCATTGGCACTGCTGGTGGCTCCAAGTAGCCTACACAATGGCCTCCACGGTATGCACTAGCCATGCGTCTTAGTAGGTGTGCTATTTACCAACTGATGAACCCAACTTGGCACACTGGAGCGAAATGCTAGCAACCAGGAATGAGTTAGCTGGAAAATTTATAATGTCCAATAACGGACCACTTATATTGGTATTACAGTGGAAACTTAGGCCAAGTTTGAGTAAAACTGAAGTCTCATGTTTCCATTTCAACAACAAACTCCCACCGTGAACTTTATGTCAAATTCCAGAACACTTAACTTCCTCGCAACAGACACCCAAAATACCTCGGCGTAACCCTTGACAGAACACTGTCCTTCAAGGAACATCTGAAGATGACAAAAGCTAAACTCCAGTCTCGGAACAATATCATCCACAAACTGTATGGCACCACCTGGGGTTCTTCTGCTTCAACCTTACGAACTTCAGCCCTTGCCCCTGTCTTCTCATCTGCTGAATATTGCTCTCCAGTCTGGCTGAACAGGTGTTACACAAAACTGGTTGACACACAGCTAAATCATACTTTGCGCATTATATTGGGAACCATAAAATCTACCCTCACCCTCTGAGTCATATTCCTCCACGTCACCTACGGGGAAAGAATACCTTGCTGTGTGAGTACCAGAAGCTGTCGAGGAATTCCAATCTGCCAGTTCATGGAGATATACCCAATGCCTTGAACAACAGACTTCGGTCCAAAAATCCACCAATAAGGACTGCAAAAATCCTGGTTGACAAATTCAGCCTGCAGCAGGATTGGATTCAAGAATGGACTTCCATAGCTTCAGCTGAGTATCAGAACTTCCCCTGTATTACAAGAATACCAAATGGATTTGACCTACCTCGCAAAACATGGACAACCCTCAATTGTATCAGGACAGACCATGGAAAGTGCGCTGACTTTCTCTATAAATGGGACAAACTTCCCTCCCCGGAATGTAGCTGCAGTGCCCCTGAGCAAACAGTTCGTCATAGAGTGGAACAGTGCCTCCTGAGTGCTTATCAGGGTAACCCAAAAGACTTTCTTGACCCAAATCCTTCTTGTATAGACTATTTGCAGAGCTTGATGGTGAAATTGTAACCTACATAGTGTATTGTATATTTGATTTGTGATTGTGTATTTTTATTTTTAATGTCGTACACTAAATAAATAATACAATGGGCTCATGTAAACCTGTACAGTTACCTGTACAGTTTGATGTGTAATAGCTTTGTAGCTCTGTGTGCAGAAGAAGCCAAAATCGCTACTTGTTGTGCTAATTTTGTGAGGGTTTTATTCGGTGACCGTTCATGATCCGCACCAATGTCATCTAGCTTTTCCTCTTTTAAAATTGTTTGTGTGTGCGCATGGTTTTTATTTAGCACTGAGCCAGTAGTTTCAAATTTATTTACAGTTATGTAAATCTATGCTCATGAAGGTGGCTCTTCACCAGGAAATTGCAGAACATATGCATTGCATTCCTGCAGAGCCGACTTGTTTTTAAAACAACTTTTTACATACGAAAGTACAGTGTAGTAATGATAACTGTCTCACCATGTTAAGAGCTGAGATTCAGGCTGGCTATTGATGCTAAGTCGAACACGTGCACGCTTCTTGCGAGGCCAAGAACTATGCGTGTGCCGCCCATACAGCTGCTTAGTTCTCAGAGAGTAGAAACGCCACTGGACGGTCTGAGTTTATAAGAAAGATCCTGTATGTGCTTAGAGAATGAACATTTTCCATATTAAACTAACCAAATCCCATGGCGCTACAGCCCTGATGGGCCTTGACCTACCAATCAACTACTGCTCAGCCCAAGGCTCAAAGGTGATGCTTGGTGAGTGCAATTAATCCTCTAAGCAGCCAGTTTAGGCCTTCTAGACTGTGGTTGCTATCTCACAGCCAGATAACTCTTCACTTGTTCTCACCGAGGATAAATGGATCTTGAGCTAGCCCTCACAGTCAGGTAAAATATCCCTGATATGGCCAGGTATCAAAGCCAGCTCCTCTGGTCAAGAGGCAGGTTCAGTTCCCCTTGGATTGTGGGATTGGCAGTTTCCACATTACGTATATAGTAGTATTATTCTTAGTAACTAATATTCTTATTTGGAAAGCTGGTTATTCACAATAAGACTTTTGCTGTAGCTAATATCATAATCATCTTCTTTTGCTTTACTCCACACATTGATTGATTGATTGATTGATTGATTGATTGATTGATTGATTGATTGATTGATTTATTTATTTATTTATTTATTTATTTATTTATTTATTTATTTCTTTCTTTCTTTCTTTCTTTCTTTCTTTCTTTCTTTCTTTCTTTCTTTCTTTCTTTCTTTCTTTCTTTCTTTCTGAAATATTTACTTTATAGGTAGCAGTTAAGAGACCCAACAGTACTTGCTTCACAGTCTTAGCTTTTTTCACATGCAGGAATAGACATGTCCTCACTGCTGTTGAGATCTGAATCACTTCGGGCTACATCACTCAGTTACACTGGCAATTTATTTTGTAAATGCTTTAGCATTTTGACATCCTTCAGTGTCGGGGCAATAAGAGTTCATATTTTTATAGGTAGCAGTTAAGAGACCCAACAGTACTTGCTTCACAGTCTTAGCTTTTTTCACATGCAGGAATAGACATGTCCTCACTGCTGTTGAGATCTGAATCACTTCGGGCTTCATCACTCAGTTACACTGGTGATTTATTTTGTAAATGCTTTAGCATTTTGACATCCTTCAGTGTCCGGCAATAAGAGTTCATATTTTTAAGATGCGAAGCAAAGCAGAACTCTACTTCATTTTTCTATGACTGAAAACCGTATCTAACCTACTGCTTTTAAATGTAATTCCGTGTTCTATCTCAGTTTTATGCAACAGTAAACAGGATACTGTTTGCTGGGTGGTATTGTAAGTGAACTCCGACTGTTACACGTGAATACATAGCTTGTGCTCACTCATTTCAGAGCAGTAGTGAATGTTCAACGTTATACTCAACTGAATAAAGTCCCGCTTGAAAACTTTTCTGCAATACTTCAGAAACCAAAACCTTTGCTGGAGCAGCCATTATGACCACATCAAGAAAAGTAGGTACATTATGTCATGGAAGAAAAACCAAAAGAAGTTATGATAGCTCTAAAATATGTAATACCAATATGAATGGTCCATTATTGGACATTATAAATTTTCCAGCTAACTCATTCCTGGTTGCCAGCATTTCGCCCTTGTGTGCTAGGTTGGGCTCATCAGTTGGTACCTAGCACACCTACCAAGACGCTGGCTAGTGCTTACCGTGGAGGCCACTGCGTAGGCTACTTGGAGCCATCGGCAATGCCAATGCACTATGAGAGACTTTGTCTGTTTCCCTATGGGAATCAACATCTATGAAGTTATATATGATTTTAGACATTGGGATCACGTCACAATTATGGCAGAAGAATGAAAAATAGAAGTGGTCATTTCGACTGCCACAGTAAAACTAGTTTTTGCAATTTGTATGTTTCAAACAATTTTAACTCCCTTTTCTAGTCAGGCAGTAAAACACTGAAACTCAGACCACCTTCCACACTTTTTGTTGTTCACAAAAGTTTAGTTTGTGTGTATATTGAATGATAACAATGCTTTAATTTATTGTCTCTTTAATGCTCTACAATAAGACTGTACCCTCGGTTGTAAGAAACTATGAACAATAAGCACCCGATTATTCATATGTGGGTATCCGGTTTGCAGTAACCTAAAAATGTAATTAAAATTAGAAGAATGTAATAAATAATTAAATAAATAAATATGCTTTATCATACTTTTTACATTTTTTATTTGGCTTTCTGTAAGATGAGTTTGTTATAAAATGTAGCTTTTATGACAGCAATAAACCAGGTGACATTAGAATGTCATATTGGTTATTATCAGCTTGCATCTTTGTGAAAATTGAAAATTCCTGTTGTTAATCAGTCTGTATGGTCATCAGTTCTATCTCACCATGACAGAAAAATGTAATTGTTTTCACAATAAAACAAAAATTGGGAGTTACAGTAAATAGAAAAATTCCAGAAGGGAGAGTTGATGAGCAGATGATGGAAAAAGAATTCAAGCTGTCTCCAATTTAAAAGAAATATGAGAAGTTGGACGATTTTGTGCAGAATAGTGATGGTAGTAGTGGATCTACAAAATGTGAAAGAGTGAGTTTGATGTTATACTTCAACAGTGGTTCAAGAAAAGAAAGAAAAATACACAGAAGGAGTTATCATTACAGGTGCAGTATGTACAGAGGAAGCCAAGTTGTTCTATGAATTTTTATTGAATTAGATTATTCATTTTTTTTTCCTTTTCATGTTCTGTCCTTCATTAGCTCAATTAACCAAGAGTTTACTGTTCTTAAGCACTTGCAGTCAGGGCTGTAGTCGAGGGTATGCGCCGCATGCGGTGTGGTTAGCTCCAGTCGTTAAAGTATGCCTTCTGATTTCTGGTGTATACCTTCTACTTTGGCTTTTATATTTTTAATTCTGCCATTCTGTCAGTGAGTTTTAACACTCCAGCTACACTTGTAATCATGAACATCGATGAAATACATTATCAGCCATCACTTACTTAATGTCACCACTGTTCGTTGCTTATGTCTCCAGCCTTGTGTTCGTACATTCAAATGCCTCACCAGTTGACCGATTTAAGCCTGAAAAATATATGAAGATGTGGCCACAAAACCACTGTACTGCAACAGATCCCAGCTCATGTGTTTGTTCCAGTGAAAAATGTGATTGCAAATGAAAAGAGTAACCTTGGGTTGTTTTTTTAATAAATAGTTGGAAGTATTTTTATGAGTATTTTTAAACTGGTGCATTCAAATATGGATTTCTTCTTTGTCATGTCTTCTCTGTGCCTGATTTATGCCATATTGAGGAAAGTTTGTTGTAACTAGCTGTAACCAACTAATTTTAAATGTCAAGGTGGCTGTGCATCCGGGATTTGTCATGCCCTGTCTATGATAATTTTGGGACTACAGCACTGCTTGCAGTACTAATTCAGTATCACAAATTGTTTCTTTCTGAATCTAAAACAAATTCTTCTGATCTCTTACTTATTCAATGACTTCTTCTTCTTTTGAGACCACATTGGATCACTTTAATCAACCCTCTGGTTTGTCGATTTCTTGGTAGGAACTGTCCAAGCCTTGCGGTCCTCCCAGTACTTCTTCATACGTGTTGATATTCTTGCCCTGTCTTGTGTAGAGAACATTCTAGTTGGGATTTTCTTCTTTGTGAGTGCAAAGTGGAAAGTTATATTTTTAAGTGTTGTGTTTACTTTTTTCTTATCCATAGTGCCATCCAGTATAAGGCCAATTTCTTTCAAATGCTTCCTAATTTCTTTTATCTATCTGCATTCAGTTGTAATATTTTTTGAAGCAAGATTGTACTGCACTAGTTGTTTCAGAAGTCGCAAATGTGGCATTCTCAGGATTTTAATTTTGTGTGGCTATTTCTAGTTGAGTGCAGCCCTTGTAAGGCAGACCCTCTGATGAGGGTGGGCGGCATCTGCCAGATGTAGGTAACTGTGTGTTATTTTGGTGGCGGATAGTGTTATGTGTAGTGTATGAGTTGCATGGATGTTGGGGACAGCACAAACACCTAGCCCCCGGGACATTGGAATTAACCAATGAAGATTAAAGTCCACAACCCGGCCGGGAATCGAACCTGGGACCCTCTGAACCGGAGGCCAGTACACTGACCATTCAGCCAACGAGTCAGACATTTTCAGGATGTATTAAAAATACCCTAGTCTTTTCTTGTGCATGGTATCAGTAATGGGTTCTAATTTCTGACATACAACGTTGTTAGGTACTATTCACCATTGCCCATCTTTCTGATAGCTTTTATTGATACAAGTTCTTCCAATTCGTCTTTCGATCTTCTGTAATCAGTCAGTTTTGGATTGTTCGTTTAGATGGAATAATGTTTCTGCGGCATATGTGGCTTCTGAGGCGTATGTGGCTTCTGGCTTTATGACTGTATTTTAATGACTGATTTTTGCATTAATGGATAAGCATTTCTTTTTCTAAGTTTCCCATGTTTATTTTTGTGCCTTAGATACCTTGTTTGCCCTTATCTGAATTGAAGATTTTTCATATAAATTATTTGTTATTAACTCGCCTAGATATTTGTATTGTGTTACAATTTTAATTTTAGTACCATTAATATGTATTTCGTTTAATGGTGTTGGTTTTTGGAGCATAATTTCTGTTTTCTCAAATGATATTTTAGGGCCACTTTTATTTGCAATGGTGTGAAGCTCTGATATTTGAGTTTTTGCTTAATCTAAATCTTTGGCTACCGAGCTCGATAGCTGCAATAGTATTAAAATAATATATTATTCAGGTCCACCTTTTCAATACAGATTGAATAATATATTACTTAAATGCTATTGTAATCACAGTTCAATACCGACCTATCATAATGAAATTTATTTCTTTTAATTGATAGCTGCAGTCGCTCAAGTGCGGCCAGTTCCAGTATTCGGGAGATAGTGGGTTCGAACCCCACTGTCGGCAGCCCTGAAGATGGTTTTCCGTAGTTTCCCATTTTCACACCAGGCAAATGCTGGGGCAGTACCTATATTAAGACCACGGCCGCTTCCTTCCCACTCCTAGCCATTTCCTGTCCCATCGTCACCGTAAGACCTATCTGTGTCGGTGCGACGTAAAGCAACTTGTATAATATATACAAATCTTTGGCTAGTAATGCCATGTCATCTGCGAAACCAAGGCAGTTTGTTTGGATTTTCCTACCTCTTTTAATATTTGGAGGACATTTCCTAAATGATTCTCACATTACCATTTCTAGTGCAGAATTAAATAGTAATGGTGGTAAGCCATCACCCTGCCATAACCCAGTAGTTACTTCGAATGGGTCTGATAATTTGCCTCTGTATGTTACTTTTGATTTGGTCTCTGTAAGAGTTAATTTTATCGTATTTACTAATTTAGGATGTAATCCTATCTGTCGTCAAATTTTTAATAAAGATTTCCTGTGAATACAGTCATAGGCCTTCTTGAAGTTGATAAATGTTATCGCCATATCTCTGTTTCTTTTTCTGTTGTAATCCATTATCAGTTTGAAGCTCATAATTTGGTCGGGGCAACTCCTCCATTGCCTGAAACCTGCTTGATATTCTCCTAGTCATTGTCAAGTTGTAATTTAATTCTATTGAGAATAATTCTAGAGAAAATTTTATATGTAATATCCAGGAGTGAAATCACTCAGTAGTTATTAGGGTCTGTTTTGTCCCCTTTTTTATGTAGTGGATAGATGATGGCTGTTGTCCAATGTTCTGGGAATTTTTCTGTAATCCAGATGTTGACTAGTTGTTTATGAAGGGCAATTATTGCTGAACTTCCAGCATATTTCCGGCAGTGTTGCGGTAGTGTGTCTGCCTCGTACCTGGAGGCCCCGGATTCGATTCCTGGCCAGATCAGGGATTTTTATCCGGATCTTAGGGCTGGTTTGAGGTCCACTCAGCCTACATGATTACAATTGAGGAGCTATCTGATCGTGAGATAGCGACCCCAGTCTTGAAGAGCAAGAATAAGAGCCGAGAGGATTCGTCGTGCTGACCACATGACACTTCATAATTTGTTGGCCTTCGGGCTGAGCAGTGGTCGGTTGGAAGGCCAAGGCCCTTCAGGGCTGTTGTGCCATGGGGTTTGGTTTGTTTCCAGCTTTTTTACAAATTTCTGCAAAGGTCGGATCTTCTCCAGGTTCTTTAAAATTCTTCAGGTCATTTTTAAATATTACACTCCAATTTTAAATTGGTGTTTTGATTTGGTATACTTAGTCACCTTGACCTAGCAACTGATCAAGAAAAAAAATTTAAGATCCTGCCCTCTTATTTCATGTCATTATGTACTATGTCATTATGTCATGTCATTATGTATTTGATTTGCTGATGACATGGTCCTACTGGCAGAGAGTGAACGAGCTATGATGGCGATGCTAACAGATCTAAATGCTGTATGTGAATAATTTGGTGTGAGAATTAATAACAAAAAACAAAATGTATGGTGATAAGTAGGGCCCAGATTGTTAGGTGGCATAAACCTTCATTTTAGGTTTTTTGAATTCTTAAAATAGGTTATTTTAGGTTTTGCCTCCAGGCAGCAATATTTTTTGGTTTTGGTAGTTCTGTAAGATTTATTTATGTACTTATTTCACAAAAGTTTACATTGTCATATTCATAAAAAATACACAGAGAATACACTGTACTGTTTCCTTTGTAAGTTATTTTTTGGCATTGCAGTAAATAACGTACATACCCAAATTGTCTGGCGTAAATGATTTCCTGTTGTCACGTAACACATTCTTATATGACGAAAAAGTTCTTTCAATGGAACACAATGTCATTGGAGCGTAGTACATAGATGCTAATGCATGAGGTTGTAGGAGTAATTTTCCTGAATACTTGTAATACTGAATTGATGACTTTCATATCTTCAAAACCAGGATTGCTTTGAAGAATCTTCTGTAGCTTCGAAGAACATGCCACTCCCAATGGCCCAGGTATTTCTCTTCTGGAAACATTGCCAATGATATCCAGGGAATCAGGTTGCACCTTCCAACTGGAGAATAGCTTCTGGTATAAAACAAAAATATATGCTAGGGAAGCGATGAGGGTCAGGCACTCGAGCGATTTCTTGGCCTTTGCGATGCAGGAAGCTTCTGTTTCATCCAAGTCGTTGACAGTATTTTTAATTCCTTCTAGGTGCTCAGCATAGTAAATAGCAGCAGACAACCAAGTTCCCCAGCGGGTAAGTATCGGCTCAGGTGGAAGAGGTGTTGTTGGTAGTTTCTCTTTGAACAACTGTATACGTGTTGGGGCTTTGAGGAAAACTTTCTTGAGTGAAGAAACCACGCTGTTGATGTCACTGAAGTTGCTTCTAATCTCCTCCGCAAGGCGGTGCAGGCCATCGGCCAAGCACATAACGTGTAGCATGCTCGGGTAGAAGGACTGTAGAACCTGCCCTGACTTCAACATGTAAGCAGCACTGTCTGTCACTAACAAAAGGAACTTACTATCTTGATTCCCTTCTGGCCACAATATGCGTAAAGCATCCCTCACAGTGCTGTTGTTAGTTTGTTCTATTTCTTTACACAGAATTAGATGAGCGTTACCTGGTTCGTTTTGATCCAGCTTACCTACTACCACATTCACAATGAAGCGACTGCAACTGTCAGATGTTTCATCGACAGAACACCAAATATAGCGATCGCCTATTTCTTCTCTTATTTCATTTAATGTCTTCTGGTAAACAGGATGCAAATAATTCTTCCTTAAAGTGGATTCATTAGGTATACTGCGGCCGCTGATGTCTCCTAAGAATGTTTTCATGGGCAGGTTACTTAGCACGTTCCATGGGACGTTTGCAGACACCAACGCCTGACATAGGCGAAAGTTAAAGTTATCTTCAGGCTTGCCAACTGTGGAAGAAATAAACGTTTGCTTACTGTTGCTGCTGGACTTATTTCTCTTCGCTACGCTAGCTATGTGAGCCGCTGCAGATTTATGCTGCTCAAGATGGGATTTCTGCTCACATTTAACCTGAAATGAAGAATCCAAATCCTAAGTACTCTTCAGTAAGCGAGCTAGGGTATTGCAATGCAGGTTTTAGATAAGTTACGGGAAACTTACTTCTTTGGAGCATGCCTGACAGAAGACTACTCGACCATCTGTAGTGAAGTGTCCATCTGTAGCAATCCATTTTCTCAGTAAGTGCGATTTAGGCATTGTTTTGCTATACAGCAATTACCATTAGAAAATACTGCAGGAACCAGTCACCACACACTCTGCCGGCTATACTCTCTATGGATGACTGGAGGCGAAACTGTTTACGTTCCTCCTGACCTTCTATCAGATGCATCAAGGAGCTACCAGATGTCACATATGTAGTGGGAAACATGGGATATGCTGCATTTAACGGTAGTGACATCAACTATCTCCATCCTATTGCTTGTAATTGGGCTGGAAATAATTTTACAATGCAGGGAAAATAACATTCTTTATTTGAAGAAGGTAAAACAGCTATTTAGGTTATTTTAGGTGTCAATCCCTCACTTAAGTTTTTGTAGGTGCAATGAAATTCACATATTCTGCTCCAGGAAGTGTGAAACGAACAAATATATAAAAATTTGTGAATTAAATAGCGAGGGAAAAAATAGGTTAAAACCTAAAAATCTGGGCCCTAGTGATAAGCACAAGAAAAGTGAAGAAAACCATAAAGTTAGGGCAGGAAATAATAGAACAGGTGGATGCTTTAAAATACTTGGGAAATGTAATAACAGAGGACATGAGGTGCAGTTGAGAGGTGAAAACTCGTATTGCGATTGCGAAGGAAGCATTTAATAAGAAGAGGAGACTTTTTTGTGGAGGCATGGATAGAGATTTGAGGAAGCGACTCATGAAGTGCTTTGTATGGAGCATGGCACTGTATGGAGCTGAGACATGGACATTGAGAAAAGAGGACGAAAGAAGACTGGAAACATTTGAGATGTGGATTTGGAGGAGAATGGAAAGTATACAATGGATAGAAAAAGTAAAGAAGAAGAAGTCATGAGAAGAGTTGGAAAAGAGGGAAATATATTAAAAGTAATCAAAAAGAGAAAGCACAGTTGGATTGGTCATTGGATGAGGAGAGATTGCTTGCTTGTAGATGCTATAGAAGGAATGGTAAATGGAAAAAGACAAAGAGGAAAAGATATCAGATGCTGGATAGTATCAGGATAGAATACAAGTATGAGGAAGCAAAGAGGGTGGCAAGAGACAGGATTGCGTGGAGAGCTGCCATGTGAAGACCTGCCATATGGCAGATCACTGATGATGATGATGATGATGTCATTCAGTGTTTCCTTTTTGTAGGAGGGTTTATATCCTCTGTTGGGGTTGTTATCGGTGTATTGACATCTAAGTGAAGGAATTCTGTTGGTTCTTCACAATTTAAGAGCGTTTTGAAATATTTAGCCAAGATTTGTGCATTGTGGTGATTGTTGTGGGCTAATTCACCATTTCTATCTTGTAATAATAAGGTTTTGACTTCATACTTTGTCAAATGTTTTTTAAAAATTTTGTAATAATTCTGTGAATGTGATATTTGAATTCCTCTTTGTTTGAGTTCAGAGTTTCTTTAAGATACTGTCTTTTTATTCTTCATAATGTTTTAGTTGTATCTTACTGCTGTTGAACTACATTTTGAAAAGATGCTTCATATTTTTGGGACTGGTGCAAAGCTATCCACGCCTTGTGTCTTTTCTCAATCCTGTCATCACATTCATTATTCTACGACTGATGTTTTTACAAGGCTTTATTGGGGCCAATTCTTCTGCACAGTGCTGAAGGTTACTAACTAGGCATCTATGTTATCTGTGATTTTAATTTTTTCTGTTGCTTTTTGTTAATTTTCATTTTTAATTAGCAGTGTAGGATCTGTTTTCCTTTTTGGTTCATAGGCTTGTTGTTGTAGTCTCCTTTGGAGAGTTAATTTGATCTGAGCCTGTGTCAATTCCTCATAGAACCCTGACATTATACATTTCTTTGTGACATAATTTATCCATAAATACATGGTCTAATTGCCATTCACCTTCCATGTTTTGAATTTTTGTGGTTTTCTCTTAAAATATATAGATTTGAATATTAGGCCATGATTCCTGCAAAGATCAGTCCATTTTTGACCATTTTTGTTTGTTCTTTCCTGAGCAGGCCATTTACCAATTGCATCACAATATCTATGTTCTCTTCCTAGTTGGACATTAAAATCTCATGTGTTCATTAATGTCTTATAAATTGTTTTGATACTTTTCACTTTCTGTATAGTAGTTGTATGTTTAATATCGTAATTATGGATAACTTCTAATTTATTTTCATTTTTGGCATCAGGGAGTTAGAGCTCTATGGTCTCCTCACACTGGTATAGTGGATTGGGGAAAAGTCACTGAATATTTTGGAAAGGACTTCACTGAAGGAAGAGGAAAGATTTACTTCAACTATGAGGTGGTAGACTTCAAGAGGAATACAACAGGTTCTGATGCAGAAATGAAACAGTACCCTGTGTGTGTTGTTGGAAAGAAAGAAGTAAGTAAGTAAGTATTTACGTAAGTAAGTACGTGTAGTGACAACTAAGATATGTTTGCTTGTATCATCAAAACATGTGACTCTGGATAGTATCTTTGGAATATAAACCAAGCCCAGCAACACAAACTCTTTCTTTCTTTCTTTCTTTCTTTCTTAGAAATTGCTACTGAGGTAGCTTTTATTTCACCATTCATCTTTAATAACATTTCATGTCTTCATTCCAATTCAGTGTTCTCCCTGGACCTTTCAAATGGGCACACCACCTGGCAGACTTTACCAATTGCTTGGCTAACATAACGTCCTAAAAGGGTCATGAGTAGAGGAGAGTTAAAATATATTTGCAATATTTTAGCAAAGATGATCAAAACTCAAATCAATTTGAAAATAATTTTTCAAAGCGAGTTAGGAGATCCATCGCAGGAATCTTTGTCAGGGATGTTGTTAGAATTAAGTGCATTGGCCATGACATTACTTGTCATCATAATTTATCACTTTAATTTCCGTGTTGACGTTTGACCTATATAATAAGAATCAATATATTAAGAAAGCAAATATGGGAATCAAAACTGGTCTTCATTTAATACATGTTACAAATTATGTAAAATGTTGAATGGTGGAACACTGATTGATAGATTCCTGTTATATTACTTGTTATGTTAGAGTAAATTTGAACATCGTTAAGTCACTGCAAGAAATGGACAAGTGTGAACCAAGATAGACTATAATATTGTAATTAGTCTTGTGTGAATGTCTCTCCTTGATTATTTCCTGACAGAGTTGTCAACCCCATTGAAGGCAAAATACATATGGCAACAAATTCCCAAGAGAACAAAGCTAATGGCACAAAAATAACATAATGATGCAAAGTATCATGTTTTAGCTTGTAGATTGATTAACTATCCAGGTTTTATTTAATGAACAGGAAACCAAATTAGAAATAGACTCTCAAGTTTCTTTAACCCACCAGTGGTCGCTAGGATGAAAGTAACGCGAGTGGTCACGCGTTGAGCAAAATGCTCACGGTATGATATGACATGTTTACGTAATAAAACCAACCGATTCCAAGCATAAATGTATCAACACATAAAATGAACATAAGAATAAATCCCAAATGGTTATAAAGAACACTAAAAATTACAAATAAAATTACAAATATTAATAAATCTCAAATGGTTATATCTGTATCTGGAAAAATCGATTCCCAACTTTCTAAAATAGTGTGTGCGTGTTTCACAATGACCTTTACACATGGAGGATGAGTCACTATATTTTCAGCACAAGTACGTGAGCATGGATTTCTTCTTTGTGGATGTCTGCCCCACTTTGTCACATTATTTTCACTATATAAACATTGTCACTAAACATGAAATTCTCATTTACCTTCAACATATGTTGTTCGCCAGCTATAGATTTTTCTCCAGGCATGGTACCATCAGTATGTTCTTCTGGCTGGGACTGTTCAGTATCCGTAATATGTTCACTGTGATCACTTTCACAGTCCAAGTGACTGTTTTCGCCCTCGAGTTGATCAGTAGGAATTTCATCAAACCAAGCTAAAATGTCACGACTTGAAGCCATTGTCACGCACTAATTACACAAACATGAATACAATAAGTTGCAAAAGTACTGTTTTAACTATGAAACAAACATACAACAATAGTGAAACTATTACACACACAGAAATTAGTGCAAACGTGACTAGTCGCACGTGATGCAAAATGCTCACCCATGACGATCGCTGATAATTCCTCCCTTCCTGTTCCTTCTCAAGGTCACAGATGTGCATTTCAATGCATCCGTCCTTCTCTCAAAACTGCAGTGTGAAGGTACACCAGGGCTCAAGTTCGAAAGTACATGGTGTTTAAAAGGGCAGATGATTTTCAATGACCGTGAGCATTTTGCTCATATAGCAACCACTGGCGGGTTAAGGAAGAACGTAACAAACTGCCAACAGAGACATTCATCTAGTGAAATTCTGGAATAGTGTGATCGAGGTAAAAAAAGCACAAGTAGAACATTCCTCTGAGCACTGCTTATCAGACTTTAATAATGAGTGTTTTAAAAATGTAAGTAATTAGTGGCAAAAAAATAATGGACTGTTATGTTCCACCTGTATGAAATTTGAATTAAAAGAAACTACAAACAGGGAAGTGACTTGGTAACTATACCCTGTACAAAACTTCAAAAGGGAACTTTAGTAGATCATGAACAAAGTAAATTGTACACTGATTCTTGTTTAGACACAAATAAAATATACACATTCAGGAGACATCTCTGTGTTTAATCAACTTATTTTGTACATCAAATATGTGAACCAACTTAACGCTATAACTAGTAAACATCGCAATCGTGACGTATTTCTGTGTAGATCTACCAATGCATTATGTCAGCGCTTACTAATCTCATGATAGCTCCTTTATTGTACCAATATAAATGGTCTGTTATTGGACATTATAAATTTTCCAGCTAACTCATTCTTGGTTGCCAGCGTTTCGCCCTCGTGTGCTAGGGTGGGCTCATCAGTTGGTACCTAGCACACCTACCAATACGCTGGCTAGTGCATACTGTGAAGGCCACTGAAATGAAATGTTGTATGGCTTTTAGTACCAGGATATCCCAGGACGGGTTCGGCTCGCCAGGTGCAGGTCTTTCTATTTGACACCTGTAGGCAACCTGCGCATTATGATGAGGATGAAATGATGAAGACAACACAAACACCCAGCCCCCCGTGCCATTGGAATTAACCAATTAAGGTTAAAATCCCCGACCCAGCCAGGAATCGAACCCGGGACCCTCTGAACCGAAGGCCAGTACGCTGACCGTTCAGCCAATGAGTCGGACGGAGGCCATTGTGAGGGCTACTTGGAGTCACCGGCAGTGCCAATGCACTAAGAGACTTCGTCTCATTACTCATTCGGGACAAATATTTCAGATTCCCTATGGGAATCAACATCTATATCAGCTCCTTTATTGTCATTGTGTTGATCAGATATTATACATCACTTCAAACACTTCAAAGAGGAAAGTCTGTTTATAAATGTAACACATCGGTAATGTAATTTAGAGTCATGGGGAAGGTTAGCATACATTCGGGAAAAGAACATATTGCAGACAGTCATCTTGTTTGTTGTGGTTGCCTAGCAAGTGTTTTCATGGTATTTGCATCTAAAATGAATGAATTATCACAGAGCAGTGAAATTCATGGCTGTCTATTAGATTTAGAAGGTGAAGAAGATAGTGATGTTGTTCTGGAAGAAGGAAATTATGATTCTGACAACCCAGTTGGTACACAGCCCAGGAAAGAAACTACGCTTGTGCCCTGTATGTTCCACTGCAGAAAAAAATCACGTAGCCACTTCTGGTGCCCAGGATGTAATTGTAGTGTCCATCAACACTGGTACCATAAATTATATAACTGGAGGCCCATGAAGGCAAGAAGAAAGAGAAGCCACACTGAAGATGCCTAGGATGAATATGGAAAGCAGTCGGTATTTTGGAGTGATGTGCATTGTAAAAACTAATCCAGGAGATAAAACTAATCAAGACAGTTTCAGAGGAATAACCCTTTTAGACTGCACTTACAAAATTATCTCCTACATAATTTACAATAGGATAAAAAACATTCTGGTACCACAACTTGGAGAATACTAAGGAGGATTTCGCCCATACAGAAGTTGCCCAGAACAAATTCTCAGCCAGAAATTAGTAGTGGAATATTACAAATACAGAATTAAGAACTGTTTATTTCATTCAGAGATTTCAAAAAAGGCTTATGATAGTATACGCAGACCCATTCTTTAAAAAATCCTCAGATCATATGGCCTTCGTCCTAAATTAACAAAAATTATTGAACTAACCTTAACCAACACAATTTCAAAGGTTAAGTTCAGGGGAGAAATGTGAAATACTTTTACAATAAATACAGGCCTCAGACAAGTTAACAGATTATACCCACTGCTTTTCAATGTGGCTCTAGATTACATCATAAAAATTTGGCAAAAAGAAAACCCACCTAAAATCAAAATGGGAGCAAAACCCTCAATAAGGACAAGGGTTTGCAGATAATTTAGCTCTCTTAGACCTTGACATGGAAGAAGTCTGTGCTCAGACCACCATTCTCCAGAAAATTGCATTAAAAATAGGATTACAAATATCCTTTGAGAAAACTGAGATCATACCAATAAAACCCCTTGACATAAACAAAGTCATCATAAGTGATCAAAACATGTACATAGTCCTACAATTTAAATATCTTGGAGAAATCAGTATGCACAACTTAAGCGAGAAAGCAACATGGATAATTAGAACCAACAAAATGGAAAAAAACAAACATAATTTCTAACCTGTTCAGCTTATAACAAAAAATGCTTGTCAATAGACACTAAGATCCAACACTACAAAACTGTAACTTTGGCCAAAGCCACTTACGCTTGCAAAATCTAGTTCCAAATTAAAATTGAAGAATGAACTGATCAGCTCCTGAAAACTGATAGAAGAATTATCAGAACTTGCATAAATAAAAAGTACCAGGTAAAGTCTGGAGAATCCTCCCCCAATGAAACTGTCTATTGAGAGATTGACTCAGTTACCAGCACGATAAAGAAGAAAAGAATCTCTTTATTTCTTTCACATTTCACAATTACCAGAAAACAGGATTTTATAGTGATGAGTAATCTGGGAAAGAAGACAGGAGGGCATTGGATCAAAGAATAACAAATTTTCAACTGAAATGCACAGAAGGCATGTGGAGATTTCAGATGAATTAAGAACACTGCGATCAGAATGTATGAAGAAGTACTGCACAGATAAGAATCAAACAGTACAACCTTCAAAGGAAGAGTGCACATGGAAGACTCAAGTGGTCCATTGTGGCCAATAAAGTTAATAATAATATTAACAGTTCAAGATAGAGAAAAGTGTATATATTATTGATCAGCATAAAATGTTGCACATTTCTTTTGTAACATAACACAACACTGCTAAAGATATTTTTGTTACCTGTGTGTTGCCTAGAACTTCATGGACTATTTAGACTTTTTTCTTTTGTGTAGAATGCTTCATCAGTGCACCCTTAAGACACTAAAATGCTGAGTTTGATTTCTTCCTATATTTTTCTCTATTTTTAAAAAATAAAATTACATAATATTTATTAGTCAGCTATTCTCTTTTGTGTGATTTTATGAAAAGTTGCTTAAAAACTCTCCGAAATGCTTAGCAGTTGGAGGCAATGTAGTCACTGGTTGCAGGGTTAAAAAGGAGGTGTGCGTTAGTTTTATATCAACTTGGCAATGTTAAATATTGTTGTGGCAGCCATATTTGGCAACTATTACTTGTCTGAATAAAATTCAAAATATCCACAAATTATGAAATAAATCCACAAAGTTTTATATATCTACTCCATACTTCCTGGGTTTGACTAGGAGACCCAAGCATAATAATGCATCTGTAAAACCTGACGAGCAACTACTGCCAACACGGGCTTCGAACTGCCCTCCTTCTACTCTCTGGGCGAGCGTCGGCATACTAGAGCACTTGCGGGGTGGTGAGGTTCAAAGAAAAGGAAAAAATAAGAAAAATACTTAAGATTGAGTCTTATCTAACGTGAAAGTAGGATTTTTTGGAGGCTTATCTAATGTAGGATTTTTGAGTTCAACTATATACTGGATACTGCTTAGCACTGATAGAAATGACGGGAATCATGTAATGGGATCACAAATATTAATTTATCAATTTATTCCTGAATTGCGACATAAGGAGAAAAAACACGATCACAATAAAAATCTTCACTCAAGGAGAAGAAAAACAATATGCAAAATTAATTGATTCGCCTGAAGGGTGTTCAATGAGCTCAACTCATCATGGACTTCATCTGGCAGTGAGGTACCTATATAATCAAAATCTAGCAATTAAACATCATCCATCTTTCTGTATGAAATTTTTTCTTGCAGTTGATTACCATGATATAATTTGAGAAAATGTCCCCTGCCTAATATGCTCTATTCTTAGCACGTAACTAATCGATCCCTACGCTACATAATTAACACATGAGAAAATTATTTACCTAAAAAAAGCACAACAACGAGCAAAATTCCCCAAACTTCTGCCTTAAACCCTGACACTGAGAAAAACAACGATGAACATCGGTTCTGTTTGAACTTGAAGAAATGAAATAATACACTGAACAAAATCATATGTACACTTTATGTACAAATGAGGCCATTTCTGTTAGAAAAACTTAGGTATCACTTTCTTCTGCCCCTGGAAAAAGCTTGAGGCAAGCTTGCACACGCCGGCTCATCCTGGCCGTCATCTGGATTCGAATAGGACTCCTTCTGATTGAGAGATACACATCTGAAAATCCCTAGCTAACCATTGCCTTGTTATCCTCCACATGGTGGGGGGGATACATATCTTAATTACCATCTAAATTATCATTTAACACGAGTGTTCTTAAACTGAACTATTGAAAGAAAAAATAGTACGAAATCTAGGGACCCACGGCCTTACTTAAACAACAATAACAGGACACACTGCCCTGCACATAGGGGAGAAAGAACAAAAGAAACGTTTTCTCTTCTATTGTGCTCGGCTAGGTCAGTGGGGCGGTCATTCCTACTAACCCTTCATAATTACAGCAGCTAGTTCTCTTCCAAAGATACACTTTTTATCGCCCCAATCATTTATTTCATATCACCGCAGAGTTCCCAAGGAACATTATTCGTTTACTCTTGATTCTCTCAATCTTCATGTCGATTACCTCGGGGCTTTATAGCATTCAAATTCCTCTTTTGGGCATTCGGCCTCATCATTACTTCTCATAACGCATATCCTAGATAGGGCTATCATTATTACTTTTTCAACCTTTGATATTTCTCTTCGCTCACCATAAACATTCTGACCACTCACTCAAACCCCCCCGGTATCGCAGCACTACACACACACACACACACACACACACACACACACACACACACACACTCTCTCTCTCTCTCTCTCTCTCTCTCTCTCTCTCTCTCTCTCTCTCTCTCTCTCTCTCTCTCTCTCGTTTTTCTGAATGACCCGTGAGCTCCTAGCTGTCAATCTTCCCACAATAACCATATTGAAATTAATAGCAACTTCTTGGACATGGTATCCCTCATTCATCACTCACTATTGGTTCCATCCTGTTCCGGGAATGCTAAAAATGTTATTCTGCCCCTGGTTCTCATACTTACTAACAACAAACTACTCCAAAAAAATACTTATCTCCTAAATTTTCTTTAAAATGACAAACCAAAAATCAAATTCAATATTAGGACATGCGTTATTTACAGTATTTATATGTTAAACTAAAGAAAATCCTGGTTGCCTTTTATCATGCTAAGAAATAAAATGATATCAACTCATCTGTTTGGTTGTCATTTTTCCTTCCACGGGAAATCCATGGTGGCGTTCTACTCGATCATCTTCTCAGCGCTGTAGACGAGAGTATCAACCTTCAAACCTGGTCTGTGACAGCCCCTCATGTTGATCGGCTCGTCCAACTGCTACAAATCTTGAAGTAATCCTATTGGTATCAGCTCTAGCACTCGTCACATGTTCCTTTTTGGCTACAATGACACATACACAGAATTTAACACAGGAGTTTCCCTTATGGAGGCAGATCACTCTAGTCAGTGGCGGCACACATTAACAGGAATGAGTGGGTTGACTCTTAAAACTTAAGAAACCTTTACTTGGAATAAGAGAATTGTCTCTGTCGATGCTGTATCTACTGCCAAATTTTACTGCTCTGAGTTTTATACCACTAATTGACTGATATTGGGTCGTAATTTTATGCCAGGCATTGTTCATAGCCAACCCCCGCTATTTACTCTTCAGATATTTCTAGCAGTCTACTTAATTATGTACAGCAACTGAGACCTTTGCCTAGGCTCAACTGGCTGTTGTTCCAGTTCCTAATACACAGTTCACAAAACGCACTCCCAGGTTATCTGGTTTACAATCGCGACGGACAATAACTTCGCCTTTTGTTAGTCGTCAAGAGACTGCCCAGCATGGGCCGGGCGCTGCTTCATATTGTCAGCTCGCTGGTCCTTGGGGTGGGAGGCTCCTTCAAGCTGAATTAAGGAAATTGGCTCCATTAATAACTGGAGTTCAAGACATTTAAAGGTTGCATATTATAGATCTCGAGTCCCTCTTTCACTCGAGTCAAGTGCGATTGCAATTCGATCGGCAGTTTTTAGGTAATCAAGCTCCTGCCTTTAATTAGAGCAGTCACGTCTCTTTATGGGAGGAGTTAACTTTGCGGCCAGTTCTCGGCTTGGGGGATGCGGTGTATTCACATGTGTTAGCAGCAAATTACATGTAGACATCTGGTGACCTCAATTCACCCCATGAATAAAGTATTCCATATTTTCAGTCTGGGATACACAAACAATTCAGCTCTATTCATTGATGTGCATACTTTTCCTATGTCTGGATCAGAATGTCATATAATTTTACGCGCCAAGATTCAACGTTGGCCTTTGTGAAACATGCAGGAAAAACAGGAAGTTTTCTTTTGTTAGTGTGGTGCCTTGAAAATAGGCCACACATCTGGGCATATTAGACTGTACATTGCATCGCGTCTTATTCCCTACTTTGTCTTACACTAGAGAGCACTTTTCTCGCGGGGGCTAGTTTCAACCCCACCTTTCCATTGTCTGTCGGGCTATCTTTTGTGGTTCCAGCTCTTACTACATGCCGATCAAGCCCCAGGGATGTTCCTTTTGCCCAGTAAGCTGTAAATAATGCGACTTCTGAAATGATTTTAATGGGAATGAAAGATGCAGATACTGCCAATGAGCTGTACAGGACACTGTACGATTTCACTACATAAAGCTAATACACTGAGGATTGTCGTATTGACACAAAATTGCATATGTATTTTGACTATCTGTCTGTTCAAAAAGAGGAATTCCTAAATTCAAAATAATAATAAAAATTTGCTCATATGTACGCAAAACTGAAACGTGTCACAAACAAACAGAGATATATGAATTGTCAATAATGTACCTGTAATGCATTAGCAAAAGTTACATCACTCTGAGAGGTATATTCTTGAAAATATTAGGGAAAGTGTATTTTCATGCCTTGCTCAGGAGGCATAACCTTAGCCCGGATGTGATAGGTTGCAGTATTGCAGGCTCGTCATCATTTTCACTTTCTGATAATTGATGGGAAGAAATGACTGGTGCGCATTCCGTATCCAAATAATAATAATAATAATTTCATTGGCCTTATGTCCCACTAACTCCTTTTTATTGTGTTTTGGAGATCCAAGGTGCCGAAATTTAGTCCCAAATGAGTTCTTTTACGTGCCAATATATTCACCAACATGAGGCTGACGTATTTAAGCACCTTCAAATACCACCGGACTGTGCCAGGATCAAACCTGCCAAGTTGGGTTTAGAAGGCCAGTGTCTTAACCGTCTGAGCCACTCATCCCAGCTTCCGAATCCAACTCAGAATCTGTTGGTTCATTCTCAATATCCTCAAAGTCAGATCTGTCACTTTCATTTTCCAATATATTTTGCCATACTTCATATTTAGAAACACACTGTAGTATGTATATAATCAATTAAATAACAATATATATCTATAAAGAAGTAAATAACTCTCATTGAACGGAACACTACAAAATAAAATAAAACAGAATAGCAAAGCGAAGTCCATGAAGGTTTGTTTACAACAGATTGTGAGAAAACTGCACTAATTTATTTCTGTGAATTTGCACCCAAAGAGGTTGTTATCTTGGAGTACTCTGATTATCTGTGTAGGTTTGAACTGATCCTAACCTCCCAAAATGAAGGACGAACTGCTGATTGAAGTAGTGAAGGCACACTTTTTTTTATATAATTTAACTGATCCAAAATACATGGACAGTGGCTTGAAGAAGTGTGTATGGGATAGTGAGCTTTTGAATCAAAATGAGTGAGGCAATGAGATGTGATCTCATGCATATTATTTAACCGTTTCCCAGAAAAGTTCATCAGGGAATGGACCAGATCCCTACCAGTGAACACTGGATTAAGAATGGGGATCAAAGCAGACAACCTAAGGATCCCATGCTTGGCCTTTGCCAATGACCTGACCTTACGAGCAAATGACATACAAGAGGTTACTATGCAACTCCAAACACTTCACTCATTAGCAGCTAAAACAGGTCTCCTGATCAACATTGGAAAGACCGAGTTTATTACCAATATCAAAGATGCCCCTAGAATGATCGATAATTGAAAAGTGTCATATGAAAATCAGCACAGAGAAAAGTAAGACCAGGTGATTTCTAGAGGAGAAAGACAAGGGAAAGACATTTTGAAAATTGGTGGTTAAAGCCATGAAATTGCTCTGGGGTGTGCATTAATGCAGAAACAAGGCTGGACATAGAGATAGGGCAATGTATTCTACCAGATCATAAGAAATCTTGTGTGGAAAGAAGTGTAAAAAGATAATGTTCAAAATGTGTTATGCACTCATATTGACTTATACAGCTGAGACCTGAATAGTGACAAGTAGGGATGAGAATAGAATTCAAGCCAGTGAAATGTGTAGCGGCGATTGGGGGCATACATAAAACAATTATTAAAAAAAAAAACATTTGGAACATTGAATAAAATTTAGAATTATTAAAACCATGTCATAAAATCAAAATTAAACAAGGTAAAATACACGGAAACTAATGGCAAGATGTGGACAGCAGAAGGTACTCTACTAGGTTGTGGTTGTGGTAGCATAAACACAAAAAGGAAAACAAACCCTGATGAAATGAAGTTGCATCAAAGAAAATTACAAGTCGAATCTATGAAGCACCCACCTTCACCAAAAAAATAAAGTACATGTCATAGGAAAACATTTTAAAATGAATGAGAATTACTGAGAGCAGGCTTAATGGAAAATTAAGTTACAAAACTGTTAGAAATGTGCCGAGGTGAAGATGGATGTAAGACCTCTTTACAATATCATAAATGACAATTGATCTCTGATAGAAAGATTGACGGGTAAACTCCTGTAACAAATTAAAACATGAAATAAAATAAAGTTACATTAGGAACTGTAAGATTTGCTTACCCCAAGAGAAGCCAGAGCTCCCATGGAGCTCAGACCTCCAGGTCAAAACGTCAGCTCTACGTGATGCTGAAGACAGAATTAAGACACCCTGCGATGTGCTTCCCAAAGGTAGCCCGCGCTGGATGGTACAACCACAAATGGCACAGTAAAATTAATGACCAGTGACAGCACAGGAGTTACCTGTCAATTTATTTAAACCAATAAAATTTAAATGTTTAATTGGATGCTTGTTGGAAACATCTTGAAGCTTTCATCTAGTGCAAGTCCCAGAAAAATGGATACATGTCGTACAGGGTGTCCCAGAATTTTTGATGGTGAAATTTAATACAATTTTAAATGATCAAAAATTTACTTGAAGATGGCGAAATGTATAAACTCTCCCGGTACATGTCACAAAATGAAATACCTAAGAAGTATGATAGGAAAGACAAGGAAAGACAGAGTGAGAAAGGAAGTCAGAATAGAAAACCTAAATGATAGAATTGATAACAATAAATTATGGTGGTTTGGACATGAAGGATGAACTGCTGATTGAATTAGTGAAGGCACACTCTTTTTTATATAATTTAGCTTATCCAAAATACATGGACAGTGGCTTGAAGAAGTGTGTATGGAGGAGAAAAGAATACCAAAACAGATGATGGAGATGAAATTTGAGGCAAAGAGAGCGAGAGGGAGACCTCGAACAAGGTGAATCATTTCAATAAAGAGGAGTGCAAGAAGAAGAAACCTGGACTGGGACAAAATGTTGGAAGGAGTGAGGAAGGTGGAGAGTGCATTAGATGCCCGACCCAGCAGGAACTGGATAAGGGGAAAGGACGATGACGGCAACCGGCAGGCATGTGGTTCAGCTGCCTGGACACTGACTGAGAAAAGCAAGTGTTGAGGTACCTGAGAAGCATCACAGGAAAAACCAGACTAGATAGGGTAAACAGTGGAGCATCTGGACAGAGAATTGGTGTTGGGAGATGGCAGGGCAGGATTGATTTGGAGAAGCTGAAGTGATTTGGGCACATGATAAGAATGCCAAATCAGGCATACAAGGATAGGGACAGGGGCTGGAGGCTGGCCCAGGATTAGATGGAAGGATACAGTGAGGAGAGTGCATTAAGGATGGAGTGAAGTAGAGGGCCGAAGTATTATCCGCACACTTTATCTTGGTGCATTTGTGTACGGGCTTGAGGAGTAAGGAGGGAGCTATCCCGGTATCGATAGTGCTGCCTGTTGCTGCCAACTGAATGAAAATGAAATCTGAATTGAATCGAGAATATGATCGATCGATATGAAATTTCTAAACCGTTATCATCTTAAGCCAACAACTATGTCACATACACATTATATAACATTATAAAACATATCTCGATGCAAATCTTGTTCCTAGCATGAATTCTATACTTTGACATTGTTGGGTAAACAACAACAGTACTAGTACGTAAAGTGTACGCCAGATGTCGCACAACGATGCTTAAGCGATTCATAGTTTGTGTTTCAAAGGTTGCCAGTACGAATCTCGAAGATCGCCGAGGTCGACCGATTCAGCACTAGGGTGTAAATGCACCAAGATAAAGTGTGCGGATAATACACTACCCTACCCAGTAAGAATCTAGAATAGATTGTTCAGTTCAAATAATATTTATATACTATAGAAAAGGAATCATTAACATCAGGAAACAAAACCTTGAGGTTGTTGAATACTTCAAATATTTGGGAAGTGAAATAATGCAAGATTGAAGGTTGGATAATGAGATCAGCAGAAGGGTACAAGTGGGAAATTCATTCTATCAGAATATAAGGAACCTGGTGTGGAACAGAGAAGTTGCTATGAAAGGTAAAGAGATAATGTAGAAGATGTACTATACCCCTATATCAACGTATGCAATGGAAACTTTGACACCTAGAAATGAGATGTTTCCAAAGGACAAGATAACAAGCATATAATTAAACTTTTAAATGAGAGGCCAGTGAGATGAAGTTCATGAGGGATACAAGGAGAGACAAAGTAAGAAATACTGAGGTCAGAAAATAGATAGGGGTATAAAAACTGAGTGATAGGGTGGAGAATAAATGGAGATGGTTTGGATATGTTATGGGGATGGAGGAGGGAAGGATGAAAAAAACAATTATTGGAGGCTAAGATAGAAGGAATGAGGGCAAGATGGATGCCCAGAGCAAGATGGATGTATTGTGTCAAGACCAATATAAGAAAAAGAAGACTGGACTGAAACACAATTACTGAAGAGGAGTGGTAGAAGGAGAGGCGATGGTGGAGAAGTACCATCAGCACTCTGACCTGGTAGGAGCTGGACAAGGGGAAATGAGATGATGACTATAGAAATTCATACATTTTTCACATTTATGACTAAATACACTTATAATAGCCATTATTGTTAAATGTTTCATTGGAATAATTTGGTTATTAGAATGCTTTTACTGTTTCAGACTGTAAATGCCAGCTATGCTGTGGTATGCGGAGGGCTTCATTCTGATCGGTTGGCTCGACTGTCTGGTTGTAGCCGTGAACCTCAGATAATCCCAGTCCGAGGAGAATACTTGCTGCTGAACCCAGCTAAAAATCATTTAGTGAAGGGAAATATCTATCCGGTAAGATATTTCAGTTAAATATCATCAGGGCATATTTAGAAAAATATCTTTTACTAGGAAGAATACTTCCTAAATTTCTGCCTGAAGCTTCTACCCTGGCTTGCACGATCTTTTATGCGTGTTTTAAGCTAATGCAATACATTCAGATTTTATTTTTTATTTTATTTATTTTATTTATTGGTGACAAAAGGTCCCATGAGCCTCTGGCTCGTGATAGGGACAATACAGTACATACTTTTCTTAAGGCGACACAGTAATTACATTTCATATACAGTAGTTTTTTCTGTAAAGTAACAAGTACATTTTTGGATAACTAAGACATTGCTTTTTTTTTTTTAAACATGTTAGGATCATATTTTTTCAGAAATATATTCAGATATTGCATAGCTGTAATATATTAAATATGGACAATATATATATATTATTGTATTAATTAAAGCAAGTTATATAGAGATTATATTAAGATATCTGTAAAAGAGTAATATTCCTTCAGTTTTTTCTTAAAACATACAGGATGTATAACCGATTTAGAGTTCTTTATAACAGGAGACAACACATTATAATCTCTAAACATTGATGATTCTATGCCTTTCGCTCTGTACTTTACTGAATTAGAGTGAGAGGGATATATCCTTAATGATCCTCTAGTTTCATATCCATGAATTTCACTAAAATGGGAGAAGTTAACAGTAGAATGGGTTAATTTCCTGTCTAGCTTATACATAAAGATTGCTGACGAAAATGCAATTTGTTTATGGAATGGCAGAATATTTGACTCTGAAAAAACTTCATGTGACGGTTTGAGAAAGGGGAATCCATACATGATTTTGATGGCTCTTTTTTTGTAGGATTTCCAAATTATTAATATAATCTTTCCTACACCTTCCCCAAATAAAGCTTGTGTATGTTAGATGTGGGTAGATCATTGAATAATATATACACTTCAGTTGTTGATGAGAAAAAATTACTGTATCTTAATCTGTGCATTATTCCTATCTAAGGGGTAATTTTGCTGATTGCGGGGCTGAGTGGCTCAGACAGTTGAGGCGCTGGCCTTCTGACCCCAACTTGGTAGGTTCGATCCTGGCTCAGTCCGGTGGTATTTGAAGGTGCTCAAATACGTCAGCCTCGTGTCGGTAGATTTACTGGCACATAAAAGAACTCCTGCGGGACTAAATTCAGGCACCTCGGCATCTCCGAAGACCGAAAAAATAGTTAGTGGGACGTAAAGCACATAGCATTATTATTATTATTATTATTATTATTATTATTATTATTATTATTATTATTATTATTATTATTATTATTATTATTATTATTATTAATTTTGCTGATTACATAATCAATGTGGCTTTTCCAGGAAAGTGTTGAGTCTAATATTATACCAAGATACTTAGCTGAGTTGACTCACTCTATTACTTGGTCCTTTACGGTAACAGTATTAACCGCTGTGATCTTATGGGCTGTTTTATGAAAGATTAAGTATTTTGTTTTAGTCACATTTATGATCCTTTTTTTTGAGATAAAGCCCAGTCCGATAACTTGTTCAAGTCACAATTTAAATCTTCCATAATTTGCGTTTCACATAGTCCTTTGTAAGTTATTAAGATATCATCGGCAAATACTTTACATTTTCCCTTTAGTGTTAAAGATTGTATGTCATTAATATAAATCAAAAATAGAATAGGACCTAGTACTGAGCCCTGCGGTACACCCGTTTTTGTTTGCTGCTTAGAACTTTTAGTATCATTAATCATCACATATTGTGTTTGGTTTGATAAATAATTTTGGAACCATTTGTGTGCTAAACCCCTAATTCCTGCTAATTTTAACTTGTTCAGAAGTATTTTGTGGTCAACCAGGTCAAATGCTTTTTTAAGATCTATGAGTAGCTCTTCTGCTAATTTATTTTCATCTAAGGTCTTTTGAACATCTATTACTGTATCAAATACAGCATTATCAGTTCCTCTATTTGGGAGAAACCCATATTGATTATTGGAAAACTAATTAGTTTTACACAGAAAATTTACCAATCTAATTTTTACTACCATTTCTATGAGTTTTCTAATTGCATATAATATACTAATTGGCCTGTAATTGGATGGATCTGTGTTATTTCCTGATTTAAAGATAGGTACAATTCTGGCACATTTGAGTAATTGGGGTATTTCTCCACTGAGAATTGAACAGTTAATAATTTCCACAATATATGGCACTAAACTTTCAACACAGGTTTTTAACATGACATTGGTTATTTTATCTTCTGTTAAATTTTTTTTTTTCTAGCGAAGTGATAATTTTGAGCACTTCACATTCATCAGTTGGAGACATGAAAATACTGTTACTTTGACTTTCAGCTGTTGTGCTGCCATGAACTTGCTCATCTTCAGGAAGACCTTTTCTTATATTTTTAGCTACGTTAACATATAGTTCATATAGATTATTGCATATGTCCTCTGTGTTTGTAATGCTGACATCATTTACCACCAGATGGCTGATTTCATGTTTATGTCCAAGCTTCCTATTTAACACTTCATTGACTACATACCATGTTTCTTTTTGGTTTTTGCAATTCTGTAATCTGTGTTCATAATACCTTTTTTGTAACTCTCTTTTCAATTTGGTTATTTTATTACTGATTCTTTTGTATTCTTCATTTACTTCTGTAGAGGGTTTTTTTCACTTTAGTTTTGAAAACAGTGAGTCTTTGATGTGAATCAGTGTTATTAGTTCTTGGGTAACCCAAGGTTTTAGGGGAATGTCTTTGGGGTTCTTTCTTTTTATTGAAATTGAGCTGGTTTCAATTCCTGTGCTAATATACTCAATAAATTTATTATAATAAGTGTTTATATCCATTTCCTCACAGTTAAATTTATTTTGTAGGATGTACTGATTTAATTTGTTGTAATTTACAAATTGCTTACCACTATCTTTGATTATTGGTACTACTGAAACGGATTTTTCACTAGAAATTTCATATACCAGTAGGTAGTGATCACTTAAGTTATTTGTTATATTGTATACATGACATTTTTTACTACTATTTGTGACAAGTATGTGATCAATTAATGTGGAGGTTGTTTTCGTTACTCTAGTTGGGTGTTTGTTATTACTAGGGCCCAGACTTTTAGGTGGCATAAACCTTCACTTTAGGTTTCTTGTATTCTTAAAGTAGGTTATTTTAGGTTTTGCCTCCAGGAAGCAATACTTTTCCGTTTTCGTAGTTCTATAAAATTTATTTATGTACTTATTTCACAAAAGTTTACATTGTCATATTCAAATTCATATTCATAAAAATACACAGAGAATACACTTTACTGTTTCTTTTATAGGTTATTTTTTGGCATTGCAGTAAATAACAACGTACATACTCAAATTGTCTGGCGTAAATGATTTCCTGTTGTCACGTAACACGTTCTTATATGACGAAAAACTTCTTTCAATGGAACATGACGTCATTGGGCGTAGTACGTAGATGCTAATGCATTAGTTGTAGGGGTAATTTTCCTGAATACTTTTTTCCCTGTAATACTGAATTGATAATTTTCATATCTTCAAAACCAGGATTGCGTTGAAGAATCTTCTGCAGCTTCGAAGAACATGCCACTCCCAATGGCCCAGGTATTTCCCTTCTGGAAACATTGCCAATGGTATCCAGGGAATCTTTGAGTGGCAAGATTGCACATTCCAACTGGAGAATAGCTTCTGGTATAAAACAAAAATGTGTCTTAATATATGCTAGGGAAGCGACGATGGTCGGGCACTCGAGCGATTTCTTGGCCTTGGCGATGCAGGAAGCTTCTGTTTCATCCAAGTCATTCATAGTAAATAGCAGCAGACAGCCAAGTTTCCTAGCGAGTGTCGGCTCAGGTGAAAAGAGGTACCTGACAGAAGACTACTCGACCATCTGTAGCAATCAATTTTCTTAATAAGTGCGATTTAGGCATTGTTTCGCTATACAACAATTACGGTTAGATAATACTACAGGAACCAGTCACCACACATGCTGCCGGCTGTACTCTCTATGGACGACTGGAGGCGAAACTGTTTACGTTCCAACTGACTTATCAGACGCATCAAGGAGCCTCCAGATGTCACATGTGTAGTGGGAAGCATGGGAGGAGCTGATTTAACGGTAGTAACATGAACTATCTCTGTCCTACTGCTTGTAATCACGGTGGAAATAATTTTACAATGCAGCGGAAATAACCTTCTTTATTTGAAGAAGGTAAAACAGCTATTTAGGTTATTTTAGGTGTCAACCCCTCATTTAGGTTTTTTAGGTGCAATGAAATTCACATATTCTGCTCCAGAATAAATATATTGAAATTTATGAATAAATAGCGAGGAAAATAATAGGTTAAAACCTAAAAATCCGGGCCGTAGTTATTACATGTTATATAGCCGTAAGTTGTTATTAAATTGTCATACAAAGTTCTGTTTCTGGAGGTTGAAAGCAAGTCTATATTTGAATCTCCAAGTATTATTGAAGTATGCCCTGAACTACTATTTAGGATATTTTCTAGATCGAACATAAAACTTGGCGAGTTATTTTCCTGTGGGTTATAGATGGTAATGATTTCATATCTTGATTTACTTTTGTAATCATGACTTGCAGTATGCTATGAGATTTATTTATTTCATTTATAACATTGCTTTTCCATTTGTTTGAAACATAAAGCAAAACACCCCCACCTATATGCTCTCTTACCACATGATGAGAAGTGTAGTTTTTTATTTCAAAAGCGTGGGTTAGTTTGTTGGTTAACCAATTTTCGGAGATTGCAAGAATATCTACTTCTTTAATCTGATCTAAGATAATTTGGATATCATCAAATTTATTTTTCATGCTTTGTGCATTTATGTGTAGGCCTTTCAATTCACATGATCTACTTTCTAAAACTCTATCTTTAATAGAGTTTTTATTGTTTATGGGAGGTACTAACATTTTACAAATCCAGAATGGTCTGTAGTCTTGTTACAGCACACACTTTGTGATAACAGATTAGTTATTACCTGAGACACTAAGTACCTTTTAGATGTGTTAGAGTGTGTTTTTTAAATTAAAACATCTTGTATACAACGGTGACCTCCAATTTGAAATTTATTGGCGTGTTGTGAAGTGTTGTGTTACCAGTGCTGCTTTATAGTGTTGAAGGATGGACATTGAACTGGGCGAAGGCCTTTGAAATGTGATGTATGGCAGAATGTTCAAGCTCCCATTGGTAGACCTTGTCACCAACGACAAGGAGGTACTTCACTCATCATCATCATCATCATTGTTGACCATCTCCCAGTTACCCAGGTGTGGTGTACGAGTCCCCTCCATCTTTGTCAATGTACCGCTGTTCCCTCATAATCTTCTCCCAATCTTGTCCTCTCTCCTCGATATCTTTCTTCACCAGATCTGTCTATTTTCCTCTGGGTCTGCCCACTGGTCTTTTTCCTTTTACTTCTTCATATTCTCTTCTTGCAGTCCTGCTTGCACTCATTCTTCTTACATGGACAAACTGCTTACTTCAGTTTTGCTTTCTGAATTCTCTGTAGTAGGGAGTCTCCTATTCCAACCTCCTCTCAAACTTTTTCATTCCAGAACTTGTCCTTCCTGCTCTTCTGTAACATGGTGCATAGGAACTTCATTTCTGCAGCTTGGAGTTTTGAGCTGTCTTGTGCTGTTGATGTGGTAGTTTCCAAGCTATACGTGAGGATGGGTGTATAATATGATTTATATAATGTAATTTTTGCTTTTAATGGCTCTTGTTCATCCCACAGCAGTTTTCTTACTTGGCGGTAAAATTGAGTTGCCTTGCTAATAGGACTGTCCACCTCATATTTTGCAAGGTTGTCTTTTGATACTATATTACCCAAGTACTTAAACGTTGGAACTCTGACCAGTTTGGTGTCATTTATTCTGATTTGTGGTTTGTCATCTCCCCTCTGTAACTTCATCATCACCATCTAAGCCTTGTTGATATTTATTATTTATTTATTATTTTTTTTACATAGTTTACGCCCACATTGGAGCACTTAAATCAAACCCAAATACATTTATGTTAACAAAGATTTAACTGAAGATTTAGCTTGCATCATCTTCTTCCTTTCCCAAAACCTCTTCATTCTGGCTGACCTGGCTGCCCTTTCTTCATCAGATATGACATATTGTTTGTGTTGTACAGTTTTTAATGACAATCTTATTTGTATGTTCTTGAGAATCCTTTTTTCTTCTCTATTTTCAATTTGCTTCATTGTAATATTCAGCTCTTCTAAATCATTCTGAACTTCTTTAAACCAATTATTTTTTGTTTTACTTTTCCAAAAGTAATTAAATATTTGTTTTATTATCCTATTATCATTTAATCTAGAAAGATGACAGAAAAAGGCAATTCTTCTTTTTCTCATCGTATCTATTACAGATTCACTTTCCCTACAAACCACTGCATTAGGCAATAATCTCCATTGTCCATCCACCTCTTAAACTTTTGACTCCATTTCTGCAGCTTTTTCTCCACATCATTTTCGGTTTCACCCCAGATCACCACGTCGTCTGCAATACTTTATTATATAAGGTACCTAAGATATTTCAATCACGTTAAAAACACAGTACCAGTTTCAACCCATTATTAAGGTCATCATCAGCTGCTGATGAACCTGCTTATTACCGGGCGAGTTGGCCGTGCGCGTAGAGGCGCGCGGCTGTGAGCTTGCATCCGGGAGATAGTAGGTTCGAATCCCACTATCGGCAGCCCTGAAAATGGTTTTCCGTGGTTTCCCATTTTCACACCAGGCAAATGCTGGGGCTGTACCTTAATTAAGGCCACGGCCGCTTCCTTCCAACTCCTAGGCCTTTCCTATCCCATCGTCGCCATAAGACCTATCTGTGTCGGTGCGACGTAAAGCCCATAGCAAAAAAAAAAAAAAAAAAAAAAAAAAAAAAAAAAAAAAAAAAAAAAAAAAAAAAAAAACCCTGCTTATTCATAACAATTGTACAATATAAACATTACTTAGTCTAAACTTGAGTGACACAAATTTTATTAAAATGTTATGTAACAATGTTAAAATATACTTCAGGGTATAGTTCTTAAAATCTAAAAAGTCTTTGGCATCCTTATGACACATTTAAACAGTATCGTGTTGTATTGATAACATCCTGGTTTACAATACGTTCAATAGGCATTCTCTATTAGTCAAATTAATTTCACCTTTTTTTTTCTCTTATAGATCAATTGACATTGTCCAAATGAAACACAAGTATGAAGAGGGGAGCATTCACACTTACTACCGTTGACATCAATACTCCACAACACAGCAACTTATGTTAAATTAATAAACTTCATTGTTTGTCCATATTGAACCAAGATTACAACTTTTATTATAATTTTGGGTACACCTTATTCAAGACATAAAAATTGTTGCGTAGATGTAATTACAACATATAATTCAATCAGTACTAGTTTCAATGCACCACTGTGTCATCATCAGCTGATAGAAGTTTCTAGAAAAATTGACAATCATATAAGTTTATCAACGTCATCACAATATAAAACTATATAAACAACATGAAACTGTGTTAAAAATATACTGTCTCTGAGTTCGTATTTTCAACAAGTCCAAGACTTATGAGTCTTATGCCATAAACTGATAAAAACATATGCAAATCGGTTTGCTCACTTTGATATAATGTGGATTTAAAAGAATAACAAATTAAAATAAAACAGTCTTGAAACACTATGTGCTTAATTTAAGAAGTGTGATAAGTTTATCAGTTTATGGCATAAGACTCGCCCGGTTGATGGGCGACAATATAAAATTTCACGGATATTTCAGAATGAGCTGAAACGCATTCCTTGTGCTGTTGAAGGAGGTTCGAACCTTTGAGAACAAAAAAGACACTTTTTGGAGACCGGCAGTTACACTGCAGGAAATGCTCAAATGTGAAGTTCTCAGAATGTCAATTTTTAATGATATTATATTACACAGACCTGTATGATTGTTTATAATCATTAAATTTGCATCAACTATCACACACAGTTTTTCATAATCTGAAAAAATAATAAAAAGTTATAATTACTTGCCTTCATCTTCCATTTTTTTCTCCTATTTTGCTCCATACACACTTCTTCAAGCCACTGTTCATGTATTTCAGACCAGCTAAATTATATCAAAAAGAATGTGCTTTCACTAATTCAATCAGTAGTTCGTCTTTCATTTCAGGAGGTAAGGATCAGTTCAAACTTATACAGATAACACAGCACTCCAAAGATAACTGAGAAGCCGGAAGGTGGGAAGAGAGAAAACAAGAAAATATCATTGGCGAGCGAATACGTTTTGCTAGCACGGATTGCAGAGAAACACTAAAAGTCTTGGCGAATGCCGTCATTGGAAGTGTTGGAACTTGTCACTTTGTTTACAAGGCAACAATATTTTATTTTCGCGGAAGATGCTGTCAAATCATGGATGTCGCCGTCAAGTCCCACAGATGTTTGGATCAACCTTTAACTCTCTCAAAACATGGTAAGGCAGCCTGTTTCAGTCATACATGACAATTACAGCCTGTTACAATTGGTCATACAAGGCAAGTTAGAAGGTTAGTTTGGACGTGGGTGGGGAGATTATCCCGGATGTGGAACATTTGACATCGGTTCACCATTCATGATACAGCAACTCTGATAAGGATAACACAAAATAGAGAAAATGACTCTATGATAGTTGACAGTCTTCCATGGGGAGATGGTGGTAGTAATAGTAGTAGTAGTAGTAGTAGTAGTATGGGTGTAAAAATACAAAAATAAATGAATGCTGCATGCATAATGAGCATATAACTTTGATAATCTAGACGAGATATTCAACTACTAAATTCTAGTTAAAGTGATCACACACCGGGCGAGTTGGCCATGCGGTTAGGAGCGCACAGCTGTGAGCTCTCATCTGGGAGATAGTAGGTTCGAACCCCACTGTCGGTAGCCCTGAGGATGATTTTCCATGGTTTCCCATTTTCACACCAGGCAAATGCTGGGGCTGTACCTTAATTAAGGCCATGGCCGCTTCCTTCCCATTCCTACGTCTTTGCTGTCCCACCATCATCATAAGACCTATCTGTGTCGGTGCGATGTTAAGCAAAAAAAAAAAAGAAACGTGTTCATTGTTTTGCATAGTTTCAAGAAGTGAGTTATTTTCTATGATTCTAGTTCTGTTGCTTGTCTTATTAAATAAATAAAACCTTGTAGGAACTACAACTTCCTCAGAACCTCGAACACTGTGAACTCAGTAAAGGAGAGAAGCACATATTGCTAGAATGAAAACATACTGGGCGTGAGGAAAAGTCTAAGGAAGTTGAAACCAAGTGGTCTATAAATTGTGTAATTGATGTAAAAAATAAAAGCAAATATTTTTCTAAAAGAATCTCAAGGCACATACAACCTAGCATTAGGCCTTGGCTTCTCAGGGTGACTGCTGCCCATCCAGATGGCCTGCAGATATTGGAGCGTCACGTGTTCAGCTGTTTGCTTGGACTTTATGGTGTGTCATATTAAACTCTTCAGTTGGTCTCACGAGGCAAATACACGGAAGGGAAAGTGAAATAAGCATTAGCCGGGCTGGGTGACTCAGACGGTAGAGCACTGGCCTTCTGCCCCCAACTTGGCAGGTTCGATCCTGGCTCAGTTCAGTGATATTTGAAGGTGCTCAAATACGTCAGCCTTGTGTCGGCAGATTTACTTGCACGTAAAAGAACTCCTGTAGTACAAAATTCCAGCACCTTGGCGTCTCCAAAAACCTAAAAGAAATGGTTAGTGGGACATAAAGCAAATAACATTATTATTGAAATAAGGAATATTTATTCTGTCTTGTTCATTATTGCACATTGCCTCTTGTTTTTCTGATTTAAACTGTTTCCAGGCATACTATGTAATAAAAGAAATGAGTGAATGGCAAGTAATATTTGGCATACTTATTACTGGGTTACAAAGAGATCAATATGGTTGCAGGCTTATTGTTGATACAAAGTGATAACAACACTGCAACAAATATAATTAATAAAGTATTTCATTACCTCTTTTATTATTAACATTTTACTTCTTCTTTATCTTCTTCTTCTTCTTCTTCCTCTTCGTCATGTGCCATCTTCCATTCAAGGGTGGTGACAATCACAGCTACTGCAGCAGAGAGAAGTTCTTCTGGTACTTGTCCCTCAGGTTCTTAAGCCATAAATTTCTTAGTCAACCAGGGCCCTAAAGTCCTACTTTCCCTTGCTTCATCAGTTGTAGGATCCTCTACTTTTCGTTACGCACCATGTGTTCAAAATATTCAAGCTTCAATCTTTTGATAAATATCAGTTCTTCTATCTTTAAACATAGCCTCTCAGTATTGCTCACTTTTCCCATCCACAAGATGTCTGCTGGTTAAGCCAGTTTTTCGTATATGATCTGAGTCCACCCTTCCATTCCATAGAACATGAGACAAAAATGCTCTTATCATTCAACTTCAGGGTTCAAGATTGCCCGTTTTAAACCTGCCAGAGGTTGATTTTGAAAGGGCAGAATGAAATCCATTTGAAACTCCTTGTCATATGATGCTGGCATGTAAAAGATCTCTGGTGACACGTTTGGTATTTATATGACAAAATTATTTAAAACTGAACAAGAAATCCCCCAACAACATTCTACTTTCTGGTAGATTAAAATAGATTGTTAAATTGACACACAAGCTGTGTAAATGATATCAAATCAAAATATATGCAACATGGTGGCTGAGGCCTTAGATGATGATGATGATGATGATAAAATTATTATTGTTTATTTTATTTTATTTTAATTAGTCAGGTTTATGGGGGTTTTTCTTCTTTTTGTCAGCCCAATACCATTTCAGCCTTTCTGAACGTAATTTTCTTTCTGCTTCTGGAATCACTCTTCCTATTCTCTGCTTGTTGATTTTTGTCTGTAGTTTAGTGTGTTTACCTTTCAATATGTTGAGTATATTGGTTTTGTATTTTAAATCTTCTATTGTAATATTCAACTCGCTCATGTCTTAAGTTCTGTGCTCCATCTAATATTATTCTTACTCTTACTCTTCAATAATTTTTCTATTATTTTTCTACTGACTCTATTTTCTGGTGATTGTATTAGATGCTTTAAGAATGATATTCATTTCTTTTTCTTTGTGCTAGTCACAGGTTCTATTTCTTTATAAACTGTCTTATTGGAAGCTGGGACACCCTCTCTCTAGGGGTTATAAATATATTGGCAAAAACATAAATATATTGGGGTTATAAATATGGAGAGCCCTTGCCCTGGGTTATGGGTGAAGACCTCAATGGCATCTACTGCAGATAAGATGGACTTCGATATAGTGAGGATGGTGGAAGGGGCAAAGTTTCCAGTCTCCGTTCACTTGATAACTTTTATTTAAACAGATTCTCACTTCTTTCCTTTATAACTTGAGTATTCTATCTATTGCAACTGTGTTTGTTGTTTTGAACAATGTTTCACATGCATATGTATTATCCGCACACTTTATCTTGGTGCATTTACACCCTAGTGCTGAATCGGTCAACCTCGGCGATCTTCGAGATTCGTACTGGCAACCTTTGAAACACAAACTATGAATCGCTTAAGCATCGTTGTGCGACATCTGGCGTACACTTTACGTACTAGTACTGTTGCTGTTTACACAACAAAGCCAAAGTATAGAATTCATGCTAGGAACAAGATTCGCATCGAGAAATGTTTTATAATGTTATATAATGTGTATGTGACATAGTTGTTGGCTTAAGATGATAACGGTTTAGAAATTTCATATCGATCGATCATATTCTCGATTCAATACAGATTTCATTTTCATTCAGTTGACAGCACCAGGCAGCGCTATCGATACCGGGACAGCTCCCTCCTTACTCCTCACCCCCGTATACAAATGCACCAAGATGAAGTGTGCAGATAATAATTTGTCTCTCCAAATAACGTCAGCCTTTATGGGTGGGGTTAACTTCCAATTAGTAAACAGGGGAACCTGACCACTACAGAGAGCATCCCCAGATGGCGAATAGGGGGTCTCTACAGTACGTAGTGCTGGTTGAAATACCTAATACAACCCACGGACCAACAGGTAGTCCAATTCCTGGGGGCTTTACAGTACTGGGACACCCTCTCTCCAGGGGTCATAAATATATTGGCAAAAACATAAATATATTGGGGTCATAAATATGGAGAGCCCTTGCCCTGGGTAATGGGTGAATACCTCAATGGCATCTACAGCAGATAAGATGGAATTCGGTATGGTGAAGATGGCAGAAGAGGCAAATCCACAGCGCCTGTACTCCAGAGGAGCGGCTACAAAAGGCGTCTGAATCCATGTTAGGGGCAATCTGATTAAAACCTGGCAGAAGGTAATAAAATGCCTTTGGGAGTGGCAAACCCATCGTACAAACAGCGAGTGCGAGTGAATCAAGTCCTTGGAAAATGCTAGGGTGTCAACCTGAAGTGACGCGCAGTTTGTGAGAAGTGAGCTACCAGACATCACAAGAATCGGTATCATCAGTGTCACAACTTTGAATGGCAAGGTAGAAGAACTCGTAGAATATAGGGAGAAGAAAGACATAGCAATGAAATGAAATGTTGTATGGCTTTTAGTGCCAGGATATCCCAGGACAGGTTCGGCTCGCCAGGTGCAGGTCTTTCTATTTGACGCCCTTAGGCGACCTGCGCGTCATGATGATGATGAAATGATGATGAAGACAACACATGCACCCAGCACCTGTGCCGTAGGAATTAACCAATTAAGGTTAAAATCCCCGGCCCGGTCGGGAATCGAACCTGGGACCCTCTAAACCGAAGGCCAGTACGCTGACCGTTCAGCAAACGAGTCGGACAAGACATAGCAATGATGGGATTGAATGAGACAAAATGGAAGGGGAAAGGTCAAAAAGAATTGAAGAAAGGGTATAGATTATATTGGAGTGGAGGAAAGATGCCAACAAATGGTGTTGGTGTCATATTGAGAGAAGACCTAGTGCAGTATGTGGACAAAATTGACCAGATCAGTAAGAGGATAATTAAAGTTGGACTTGAGAGTGGAATCTAGGATTTTATACAGGTTTATGCACCCCAATCGGGGAATGCAGATGAATGTTTAAGAGAGTTTCTAGAAGAACAGGAAAGTTGTATTGAAGACAAAGAGGTTATAATAATGGGAGACATGAATGCACATGTTGGAATAGACAGACAGGGAAAAGAAGAAAAAATTGGCCCCTATAGTTACGGGAACCAAGAAGAAGAAGGAGATTTGGTAATATATTTTCGTAGAAGGAATGGATTAATTGTTGGAAATACATGGTTTAGAAAAAAGAACTCACAAAAAATAACTAGATATGGTTGGGGAGATAGAAAGACAAAGACAATGATTGATCTTATTCTGGTGGAGAAGGAGAAACGTAGACAACTGGAAGATGTGACAGCAATTCCAAGAGCAGATTTTGAAAGAGACCATAAAGTGGTGGTAGCCAAATTAAGACTTGATAAAATAACAAAGTTAGTAGACAAAAGGGAAAGGAAAATAAAGGGATGGAAATTAAAAGAGAAAGAAAATAAGGGAAAAGTTTCAAGAGGATCTGAAGAAAGAAATTCCCAAAGATGATGGGAATAGTGTGGAAGAGGAATGGACATGTTTGAGAAATGGTTTTGTAAAGTGTGCAGTAAACACCTTTGGAAGACTATCAGGGATAAAAATGGAGAAGGAGACTCCTCGGTGGAACAGCAGGGTAAAGGAAGCAGTTAAAGAGAAACAAATGTCTTAGAGGAAGTGGATAGGCAGCAGTAGTACAGAGAATTGGCAGAAATATAAAGAAGCCAAAACGTTATGTAAGAAAACAGTACAGGAAGAGAAACACAAGAGCTGGGAAAGTTTCACAGAAACTTTACAGGAGGATATAAAGGAAAATAAAAAGGTTTTGTATACGTATGGTTTGGTGAAGAATAGTTTACGAAATAGGGAAGATACAAAATTTGTAAAAACTGAAACAGGGCAGATATTGACGCAAAGAAATGACATACTAAAAAGATGGGAAGAATAATTCTCAGCATTGCTAAATATTAAATACAGTGAACTGGTAGATGAGAAGGAGCAAGAAGAAACAATGGGGAAAGAAGAAGAACAAGAAAAGGAGATATCAATGTTAGAAATAGTGGAAGCCATACAAAAGATGAAGAGCGGTAAAGCAGCAGGAGTGGATGAGGTAACTATGGAAATGGTAAAAGCAGCAGGACCAATAGGGCTACAGTTGCTGTATAGATTATTAGGAATAATCTGGAGGAAGAAAGAGATCCCAGAAGAGTGGGGAAAGTGTTTAATTATCCCGACATTTGAAAAAGGTGATGAAGAGGAATGTAATAACTACAAAGGGATCACCCTTATTACCCATGTAGCTAAGACATTTGTATTGGAAGGAAGACTGAGGAGGAAGCTAGAAGGATAAATGGAAGAAGAACAGTATGGTTTTAGGAAAGACTGATCAACGTTTGATGTGATCTTAGCATTAAGACATATGATGGAGAAAATATGGGAGTTTGGAAAAGACATATTGATGACATTTATTGACATTGAGAAAGCTTATGACAGTGTGCCCAGACAGTTGGTATGGGACACATTAAGGAAAAAACAAGTTAACAGAGTGGAAGTGCAAATGATAAAAGCTATGTACAAAAATTTTGTTAGTAGTGTGAAGATTAGTGTAGGAAAAACAAAATGGTTTAACGTTGAAGCTGGTCTCCGACAAGTAATTGTACTATCCCCCATACTATTCATCATAGTCATTGATGAAATTCATCATCATCTTCATTGTACAGTTCCAGTTACTCAGGTACTGTTTATGAGCTCTTCCACTTCTTCCTGTCCATATACAACATATCATTGAGAACATTATCCACTGTCCATCCCCTGGTAACTAGATCAACCTTGATCATGTCTATCCATTGGGTTTTGGGTCTTCCTGCAGATCTTTTCCCCTCTACCTGTCTTTTCAAACTTATTCTGGCTGTTCTTGTAGGCTCCATCCTCATCACATGCCTGTACCACCATAGTCTGAATGTGCCGTTTCGGTCTAATAGGGATGTCTTTATTCCGACTTCTTTCCTCACCTCCTCATTTCTTAACTTGTCCATCTTGTACTTCTGGATGGTGGATCTAAGTAATTTCATCTCTGATGCTTACAGTCTTGACAAATCTCTTTTTGTGAGGGTGCACGCTTCAATACCATAGATCAATATTGTTATGAAATAGCTGTTAAACATCATCAGTTTGGCCGGTTTTGGAATCGTGTCATCCCATAAAAGTGTTCTTACTTGTTGGTAGAATTCTGATCCCTTTTGAAATCTGTTTGTAATTTCCTTTCTGACCAAATTATCACTGAAGATTACACTTCCAAGGTAAGGAAAACTATCCACATACTCTAGCTGGTGGTCTCCTAGTTTTACACTTGCTGGACGCCCTTCTCTGTTGACTGCTATCATCACTGTCTTGGTCTTTCTGATGTTGAGATTATATTCTTGGAAATGGGAATTCCGTACGTTGAGTTTGGTCTGTACTTCCTTTTCTGTTTCACCCCAAATCATGATATCATCAACAAAGGCCACTGCATTCAGCTCACCTAACTTTTCCTTGACGTTCTTTATTATATTGTCCATAACAGTGATGAACAGTAGTAGGGTCAGTGCACTTCCTTGTTGAACTGCACTCTTGGTCCCCAACCATGATGATCGATCTTCTCCAATTTGTACACAGCTAGTACAGTCTTTGTACAACATCTGAATTTTCTTTCCCAGTCCTTCAGGCACATTTCTTTTACACTATAAATTGAGGATAATTATTTGAAAGGTAATAAATTCGTGATGTGTTAATGACGTCACGTTGTATTTGTATTGAAAAGGTGGGCATAATTATCCTCAATTTATAGTGTAAATCTAGATTCAATACGGACCAAAATGTTCTTAACTTTAAATAGAACATTTCTTTTCCTCACACACTCCCAGATCTTATCTCTTATAACACTATCATAGGCCATTTCTATATCCAGGAATACAATGACCAGGTTCTTGTCTTTCTCCCAATTTAAATTCATAAGATGAAATTCATAAGAACATTAAACAGAGATTGGGAAGACAGGCAACAAAAGCCATGTTGTTTGCAGATGGTATAGTGATATGGGGTGAGGATGAAACCTAAGTGCAAAATACAAATAGATATGTGGAATCAAGAGATAGAAAAATTTGGGATGAAAGTAAGCACAGAGAAAAGTAAAACAATAGTGATGACAAGGGGAAGGAAGGAAGGAAGGAAGGAAGGAAGGAAGGAAGGAAGGATGGAAGAGGAAAGATAAAACTGAATGGTAATATTCTGGAAGTGGTTAAAAGTTTCAAGTACTTGGAAGTGTGACCACAGAAGATGGAAAAGATAACCGAGGAAATTGGGAAATGAATACAAACAAGGGGTATTTTCTGGAACCAAGATGTTCCGAAGAAATGTAAGAAAGTATTATATTCAACCTACTATGAACCCATACGAACCTATGCAGCTGGATCATGGACTACAACAAAACGAGAGGAGAGTAGAATATAGGCAGCGGAGATGAAATTCCTAAGAGGTATCGAGGGCAAGACCAGAAAGGATAGAATTAGAAAAGAAGTGATAAGGAAAAGGACAGGTATCTTGAAATGTCAAGACGGGATAGAAACAACAAAGCTAAAGTGGTATGGGCATATGATGAGAATGGGCGAAGAGAGAGTGCCAAAAAAAAAGCTTTTTCAGAGAAGTTAACATGAAAGAAACCACGAGGAAGACCCCGAAAGAGGTGGTCATATTCAGTGTGGGAGTTCACAGAGAAGAGGGGAGAAAAACCAGAAGATGTACCTGAAAAAGGAGAAGAGTGGTGGGGAGACAGGCAGCAATGGAGGTCCTTGATTCACAACCCGACCCGGGAAGCTGGAAATGAGAAATGAAGATGATGATGATGCATATGTAATTTGTGGCAGGGTAACTGTCTTGTAGTGTTTCATTTTGGTTGCTATTGAGAGACACTTTTTATTATATGTATTCTTGGTAACATGCTGTGCTGTAAACAGTTTATGTATTCTATTTTGCCATGCTGGTTTCTCGTTCAGGTTGTATGTGATTATTTTACCTAAATATTTAAATTTTTCTACAATTTTTATATCTTGGCCTCCCAGCTTAATTTTGTTTGCAAGGAGAAGTTAGCATAATTTCTGTTTTTTCAAATTAAATTTTCAAACCAATATTTTGAGCTATTTTCTGTAAAGATTTTATTTGTTGTTTTGTTTCCTGAATATAATTGGCCAGAAGAGCTAGATTATCAGCAAATCTTAGACGGTTCAAATGTATGTCATCCTTCTGAGTTCTAATTTTTATATTTTTTGAGTTGTTCTTGTACCATTCCTTCATAACGTACTCTAGTGCACAATTAAAAAGAAGAGGTGACAATCCGTCACCCTGTCTTAAATGAGTTGTTACCAAGAATGGTTCAGAAAGTTCTCCTCTGAATTTAATTTTAGAAATTGTATTAGTTAGAGTAAGTTCAGTCAATATGATTAGCTTTGGGTGAAGTCCAAAATGTCTTAAATTTTTTAATAATGACGATCTGTGGATGGAGTTGTAAGCTTTCTTGAAATCTATCATCATCATCATCATCATCATCATCATCATCATCATCATCATCATCTGAGTGGGTCATACGATAGACTTCTGGCATTCTGAACTCAAGTTGGCGAGTCCATTCCCAGCTCAGGCTGATGGTACAGTATTTGAAAGTGCTGAGCGTTGTGGCTGTAGATTTATACCAGCATTTAAGACAACTCAATCAATCACCACCTGTGGGTGGGGGCAGTAGAATAACCCCCACGCTATCCCCTGCCTACATTAAGAAGTGACTAAAAGGAGTCCCAAGGCACTCTCAACTTGGGAGCGTGGATTGGAGACCACATGGCCCTTAGCTAAGTCCTGGCATTGTTTCCACTTACTTGTGTCAGGCTGCTCACTTTTATCCATTCTATACAGCCTCCCTAAGTCAACTCTTGTTATTTTCTGATCCCAACGGTATTAGGTTTGCAAATCTTGGGAGTCTTTAATTTTCATGCCCTTCTTGGCAGTTTTCTGTCTTTGGCAGATGCTTTCAGTTTTTGAATGGCCGATGCTTTCAGTTTTTGAAGTGTCGGACCCCTTCCATTTTCTCCCTCTGATTAGTGTCAATAGAAGATAGTTGCTTTGTTGTACTTCCCTTTAAAACAATAATCACGACCACCACCACACAATGAATCTTTAACTCCTGCAAGACAAAGTTCTGGTACCTCGATGTCTCTAAAAAGCATTTACTGGAATGTAAAAACGATAGTGTTATTGATCTTATTATAAACAATACATCATGATGTATGTATGATATAGCTAAAAGGAAAATAACAGATTTGTCGTCACAGCGTCTTCATCTCTGTGACTCAAAAATGCCATGAAGTTAACTTATTATCACCAAGCAAGTGGCCGCATGGTCTGGGTCACGTAGCTATCAGCTTGCATTCGGGAGATAGTGGGTTCAAACCCCACTGTCGGCAGCCTTGAAGATGGTTTTCTGTGGTTTCCTATTTTCACACCAGGCATATGCTGCGGCTGTACTTTAATTAAGGCCATGGTTGCTTCCTTCCCACCCCTAGCCCTTTTCTATCCCATTGTTGCCATAAGACCTATCTGTGTCAGTGCGATGGTAAAGCAAATTGTAAAAGTTATGATTGTTTATCACTTAAGAAATTGAATATTATTTTTACTGTATTCTCCTTCTTTTTCTTATTCATTTCCTGTTTCCAGTCTTCTGGGCTGGGTTGTGAATCAAGGACCTGCACAGATTTCTGTCTCTCTGCCGCTCCCTTCCTCCAAAATTTCTTCTTTTACTCCTCTTTTCTCTATACTCTCCTTCACCGTATCCGTCCACCTCTTTCTGGGCCTTCCCCCTTGTCTTCCTCCTAGTATTTTCTCAATAATTACTCGCTTTGGAACTCTATCCTCTTCCATTGTCATCATGTGTTCATACCATTTCAGTTTACTGGTCTCTATCACATCTTCCAGTTTAGGGAATCCAAATCTCTTTCTGATTTCTGTGTTTCTAATTTTATCCCTTCATGTCTTCCCAATTATTCTGCTAAGGAATTTCATCGCGGCTGTTTGGATTCTGCTTTCATCATGTTTTGTTGCTATCCATTTTTACTGTACAGTTTCTTATTCCCTGCAGGTACCTGACCCACGTTATCCTTTTCTGGGAGTGCATTTCACACCAAGAATGGATGGAAGTGTCTGGCTGGGACCAAATGCTGTGCTAGCATTTAAGCGAGAGGGCTATAAGTAAGTATTAATGTCTTGCTACAAATTATCAGGGACAATTTATAATGTTTCTTGTTACTTATTTACTGTACTTCCATATTTAACTGTTAGTTTGATCACAGTTTTTGAGAAGAATGTTCAAAATACTTGTACCGTACCACAAGCATTTAAGCATTATAACCTCTTCCTATACAAAATACGCATTTAAGATTTTAATAACTTGGAAGGAGGATAGGCACATGCCCTGTAAGAACTTATTTCTGCTGATTAGCTTCATCAAGACAGTTGGGATCCAAGGTCATTGAAGATAAGAACAAATTTGCCCTTAAATTGTATCAAGAAAAATATTCTTGTATTACTCTTAAAGAGACAGAGTCTGTATTAGAAGTCATGAGAAAATATACCACCGCTGGGCTGAGTGGCTCAGACGGTTAAGGCGCTGGCCTTCTAACCCCAACTTGGCAGGTTCGATCCTGGCTCAGTCCGGTGGTATTTGAAGGTGCTCAAATACGACAGCCCCGTGTCGGTAGATTTACTGGCACATGAAAGAACTCCTGTGGGACTAAATTCTGGCACCTCGGCGTCTCCGAAAACCGTAAAAGTAGTTAGTGGGACGTAAACCAAATAACATTATTATTATTAAAATATACCACCACCAGATTCAACCACCATGGTGCACATTGTGATGACGACAGAGGTCGCCTCCTGGTACCCTCATGTAGAGAACGTTCATGTGAGATAGAATGTGGCCCCTGGTATATCTGCTAATATCTCTCACCAGCAAATGATAACAGGAACCTGCTGTCACATCATATCCAATCCACACATTATTTTTTGAATCCAGGATTCAATGCGACAGCAGGTTGATGCATGTTTTGATGTTAATGGAGGGTATTTTGAACATTTGTAAGAAAGAATTTCTGGTGGTATGGTCTGTTCCTGTGTGTTTGCCATGGTTAATGTACTATATAGAGTTGTAGAAAAGGAGATATAACATGAAAATAAAGCATTTCCAGGCCCATGACCATACAACATACAGTAGAAGTCCACTATAGTGAGTACTACATTGTAATGACACCTTTCTCTGTCACTTCAGAATTCGTATATTAGATTGCGTATTATCCTTCGGTTACAGCAAAAACCCTATCACTGATGCCTCTGTTATTACGAGCAATTAAGTATGTGTTATTTTTCTGTTATCAGTATTTATGCACCCCAGTGATTATATTGAATGCAATCAATCATCTTCAGTATAGTTTTCTTGCTTTGTGCACCAGCGAGCTCTTTCGTCGACATTCAAACTCGAAGATGATGGCAGAAACGATTAGTAATACTTGTCGCCTGGTATTCTGTAAACACCTGGTCGATAGCAGTAGTTAACTCATTATAAATAAAGGATGAAGTAAACGATCACTTAATTTTAATGCTATGTACTAAAATTAAATAAGAATGTGATGCACATAAAAATACGGCGCAGAGTGAATGACTGAATTCAGAAGTTAGTTTATACAGTAAAACCTCGTTAGGATGTTTCTGCAGGGGTCAAGAAAAGAGAATGAGTTCAGCAAGAAAACGTACTATTGAATACACGAATAAAAACTGTCCAACACAGATATGTAAACACTTGATATGTTTTTTTCCCCGACATGCATGCACTTTACATACATTATAAACAGGTACAATGAAGGATATAGGGTGTCTGCCATTTCTAAAGGTGAGATGAGAGTATTAAAAGACGTGTAAAAGACGAGAAAACAAATAGGAACATTTTTTCCTTTTCCACTGGGGCTTAATAAATAACAACAGTGTATTGAAAGGTATGGAAAACAAATGATATTAAATATAAAAACATTTGCACTGGGGTCCATAAAGGTATCAGCACATTATTGCAGATCATACTCTTTCTAAAACAAATGCCAGGCAAAGCCTTATATTTTCGACCATTGGGTTATTAAATGGGCAGCGGGGATAGGACGGACAGAAAAGTGGCAGCCCAAGGGGCTGGATAATAAGTCGTATTAAATGAAAATGCCAAACTTTATTTAACAGTAACAACTCGCCAAGCTTTGTTTTATACAATATTGAAAGCTTTAACACCTTTAAAGCTATCAAATCCCAACAACTTACAGTTAAAGGAAATCACACCTGTATACACTTTCAGAACAACAGCAGGATCAGAATGAGGGGACCAGCTCTCACCTTCAGTTACAGTTCAGTTACCTCCATACCTTGGGAAGGTATTAAACGCTCAATAGCTACACCTTTGATAAACATATCAGATACATATTTATTACAACCATGGTGACCCTATTAGGTACGTGTTCATATCCTTTGTGAAGGGTTTCTCGAGCTAACTACCCTGAACATAAGCCGGGGATCGAACAGCAATAAGTATAAAGGACAATGCATAGATACTTTCTAAATATAAGAGAAACACAATAAAAATTCACAAACCTTGCAGCAATATTAAGAGTAGGTTAAACTAGGCCTCTCACTGCCTTAAAAGGAGGCAATGCTTCAAGCATATAGAAAATGCCCACCAAATGACAGTGCCTTTGGAAATCAACACTAATCTAATCTCACCATCGGGGACTTGCCTGTCTCAACAATTTCCAATATCGGGAGCAAATGAGGTACATGATTACCTGCGAAGAGCCTTTCGCAGAAGGGGAAAACATCTTACCCAAGAAAATACATTCTTTGCCAACTCGATCGAACACATCACCTTGAAACCTTAAGTAAAGATAATATCGAAATCACAAGGCTCCTAACATTACACATTCATAATAATTTTTTAAATAATTACTTCAGGCCCCTTTCCAGTTAACAACATCTTAACGGTATCAAGGTCCCTCTCTCTCTCTTACCTCCATGCTAGCATGCCGGGTATGAAGGGTCGCAAGGCGAGCCCAAAAAGGCAGCGCACAGCACCAGTGCCAACAGGAGAATGACCCAGCGGCCAGGTAAGGCTGCCACGAGCACCACACCGGTTATGTGAACCGGGACTCCCCTCTGGAGGAGAGGGGAGGAGCGGAAGGGCACAAAGCAAGAGAGAGAGAGATAGAGAGAGAGAGAGAGGCTTCGCAAAGCAGGCAGGGACAGTTCAGAGCGAGATAAAATCTACATTTCTCTGAAGACATACAGGAAGGGAGGCAAACAATTTATTCATTAACAGGGGTAAAGCATAGCAAGGCAAAATACATCAAAGAAATACACAATACATAACACAGCTTGCAAGCACATACAGTAACATGAAGATGAAGAAAGGATAGGCCAGGCAGAATAACAGGTTTTACATGGCACAGATCCTCCCCACCTTAAAGCCGATGTCGGAGAAAGATGAAAGATAACTTCAAGAATAAAATATGAGTGCAATTCTTCTTAAAAGAGTTCCATGCCTTTGGAAAATTTCCTCCTTCAAGGAGCACAAATTTTTTGAATCATAAGTTGACTCGGAACGAAGGTAATTCAGCCACACTGGAAGTTCATAGGCGGCACTCCAGGAAGCTTGGAGAATAAGGTACAGCAACAAATTTCCCACTCAGTCCTTCACATAGCAAGGTTGCAGAGGCAGGGCAACCAAGAAGAGTACTGCACCATAGCATCAGATAGGCAAGAAGATAGAGGATCCGAACACATGACATGGTCCACGAGGAACCGAAACATAGGTCACAGCATGCAAAACGTACCAACAGCTCCACCGAGGGTCCCTCCCAGAAAGCTTGGCAACAGGATGCACCGAAAGGCTGGAATAATAACTGTTACGGACTCTCTACAACATCAATGGCCTTTATATTTTTCTTACTGTCTGCTAACCTCGCCGTTCTACTGCTGCTATACTTTCGTCGTCTACATGCTCGCCCGGCTCATCAATGACTGTTCTGCTCCCCTCCGCTCCAGCTTCTCCGCCACTACGTCACGCTTACGTACTCTACATTCTAGTAACTTCTGGACTTGCCCTTCTGCGACTATATAAGCGTGCTCCAGCCTCTCATCGGGCAGTCAGACATTGAGTGTAAATATTTTGGAGTGGAGAGAGCAGCTATATTCGCAGGCGGCTGGTCCGTTGCGATATTTTTATCAATCATTTTGTTATGCTACTTTGAAAATTCATCGTACATCTGGGTGAGCAAAAATTTTAATTTCAACATTTTTGGTGCTTTCTTCTAAAGACTTAAAGACTTGATGATTCACTACAGCATGCCCTTCAGGCCTTGATTGCAACCTAATCTTGCAGACCGATGTCTCCAGTTTTATTTTATTTTTCAATGTATGTGGTGGACGAATGTTAGAAATGTTTTTGCATCAAGAACTCTTTGCTTGGCAGTGCAATGTACGCACTCACTGTTAACTTTATATGATTAAAGCAGCCTGAAATCTGTCCTTCTCCCTCCCTCCCTCCCTCCCTCCTCTGTCTGTCTATTTTCCCTCGTATCTACCCTTTTCTCTCAGAATTCATTTTTACTATTTGTAAGTTACTAAAATTCCTCTTTTTGGCCCCTTGTGGGTTTGATATAAACTGTAAGTATGGCCTTTATTTAGTCTTATAGTTGTATTAAACTTCCTTTTTTTCTTAAGCGGTGCAAATTTCTAGTCAAGATCTATCTGATCTCATTCAATAATGTTTGGTTTTGCCTGTTCCGAAACTTGTGGTAATTGCATTTTAAAAATTTTATTTGTTGTACATCGCATGGTCTTGTTGGAAATATATGCTAAAATATAATTTTCTCAAATTGATTCCCTTTTCTTTTTTGAAAACTTCCTAATTATTGTATTGAATAGGTGGACATATAAAGTTTATTTATTGTAACTTTTGCCTGATGTTTCCCCTTTTCCCTCTGTTTTTTCTTATCCTGTACTTACCACGGACAACCCTCTTGGTCCGTCTGGCAAAGCTCCACTTACTCGCTTATTAATGTTATTGCTAATGCATTAGTTTTCGTGTTGTTGGTATCTAACGAGATTGTGGATTTGGTGTCTGACATATGTCTTTCTGCAGTTTGTCATGTTCCCTCCTGTCATATGGTACCAGGTTACTCAGGCCACTAAGTTGCTCAGATGATACTGTTTCATAACCAAAGTGTCGTTGACAAACTTTACTTATTTTCACTCGTCTTAGGTCATTCGTATTATTGTCAGACATAAAAAATTATGATATCCAACATATCCAATCGCCACATAACAACAGAGCCAACAGAAGTCTATCACTTTGTGCTTTTCAAGGAAGGACCAGGGGCAGGTTGACAAAGCATAAGGACCCAGCAATAGCATGAAGGTAAGCCGGGAAGCAAACAAAGGGAGGGAGAGAAAGGCGGAAGGGGCATAAGGTAAAACTAGTACAAGCACAATTAATAAAAAACATGCAGTTTAATGAGGCTAAACATTTTAAAATACAACAAGGTATCATTCTTAAGTAAGGAAACCCTCCACAAATAATTCAAAGTGAGGCAAACCAGGTGCAAAACTGCACCAGAAATTTAGGCAGGCTTGACTTAAGAGAGGTGCACCCTAAACACCCTCTCCACTACGGGGTCCCTAAGGAGCAAAGTCACCGGAGTCAAAAATTTGATAACAGTACACGGTCCCCAAAAGTGAGGAGACAGCTTACCCGATGGTACGAAATTCTTCACAAAAACGTTATTACCGACGGCCAGGCTGACAGGTCCTCACCCCTGATTGTGACGTTGCTGCTTCCTTAAGTTAAATACCTTAAGGTTAGTGATAGCACATTTCCCCGTGGCCCTAACATTAGGAGGATCAATATTCTCTGGCAACAGATCATTTATATTCCATGGATTTGACAATGGTGAGTTAGGGATAAAACCAAACATGAGAGAAAAGGGAGGCGACTTATGCGCTTCATGAACAGCAGTATTGAAAGCAGAAGCTAACCAAGGAACAGTGGTATTCGACCTCCAAATATCTTTGTGATGGAAGGCGATAAGCACCGACCGCAAATTATGGTTTACCCTCTCTGTGTACGATGGCTGAGGATAGTAAACAGAGGTAGTAACATGAGAGATGGCAAGGTAGTAACAGAATTTTTTAAAGAAATTGGACGTAAAATCCCTCGCATTATCAGAGGCTAAAACTTGACTAGGCCCAAATGTAGAAAAAATGCTCATCAAACACTTTACCATAGTGTCAGCTGTGGCAAGCTTAGTGGGAAACATTCAGGTAAAGCGAGTGAAAGCGTCAACACAGCCAAGAATAATTCTATTACCATCCTCTTTCGATTTGGGGAGGGGCCCGACATAATCTATAAAAACACGCTCCATAGGGCGAGTGGCTTGAGAAGATGATACAAATCTAACCTTAGTATTCAGTGGCGGCTTGCTAATTTTACAAAGGTTGCAAACTCTCACCAGTTGGCGCATTTCACCATCCAATCACTTCTGAATGAAATTCTCGCAGATTTTCTCTCTTGTTTTAAACACACCATTAAAATATTTGAAAATCACGGGCACCAGGACGGCAGGTACCACCACCTCCATCCTTTTGTCATGGCGAGACATACAACACTCAAGACCCCTTGTGTAACTCATAGGGAGCAACAGATTTACCTAGTTCTAAATCTTGGATGATGGGTACCAACACAAGGTCTTCTCTTTGAATTTTCCCAATGTCATGATACATTATGAAGGTATCATACAGATATACCACAGAAATTGGCAGGGCAAGGGAATCGACATGCAAGGGTTGATCATCTTGAACCACCTTGGGAGAGTACATACGGCTTAAAGAATCAGCCAAAATATTATCTAACGCCCAGAAGTGTTGCACCTCAAACTGAAAGGCAGAGATCCTGATTGGCCACTGGGCCAAACGCCCTGTTCTTCAGGGTCGACCCAGGACCCAGCGCAGCACTTGGTTGTCCATTTCAAGTTGGAATTCAGCATGCTCTAAATACATCCGGAACTTCTTGAGGGCAAAAAACACGGCCAAACCTTCAAACTTGTGCACCGAGTATTTTGATTCAAGAGCGGACAAGGTCCTGGATGTATAGGCAATCGAACATCTGCCAAATTATTTAATTGTGAATCCTGCAACAACAGCGCTGTGACAGCGGATGCAGAAACATCAGTCTGCACTATAAGCAGTTTAGAAAAATCGGGCATGGCAAGAATAGGCGTGTTGGAGTTTGTTAACTTAAGATTTTCAAAAGCAGCCTGCTGAGAGGGCCCCCAATCAAATTTAACCCCCTTTCGATGCAGGGAGTTAAGCAGGCCCTCACTCATAGCGAAGTCCGGAATGAACTTCAAAAAAAAAATGATCATGCCCACGAACCGTACTACGCCTTTCACATCCTTAGGCAGAGCAAATTCAAGAATGGCCTACGTACGAGAGAGGTCCACTGAAACACCATCAGGCGAGACCACATGCCCAAGAAAGGACATCTGGGGCTTCGCAAAGGAGACCGTAGAAAGCTTGATGGTGAGACCCGCCTTCTGGAGGCGCATCAACACTTCCTTAAGATGCAACAGGTGATCCTTGAAAGTTTCGGAGTAATAATGATATAAGTAGTTAAATTTAATGTCCGAATACAGCTTATCCAAAAGCCTAATAAGGACGGCGGCCCCAGTAGAGATCCCAAATGGCAACCCTAGAAATTTGTATAAATACCATTCGGTGACAAATGCCGTCACATGCCGCGACTCAGGAGCCAAGGGGATGTGGAAGTAGGCTTGATTTAAATCCAAGATAATAAATCAAGCCTTCCTAAGCCAGGAGAAACATGAGTGTAAATCAGGGAGAGGCATGGACTGCAACACAATTTTCTTATTGAGAACCCTATAATCCAGGACAGGCCTGAACCCACCTTGAGGTTTAGGGACTAGAAATATGAGCGAGGAATAAGCAGAAATAGAAGGTTGAATAATTCCCTGGTCAAGCATCTTATCGATGATCTCCTTCAGCGCTTCTTCTTAGGCAGAGACAAACAATAAGGGTGGGGGGGGGGGGTCCTTACTGGAATAGAATCAGGGAGTTTGATTTTATACTCCAAAAGATTGGTCATGTCCAGTTCCTCAGAAAATCTGTCCGAAAAAGTGTTGCACTGCTCCCTCACACTCCACGCCTGATCCTCAGGGAGATGTCTAAGGTCACATACCGTCTGCTGTTGAGGGGGCATAACCGAACAAAAAGACACAGAATTAAATGAACATAGGGGGATCTTTACTGATTGAGAAAATCTGAACCAACAAACCCCCTTTTTGTAGATCCAGAACCAATTCGGATTAAGAAAAAAAATAGTCCCCAGGATTACGGGACATGACAAATCCTTGGCTACATAAATGGAAAACTTCCAAGAATAGTTAGAAACTCTAATGTTACTAGTGAAGGTATCTATAATATCGACCTTAGAAGAATTGGCCGATACACAAAACAGAGGCAGGAAGCCAGTTTGAAAATTTACATATGGCTTTGTGTGCGATATACCATTTCTCGTTGACCAAGGAAACTACACTCCCCGAGTTAGTAAGGCCGATACAGGCTCATACCCCATTTCTACTTTAATGAAGGGAGCACTCCCTTTCAGATCCGCAGAAATCTGTAAACACTTGGGCGAACACGTATCGAATAAAGACTGAACAGAACCACAATGAGGGCTGTCATCGACTGGGGGACCATGAACGATGGAAGCCCCCTTACCTAGTCAGCTGGATGCTGAAGTCCCAGCACAGTTCTTCGTAAAATGTCCCGGACACCCGCACTTAAAACAGACGAAATTGCTACTCCCAAGAGGGACACCAGTATTAGTCGACATGCCAACAGGGTGACCACCAGGAGTCCTGGCGGGACAACGATTCCATAAATGATCGCGTGATCCACACTCATAACATTTTCTCAGTTTAGTGGGCTTTCTAGAAGCCGGAGCGCCGAATACATTGGGCGATGAAAGACTACTCCCCGTACGCAATGTGTCTGCATGATGAACACCTTCCGCGGCAGCGACCATCACCTCCAATTCCGAGAAATAGCGGGGATGGGCCGCGAAACACAAACAAGAACAGTACGAGGGGTTTATGCCCTCAACAATAGTCAATACGATTTGCTCTTCCGAAAATGGAGCGCGAAAACCCTGGTGTAATTTTTAATATCCAAAATGAAATCAGCCAACGACTCATCATTACGCTGGACTCTGAAGTAACATTTTTTGCACAAATGAGTTTAATGCCCTAGCCGGAATAACGTGCGTCAATAAGTGCGCGTGGAATTGCTGGATAGTTTCTTGTTCCTTAATGGCCTTAATAATCCTATGCGATAACTCACCACTCACCAAGGGATAAATAATCTGCAATATATGACTGTGAAATTCCAAAAACCAGGGCATAGACTAGGAATTCTACCAGGAAACGAAGGAAGGCTACCGTGTTGCTAACCAAATTGACAGAGTAGTATGAAGCACCCTTTAACATTCGTGTTAATGGACGAGGAATATTGGAGAATACAGAAGCATTTGACGGTAGGATAGATTGCAAAGGTTGCCGTCCTCCAACCTCCCTATTCTCTATTATAGGTTTACCCACATCATCTCCACCTACCACGGGGACCAAAGGGAAAGGTTTCGTTTTGATTCTTAACTTTGTAAGCCATGAGTCAGTTTTCTCCAACAAGCTAAGTGCTCTATCTTCCAAGTGCTTGACTTGGGTCCGCAACTCATCCGTTAACTCCAATGACAAAAGATCCCCAATACGCTGAACGTAATGCATGAGGCGACCTTGAACTCATCTCAGCTGGTGACTAGATACCACGTCACTTTCCAAAAAGTCCATAATTGAAGCTATATCGGTTAAATTCGTGTCAATCAAGGACGCGGCACTGCCCGCCTCGCCATCGGTATAACAGTATACAATGACTGAGTTATCTAAGTTAGTTCATAATAATGCCTCATCGCTCTTGACTTACCTCGAGATTCGAGGTTCTGAATGGTCAACTCATAGAGTATCTCTTCCTTTCAGAGGGACCCCGGATAAGCTACGTCACAAGTAGGCATTTTAATGACTTAAGAAGCAAAATGAGGCACGCTGTGGCGGAAGGACACCGAGAGACTCCCCTCTCAAGTGATCAAGTACGTTTACTAATATGACACCAGCCCCATACAACGATGCTCTGCTACAAGCTGGGCAATCGGGATAGTACGGACGGAAAAGCGGCAGCCCAGGGACTAGATAATAAGTCATATTAAATGAAAATGTCAAACTTTACTTAACAATAACAACTTGACAAGCTTCATTTTATACAATTCTGAAAGCTTTAACACCTTTAAAGGTATCAAATCTTAACAACTCACAATCAAAGGAGATCACACCTGTATATACTTTCAGAACAACAGCGGGATCAGAATGAGGGGACCAACTCTCACCTTCAAGTACTAATTCATACAACCTTGGGAAGGTATTAAACGCTCAATAGCTACATCTTTGATAAAGGTATCAGGTAGATATTTATTACAACCATGGTGACCCTATCAGGTACGTGTTCATATCCTTTGTGAAGGGTTTCTCGAGCTAACTACCCTGAACATAAGCCAGGGATCGAACAGCAATAAGTATAAAGGACAATGCATAGACACTTTCTAAATATAAGAGAAACACAATAAAAATTCACAAACCTTGCAGCAATATTAAGAGTAGGTTAAACTAGGCTTCTCGCTGCCTTAAAAGGAAGCAATGCTTCAAGGCATATAGAAAATGCCCACCAAATGACAGTTCCTTTGGAAATCAACACCAATTTAATCTCACTGTCGGGGACTTGCCCGTCTGAACAATTTCCAATATCGGGGGCAAATGAGGTACATGATTATCTGCGAAGCGCCTTTCGCAGAAGGGGAAAACATCTTACCCAAGAAAATACATTCTTTGCCAACTCGATCAAACACATCACCTTGAAACCTTAAGTAAAGATAATATCGAAACCACAAGGCTCTCCTACCATTACACATTCATAATATATTTTTTTAAATAATTACCTCAGGCCCCTTTCCAACTAACAACATCTTAAGGGTATCAAGGTCCCTCTCTCTCTCTCTCTTACCTCCACGCTAGCGTGCCGGGTACGAAGGGTCGCAAGGCGAGCCCAAAAAGGCAGCGCACAGCACCAGTGCCAACAGGAGAATGACTCCGCAGCCAGGCAAGGCTGCCAGGAGCACCACACCGGTCACATGAACTGAAACTCCCCTCTGGAGGAGAGGGGAGGAGCGGAGGGGCTCAAAGCAAGAGGGAGAGAGGCCTTGCAAAGCAGGCAGGGACTCTTCAGAGCGAGATAAAATCTACATTTCTCTGAAGACATGTGGGAAGGGATGCAAAAAATTTATTCATTAACAGGGGTAAAGCATAGCAAGGAAAAATACGTACAAATACATCAAAGAAATACTCAGTACATAACACAGCTTGTAAGAACTTATAGTAACGTGAAGATGAATAAAGGATAGGCCGGGGAGATTAACAGTTTTTATACGGCACATTAAACATTGTTTTCTGGTTACACTCCTTGACCGTGAATTATTTGGGTGTTGGATGTGCAGGAGAATGACCTTGACAGTCATCTTGAATGTGATAACAATTTGCGCCACCATTGAAAGAGTGGATACCTGTCCACTTCCTGGATTTTGTCTTCATTAGTAAGCAATTCCACGACTTGTTCAGTATCCATAACTGGGCAACCACAAGACAAATATGCACTACGCAGGTCAACTTCACACGATTATGGTCCTTATCCATAAGCGGTCTACCACGTTAAAATATTTGCTACCCTTCACTGTATCAATCAACACAGGAAAACTTGTGAATGGAATGCTAAATAAAAGCACAAACAGGCTTACCCAGTTATTCAGCAAAATCAATGAAAACCAGAGAGTAAAATTTAACTTTCCTGAGGCTAACTGTTTGCTTCCCAAATGTGTAATCTACTCTTATTGAAAGCCATTTCCCATTTTTGCACAACATTCCCCAACCTGCCTATCATGGCGAGGGCTGTAATCCGTATTGGAAGTCACATTCCTTTCACAAGGGATGACAAAGAACATTTTCAGGCCTGGGAAAAATGTTATCGTACTAAGGAATAACAGTGAAAATTTGTGATGCGATAAATGAGATATTTTAAAATAGATTTAATATAACGTGAATTAGGACTTGAAATTTACGACAAGCTAAATGAGAAATCGTCTTAATGATGAACACACTCACTGAACTTCGCTCTATTTTCTCACATCTGATTACTCTGCTGGCACTTGAAAAATGTCTTCACGATACATATAAGGTTAAGTTAGGTTAGAAGACGCTGTTTGAATAAAAAAAATTGTACATTTGCCACAGAAGCCACTGGAGTGATACTACTCCAATTTTTCAGAATGAAATTGAACATATGCGCACATGTTGTCTTGGAATTAGAAAAATAACTAATGAAGCAATGAGTAAGCTGTAGTACGGAAATCTGCAAAAATGCAAGTTTTGAACAAATTGGTTACCATCACATACCGATTTTAATGTGTGTGAGGTTTCCCCCTGAATCTTACAAAAAATCGGATGTAACGACAATCCTCTATAGCGAGTAAATTTTTAGCTTTTATGAATTCTCACTATAGAGGACTTCTAGTGTATTTTCTTCTTGTACCTGCCAGGGATGTGTTCTGAAAGTTTAGTCGTACCTTACTGTTACACCCTGTATGATTTTTATTTTTTTCTGTTAGCATGCTTCCAATCTCTCTGCTAGGCCATTTAAATATGATTTCTGTGTCAGCTAACAGGGTATTTAAATCTGACATCATTGGGTTAAAATGCCAAAAAATTATGACACTGGTACAATTACAGTGGAGCAGTTTGTTGGATGTTATTGTTCTGTTCTCAGATAATCATTTCACTCCAGGCTGAGTTCAGTGGTATTTGAGGGAGTTTAAATATGATAACTCCAAGCACATTAAGAAACTCTTTCAGGAAAAAATTCTGACAGATTAGTTTCTCTTAAAACCTACAGCAATTGAAAGGATGTTAAACCAATATTGTTACCGGACAAGTTGGCCGTGTCGTTAGAGGCGTGCGGCTGTGAGCTTGCTTCCGGGAGATAGTGGGCTCGAATCCCACTGTCTGCAGCCCTGAAGATGGTTTTCCGTTGTTTCCCATTTTCACACCAGGCAAATGCTGGGGTTGTACCTTAATTAAGGCCACGGCAACTTTCTTCCCACTCCTAAACATTTCCTATCCCATCGTCGCCATAAGATCTATCTGTCTCTGTGTGACGTAAAACCACTAGCAAAAAACCATTATTATTATTATAATTATTGTTGTTTTTGTGTGGCATATATTTTTTCTTGCTAGTACACAAGAACCCTGTTTATCCAGATTAAGTGGGACTAGAACTGATCCAGATTATCGAAAATCTGGATAATCCAGAAAAACTAAAAACAAATACAGTACGTTATATAATCTATTAACATACGTTGTACAGTAATACCTTTTTTCAGTCGTACAAAAAATATCAGAACACTTTTCGTACATTTACTACTCTGTTTTATGCACTAGAATAATGTGTGAGTTTTTTCTGTTTTACATTTGTATAGTGTTTGCGCACAGCACGATCACTAACAACAGTTCTGCCAATGTGGTTTCAGTCAAGGATTGTAAATAGGCCATCAGGTTTTCCAGCTGCATTTTTGCCTTTCCATGAGTCATTGTTTCTTCTGATGGAGCGCCGGTTTCATTTTCGAATTCACCATAAGTGAATTAATAGTGCGTTGCATTCAGAAGAACGTGGGTTTATATCCCACCTCGGCCATCCTGGGAATGGTTTTCAACGGTTTCTCGTTCTCAATTCCAGGCGAATGACGGGACGGCACGTTTGATAGACCGTGGCCAAATTAATCCCAATTCCTGTCGTTAACTATCATTGGTGGAAAAGACACTCAAGAAGAGTCGATGCCGTAAAGGAAATACTGTAAACTTACAAGTAAAAATATTTTTTTAAATTTTTTTCGATCCAGATAAATGATAAATGAGGTTCTTGTGTAGTTTAATGTCGCACTAACACATCAAAAGTTTTTGGTTTTGGAATTGGGAAGGTAGAGGCCATAGCCTTAATTAAGGTACAGCCCTAGCTTTTGCTTGGTGTGAGAATGGAAAATACAGAAATTTTCAGGGGCACCATCTCACTGGTACACGGCACAAAATGCACAGCCAACTTGCTCGATGTATGCCATATCATCAGTATAAGATGGCCTGAAGAGGTCACAAATGAAAGCCTATGGAAGGATGCCAAACAGAAATCTATCGATGTAGAAAAAAGAAAGGAAAATGAGGATGGATAGGACACATTTAGAAAACAGGATGGACGCATTGAAAAGTCAATCTTAGAATGTAACCCAAAAGGAAAAGGGAAGTTTGGAAGATCGGAGAATACTTGGAGGTGAACAGTTAGAAAGGAACTGACTGGAAGTGGGAAAACAGAACATACCAAATGGAAAGTTTTCCTGGATACTCTTTGCTCCACAAGGAGATATAGGAATTAGATTATATTATTATTATTATTATTATTATTATTATTATTATTATTATTATTATTATTATTATTATTATTATTATTATTATTATTATTATTATTATTATTATTATTATTATTATTATTATTATTATTATTATTATTATTATTATTATTATTATTGTTGTTGTTGTTGTTGTTGTTGTCGGCTTTTATTTTATTTTTTATTTATTTATTAGCCGAGGCCCTTGAGCTAAAGCTCACTGTGGTGCAGTACATTCTAATATTATCATGGCTACAGAGTATTTATAAGGTAAATTAATACACTCCAGTAATATAATTTTGTTACTCGAATTAGTTAATAATAATTTTGATTATATGAATAGATCTAAGTACTACATATCACACAAAAGTTATGTAAGTATCATAAAATACTAATATATCCTATAAATATGGATATGTTTTGTTTTATATAATTGAATTTTTTCATAATGGTACACTGTAAGAGCAAACAAGCAGACATAAACTACTAAATATACAAGAAAGAAAATGTAACAGTCAGTTTCAAAATTTTAAATAACATTTATTGCAGCAAAATATCCATACATTAGTGAAAGGTGTTATAACAATTTAACACTTGCACCATTGGACGCATAACTGATTGATTTAGTCCTCTTGTTGCAGAGTTCTAAGTGATATCGTTCACATAACTGTCCACATAATGTTCGTGGTATGTTGTGTTTTCGCAGATGACATGGTGGAATCCATGTACTACAAGTCTTGTAAACACGTGCCTCGTCTCAAAATTTGCTGCTGTCCATGTACGATCAATCATGGCCTCAGTTCCATAGAATTCCGTGGGTACTTCTTCTCTTTTCCTTATTATTGTCCTTAGTAGGTTCTCCAATGCCGTTGTGTTAGGTAGGGGGTACATTGTCCTTAAATCCTCTATGAGGAAAGTTTCCCACGCGAGAAGGTAGATTAATCTGGATCTTGTTGTTTTTGCCACTCCGATTGCTCTTTTGATGTATGTTGCTTTAACTCTTTCCAGTGTTGCTAAGTTCTTTTCATTCAGGTGTGTCCATATAATTTCAATCCCATACGTAAGTATTGGAACGATTTTCGATTTGAAGAGCGCCATTGCTGTGTCAACACTTAGTGTTCTGATTAAGCTTATTTCGTTTATCGCTCTAATTGCTTGTGTTGCTTTCTCTATTGTGTGTGTAGTGAAGCATTTTGCAGACGGCTGGAGTGTTATCTCTAGATATTTGTATTCTTTGGTGATCGATATTATTTTCCCTTCTAAGGTGATTCTTGTCGATTTTGGTATTTGCCCTCCTGATCTGAACACCATCATTTCCGTCTTCTCAGTGTTAATTACGAACTTGTGTTCAATGCACCATTTTCCCACTTCGTCTATAGTGTTCTGCAGTTTCTTTAAGCTTTTTGAGCCAATCACAATATCATCCGCATAGGTGTATGCTGCTACATCTTCATTTTGCGCAATTTCCATAATGTCCTTCGCTGCCAGGATGAACAGCAGAGGGCTTAGTGGGTCCCCTTGGAGTACACCATTTGTTTGAATTATTGGTTCAGAAAGGTCTAGGCTGTCCGAGATTCTTATCTTGTTCCATTCATTTATGGAGTTTATGATTCTTGTCCAGATGCTGTCTCTTCCTAGGGTTTCCTCCAGCTTCCTTTGTACTAATGCTCGGTCCAGGAGATCAAAGGCTTTTGTGAAGTCTATAAAGATTGTATAGTATTTTTCCTTCTTTTCAATGGCTTCCCATATGTTGTGCCCATTTACATCTCGTAGATAGCTTTCAAAATAGCGCCGAGTGAAGGTATGGCCCGTCTGACCTATAAGATGCAAGGAATAGATATCTAATACGATATTATATGAAGGCCATACACGTCACGGAACGGTCATATATTGAAGGCACTACGGACAGTGGACTGTCAAATGAATTTTTTTTTTACAAAAAAAAAATAGAAGACAACGGATTGTTAAAAAACTCCATCTTAAAAATTTTCATTGGAGGGTGAAGACGCAATTGGCGAACGCGCTAAGTAATTTGAAGAAGACGGAAAAATTTAGTAGAAGTACTTGAGAAAAAGGGATCGTCGTAGTAAAGAAACGACGTAATTCACCAGCCGACGAAAGAAAGCCGATAAAAAAATATAAAATAGGCAAGATACGACGAAATACGCGTGGGAGGATCTCGACAGCAACTGAGCTACATTCCACAAGGAAGAAGCAAGTGAAACCTAGGAGAAAGATTCTCATACGGGAAGAAGACTATTTGAATTTAGTTCAAGAGGAGAAGAACAATTTTTTTCGACATTTGCGGGAAGCAGCCGATATAGATATATATACGCAGTACTTAAACCCAACGAAATTAAATTCACCTCTGAGAGCAGCAAAGGAAATAATAATTGAGGAATTATTATCGTCGAATGGAACATACCATGGCTATTTACTGCTCTGAAATCTGGATTTTTGTTGCCAACAGAAGTAGCATGATGATGGCTTGCTAAATACGCATGATGGACTGAGCTGGGGAAGCAGTACATCCTTACCGGAAGACCAACCCATGATGAGGAAGGCAATGGGAAACCAGTTGACCAACCCATGACCTGACCGCAGATGTAACTACATCCGAGTGGAGGCGGAACAGCTGGACCAGATGTAACGATAAGCGAGCTAGGTCATTTACATTATTTAATTACATAGTTTTTGGTTCGTGTACACAGGTGCTTTTGGCATGTGCTGATAAGTTGGTTATAGAAACCGTGGAATTTTAAGTGCAAGAGAATAATGAAAGTGATGTGTGAGATATTTAAGTCCATAGTAATATGATTAAGCAGTGTAGAATAAGATTCTTGTATGTTATATATATCCATCACCACATTTTGGTCAGAATAACTCGTGAGTAACTACAAGTGGAAAGAAGTGTCTTTAATAACAGCTGATAGTAATGACACGTTGTGGAATTGTAATGAATTCATATTTGTTATGCTATATGTCTACGTCACATGTGGTATGCGCGGTGGTAATGAATGCATAGAATCACGTACTCTTTGCTTCGCAATAAGTGCATTGAACTCAGCTTTAGGGTTATGATAAATAGCGATATTGAAACACGTTTATTAGAAAGGAATTGTGGCATTTTGACATGGTAAAGTGAAGATAATCGCGACATGTTGTTATGGAGGCTATGATAGTTAAGTTGTTAGGTGGATGTGGAAATATGGTTACAATAGTGGTAACTCGACGAAGTATGTTGTTGTATATGAAATGTGAAGATTTATTAATGTATTACGTAGAGGCCAAGGAGTGCCTGCAGCTTAGGATATGCCATGCCACACTTATTATAGGGAAGGAATTATGTGAAAGGATACAGGTACGTGAAATTGACCACACCGCGGAGATGAGCTAAACCAAGGTATGGATGGAATTCATTGAAGTAGAATTGAATTTATGATGGGATTATATGTCAATTGTAGATGCTTTGTCCCAATTACGAGAATATTATCATATGTTTTATGACGATGATCTTGACCAAATGCATTCAGGATACCCATAAATGCGGTGATATATTCCCATGTACAAATACGTATTATTTACATTACGACTGCGCATAAGAATTCAGTAACTTGCCTAAACGAGAAATGTTATGGAATATAACAGAGAGAGGGCATATTGACCCTCAAATACGTGTGTATGTCGACCAAAAACTTATGTTGAAGTTAGATAGAGCTTATTTATCCTGAAACGGAGTTTGTTGGAATTTACATTCTTTCAATGAGTAATGGTTAGGGAAATGATAGGCTAGGAGCCAGATTTAACAGGCACTAAGGGGAAATGCCTTAGTCTGTAAATCGTTAGCCATGCGCAACATTGAAGAAAGAACAAAAAAATGAGTTCAGATTTATGATTTGCAACGTATAATTTAAATATTACTCATAATTCAAATATAATTGAGATATATAACTTGAAGTTATAATTCAGAATTACACTTACTGACAGAGCAAATGCAACACCAAGGAGGAGTGGTTCGAAAGGGATGAAAGTTGGGGAAAAAACAGAGACGGCACGGACGAATAATTGATGTTTATTTCAAACCGATATGCAGGTTACACAATGCGCACGGCATCGACTCAGTAGGATGTAGGACCACCGCGAACGGCGATGCACGCAGAAACACGTCGAGGTACAGAGTCAATAAGAGTGCGGATGGTGTCCTGAGGGATGGTTCTCCATTCTCTGTCAACCATTTGCCACAGTTGGTCGTCCGTACGAGGCTGGGGCAGAGTTTGCAAACGGCGTCCAATGAGATCCCACACGTGTTCGATTGGTGAGAGATCCGGAGAGTACGCTGGCCACGGAAGCATCTGTACACCTCGTAGAGCCTGTTGGGAGATGCGAGCAGTGTGTGGGCGGGCATTATCCTGCTGAAACAGAGCATTGGGCAGCCCCTGAAGGTACGGGAGTGCCACCGGCCGCAGCACATGCTGCACGTAGCGGTGGGCATTTAACGTGCCTTGAATATGCACTAGAGGTGACGTGGAATCATACGCAATAGCGCCCCAAACCTTGATGCCGCGTTGTCTAGCGGTAGGGCGCTCCACAGTTACTGCCGGATTTGACCTTTCTCCACGCCGACGCCACACTCGTCTGTGGTGACTATCACTGACAGAACAGAAGCGTGACTCATCAGAGAACACGACGTTCCGCCATTCCCTCATCCAAGTCGCTCTAGCCCGGCACCATGCCAGGCGTGCACGTCTATGCTGTGGAGTCAATGGTAGTCTTCTGAGCGGACGCCGGGAGTGCAGGCCTCCTTCAACCAATCGACGGGAAATTGTTCTGGTCGATATTGGAACAGCCAGGGTGTCTTGCACATGCTGAAGAATGGCGGTTGACGTGGCGTGCGGGGCTGCCACCGCTTGGCGGCGGATGCGCCGATCCTCGCGTGCTGACGTCACTCGGGCTGCGCCTGGACCCCTCGCACGTGCCACATGTCCCTGCGCCAACCATCTTCGCCACAGGCGCTGCACCGTGGACACATCCCTATGGGTATCGGCTGCGATTTGACGAAGCGACCAACCTGCCCTTCTGAGCCCGATCACCATACCCCTCGTAAAGTCGTCTGTCTGCTGGAAATGCCTCCGTTGACGGCGGCCTGGCATTCTTAGCTATACACGTGTCCTGTGGCACACGACAACACGTTCTACAATGACTGTCGGCTGAGAAATCACGGTACGAAGTGGGCCATTCACCAACGCCGTGTCCCATTTATCGTTCGCTACGTGCGCAGCACAGCGGCGCATTTCACATCATGAGCATACCTCAGTGACGTCAGTCTACCCTGCAATTGGCATAACGTTCTAACCACTCCTTCTTGGTGTTGCATTTGCTCTGTCAGTCAGTGTATTTTCAAGCTTAGATCTATTTGTTGATCTTACAATCACTTCAGATTAACTGTATGTCTACTCAGATCTATTTAGCTTAGGTTTATAATGAAACTTAGCAATCCTAACAACATAATGATATTGGTGTCGTCTCAAGGACTTGATTTCAAGGAGGACCGTAGGAATCCAGTGATTAATTGTAAATATTTGTATCCAATTTTGAATTCATGATGGAACTGATGTACATAACTTAACGTTATATTTATTTTCTTTTTCTAGTAGCCAGCGCTGACTCTGAACTTTACTTGTAAATAATACCAGACAAAATACTACCCCAAATCAGATTACATTTTCATAGGGCATCTGTTTATTCAATAAATACTATTATTGTGTTTTTCTATAATTTGTGTTTATGAATTCTTTCATCTTGACATAGTTGATAAGTTAGTTGATAAGATATGCGAACTAACGAATGGGTATTTACCCAATTTGAATATATTGAGTCCTCACGTCCTTGGTACCTTAGTTAGGAGAAATAATTAATTGATATTGTGTCTATATCAAACGACCGCAGATAAGTTTACCGTGGATCGCCATTCTCTTTGACCTCACCTAAAGCGAAACCTAGTGTAAAATCTCCAGATTTTACTTGACAATCGGATACCCTGAGAAGAAATTGAGCTGTTGGGAAAAATGTCCGGTCAACGACTGTGTCACATCTTAATTGGCGCCCAGACGTGGGCCAGAAGAGAAAGACACCACACGAACGTGTACATTTTAATTGCCGCTCAGATGGCGAGCCAGAAGAGAAAGACACTGCGGGAACGGTACATTCTAATTGACTCCCATACGTTGGGCAATTGAAGAGTAAGGTACCGGAGGCTGGTCGCACATATTTACTTGCTGTCCAGACGTGGAGCAAGAAGAGAGAGACACCGGGGGACTCAGACAAAGAACGGTCTACCAATACATTATTTGATTAGCAGCACGACCTACGGTTTGAAGAGAAAGACACCGTGGGAACCTAACACAATGGCAGTCTGTAGAACGTGAGCAGATAATCTTGCATTTTAAGATGAAACCTAGCTGATTAAATTATATTGTAGTGAAGAAATGTTGTATGGAAAAGGATTTCCAGGAAGGTAAGAATGGCAGGACGCATGATGGGATCTGATGAAGAAAAGGAAGGTGCAATAGACATGAGAATGCAATTTTATCCGAAGCAATGGATGATGTTGAGGAGTAATTGATATTTTGGATGATTTCTTTCTTGTTGCATTAACAGTGTAAGTTAGGTTAATTTTTAAGTTCATTTTAACTGATACTGAGGTGATGTTGAATAATGTTAAGGCTTACGAATATTTAAATGGATATTAGATGCCGCATTGTAAAAATTTAGTTTCTTTTCTTGGAATCAGTTCCGAAATGAATTCAAGATAATAAATCTGAACTCATGGTCTAGTTGTTCATGGTCTATCTGGTGGGATGCTGCTGGTCTCCAGCAAGGTCCATCTATATTATAATTGATTGGAAAGAAGAAACTTGAAACTAGTATATAAGAGTGATACATTGGACTATTTTAAAATAAGTAGATTAAGGAATTGTTGATTGTGTCATAATATATGTTGATATCTTGTGAATTTAGAGAATTGCTAGGACATTTAGAGAATCTTTAGGAAAAATAGAGAAACTATTAGGAATTTAGAGAAATCATATTGGATAGAATTATACTTAACGGGAACATGGCAGTGCAAGGAAGAGTACAGACCAGAAGGGAACAAGAAGAAATGAGAAAAATACAAGAAAGACAAGAAGGAACACATTATGGTTTCTAGAATTTTTTGAAAAAACAGGAGGATGAGAAGAAGAGGCAATAAGAAGAAAGAAAGAAGGAAAAACAAGAACAGGAAGAGAAGGAGAGGAAAGAGAAAGAGGAGAAGGATAGGAGACGAGCAGAAAAGGAACGAAAACAAGAAGAATTGCAACAGAAGCAAGCAGAAGAAAGGAGAAAAGAACATCATAAATTGATGCAAGATTTACATAAGAGACATGAGGAATGGCAACAAAAACAAGTTGAGGATAGAAGAAAGGAGATACAGGAATTGTATGAAAAGCAAGCAGAGGAAAGAAGAAAACAAGAGGAGAAAGAACAGGAATGCGAGGGAAGATTCCAGAAGTTAATGGAAGAAATGAGAGAGGAAAGAAAACAAGATCAACAGAAACAAAAGGAATCCTTGGAAGAGATCATTATGAAAATAGAAGATGAACGTAAAGGGATGATCGAGGAATTAAAAGGGAAACAGGAAAAGGTGACTGAAGAAATTTTCGGAGTCAGGAACGAAATTCAGAGTATGCGTGCTGAGTTGACCGATACCATGGAGAATAAAAATAAAGAGATGCGAGAGGAGATGAATAGAATGAGAGCAGAAATGGCACAGAATCCAAGTATCATTACGGCACAGGTGGACGAAGAAATTGCCAAGTTGTCTGCTAAGTTGGAGGAAATGAGTGGCAATAATGAGAAGAAATGGGAAGAAGTAAACAAAATAAATGACATGATAGCAGAAAACCAGAAAACCATCCATGAGTTAAGGGATAAAGAGATAAGCGAGATAACAAATGGCATGGAAGGACTAAGCATAAAACAACAAGACTTAGAGGGGAGATTTAGTCGAGCTTCAGACCAAGTAGCTGACAAAATAAATGAACTAAAAGAAAAAATTGAAAGCAATAAGGCTGATTCAGAACGGAAGATGGAGAAGACCGAGGAGGAAATGAAGCAAATCAGGAAAGAACTACAGGAGATGAAGGTGGAGAGCCAATCAGCGAAATCTGTGATTTTGAATTCCAGCGAACGGCAAAGAGCCATTGAAGTGCAGATAAATGAAAGAGAAAACACACCTTCAGCAATGATCGACCCAAGTAGGCGAGAGATGGAAGCAATAAACGGAAGTAATCACAGTGATAGTACTCCGATAATCAATATCATCAAGAACTATGATGACCGCCTGAAGCATTTCGACGGCTCGGCAAAGACTTCCCCGAAACAATTCCTCAGGGATATCGAGGAATATTTCAAAGAAGGAAGAATTCAAGAGGAAAAAAGCTACGCATAATTGAAAAACACCTAGATGGAAACCCCAACATATGGTTTCAGGCCTTCAAGTATAGTTTTCATACTTACGAGGAGTTCAAAGCTGCCTTTCTGAGGAAATTTTGGGACCCTGAAATTCAGCAGCAGTTGAGGCTAGAACTTTACTCTAGGAAATTCTCGAGTGCGGGGCAAACACGCTATAGCGATTACTTTTCCTACCAATTTCATCGATTCCAAGACCTAGATTCCGCGCCGAGTGAACTCGAAGCAATTAAAACCATTCAAAGGCAATTCCCGTTAGAGGTACAGAGGTTGTTAGCCGCAACAGACATAAAAACCGCCATAGATATGGAAAAACGACTGAGACAGATTGATTTAACATCCTCGTGCCTGATAGAAAGGAATCCTAGGAATCTCAGGCAAGTCGAGGCGATCAACACCATAAGCCCTGAAGTCACGAACGCCAGAGAAGGCAAGGTCGACGTAGGTAGGACAGAAAATTATACTAAAGTTCAAGATAAGGAATGGAGAAGACATTGTTGCCAATGCAATGGAGAGCAACCTGGAAGATGGGAACAAAGAGTTAACAGAAGCAACCTACAGTACAGGAATAACACCCGTTACAACAGAAATAGGAGTCAACCGTACCACAGGAACAGAAGGTGGTACAATGAGAAACAACGACCAAGCGAGAACAGCAAAAATGAAGAAAATAGGAGATATATACATGAGCTCAGAGAGCAGAGATTAAACAAAAACTAATGGGAGGAAGCCATTAGAGATAAAGACATCAATGGTGACCTCGAAGGGGCAGAGAGTCTCGAGCTCCAAAGTTACAAAAGGAGAAGAGAAGAAGAGAGATGGAAAGAGATGGACATGCAGAGAGGTACGAGCAACTCCGAGTCATCGGAGAAAAAAAAAAGCCGATGGCACATTAGTTGATAAGGATAATGTAAATATTCAGGAAAACAAAAACATTGTCAAAATTCGCAGTTGGGTAGAAGCACAAATCGATCACTGGGACATCCAACCGGAAGACTTAATTCGAGACGACACGCGACAGCATAAGACCAATATTTAAGTTGCCAGTGTTAATAGTGAGAGTGGCTGACATCAGGATATATTGTTTGGTTGATTCTGGGGCCAGCATCAGTGTCATGTCAAATACGTTGTTCCAAGAGTTGTCGAAGAGAATAGAAATACCGGTAATACATGTATCTGGAGTTAAGATCAGGGGTATTATACCAGATAAGTCGGTTGAGTGCAAGATTCCAGCATATCTAACCGTAAGGATCGGTAGACGTGAATTTGAACACCCGTTTATGGTAATGAAGAGAATAAAGTACAATATTATATATTTAAAGTTAAAAACTTCATTATTGTTCCGTATTGAATAGAGAAATAAGATGTACAATATTATAGGTTAGGATCCACCTTTCAATACTCCGTAATAAGATGGTAAAAAGTAGTTACAACCTGTTTAATGGGACCGGTTTCAACACATTTTAAGTGTCATCATCAGCCAATTTGCGAAGATCTTAAAACAACTAGCACATTGAATACAGGCAAAAAATTAACATTGTATCATAACGTAGCAATTCAGTAAATGTTCAAAACACAATAATCTTGACTGTGATTATTGTGTTTTGAACATTTACTGAATTGCTACGTTATGATACAATGTTAATTTTTTGCCTGTATTCAATGTGCTAGTTGTTTTAAGATCTTCGCAAATTGGCTGATGATGACACTTAAAATGTGTTGAAACCGGTCCCATTAAACAGGTTGTAACTACTTTTTACCATCTTATTACGGAGTATTGAAAGGTGGATCCTAACCTATAATATTGTACATCTTACAATATTATATTCGGAATAGACTTCATGATGAGTTCGCAAATGACAATTGATATGGAACGGTGTGAGGTTCGATTCCCAATCGTAGAGAATGATGGGAATAAGACAGTAGAAACGATCCAACTTAGGGACACGTTGCAAGCTAATGAATATTTAAAGATCGAAGGAAAGGAAGTGGATTTATTGAACAGAGAGAACCTAGAGCCGGAAGAAAAGGGTTTTTGCCAGGAAATAAAGACCGAAATGATTAACAGAATCGAGGAGATTATGGCCAACGAAGAGGAAAATGGTGAAAAAGGAGAGATCTGGGAGGCTATTGCTCAAGCTAACATACCAGCAGAAGGAAAGCGAATGCTGTACGGAATTATAAATAAATATATTGAAGTTTTTGATGACAAACCGGGGCAAATACCCAACTTCAAATACAAGTTAATAGTCAATGACTGGACACCGTATAAGGGAAAAATTTATAACGTACCGGAGAAACACTTCGCTGAAGTAAAGACGATTATTGAGGAAATGTTAGCCGATGGCATAATCATCAAGACCATAACACCATTCGTAAATCCGCTTGTAATTGTAAAGAAAAACAACGGGAAACTCAGGCTGTGCCTTGATGCTCGTGGTCTCAATGAAAAGCTAATTCCTGAATACAATCATGCCCCTAAGATCAAGGATATAGTGAAGAAATTTCGAGGCCAAAAGTACTTCACAAGCATGGACTGCACGGCGTCATTTCATCACATTGTCCTCGAGGAGAAATCACGATTATTAACTGGGTTCATGTTCAATAACCAGACTTATGCCTACTGTCGGTTACCATTCGGATTAAAAAACAGTTCTGCCATACTGGTAAGAGCGTTGGACAGAAGCCTCACAAGTGAAGTGAAAGAATTTGTTAACTGCTATGTCGATGATCTGGTTTTTGGGAGTTCCACCTTTGAAGAGCATTGTGTCAATCTAGAGAAACTGTTAAGCAACCTGCAGAGAACTGGTTTTAAAATAAACATGGCAAAGTCTAAGTTTTGCCAGAGCCAGGTACTTTTTGTCGGACACGTAATCGATGGTGAGGGAATAAGACCTAACCCTGTGAAAATAAAGGCTATTTGCGAATTTCCACGGCCGACAAAAATAAAGCACGTAAGGCAATTCTGAGGAATGACGGGATTTTTCTCAGATCATTGCGAGGGATATATGGAGACGGCTGCACCATTGCACAATCTATTAAAGGTCAATAACAAATGGAAATGGAGCGATGAGTCTGAACAGGCTTTCATCAATATGAAAGAAATGATGAAACAGTGCATAAAATTGGGGTACCCGGATTATGAAAGGAAGTTTATAATTCAAGCAGATGCATCGAGTGTTGGTATAGGGACATGCTTATACCAGGAAGACGAAGAGAACCAGAAAAGAACATATCTGGCATTCACCAGCAGGAAATTAAGGAAACATGAGCAGCACTATACTACTACGGAACTCGAATTTGTGGGGATTATCTACGCATTACAACAGTGGAGACGAATTATTTATGGATACCCAGTCACCATAAGAACAGACCATAAAGCATTGACCTTTGGGTTGAAGGCAGTCATGGTGAGCGAAAGGATAACATGCTGGGTGTTATTCACACAGCAGTTTGATTTAAAGATTGAACATTGCAGCGGAAAGCAGAACATCTTAGCCGATGCGTTGAGTAGAAACCTTCCGGAAGAAGAGGAACACACTTTAGACATTGAGTTGGATACTCGAGACCAAGAATTGCTGAGAAAACTCGAAAATCTGAAAGAATTCCAGGAGTCTGACTCGAAATTAAGGCTTATCATCGACAAGTTGACAGACGAGGAACCGAAACTTAAGTGGAAGAACAACTATGAAATTGTAGATGGAATATTACTGAAAGTAGTGGACAAAACTAACCAAAGGAAGAGGATCATAATACCGCAAGTATTACAGAAAGAGCTTATCTGGCACACCCACAATACGACGGGACATGCAGGCATAGATAAAGTCATCAGTACATTAAAGGAAAAATTCATTTGGACAGGATTACGAAAATCTGTCAGAAACGTAGTCAAGACTTGCGACATATGCTAGCAAGTCAAACACAATAACTATATTTGCGGCCATAAACCAATTCCAATCATTCCATCAAGATCACAAGAAAGATATGCAGTAGATATCTTTGGAAAATTACCGACCGCGAGGAAAGGAAAAAGATACATACTGGTAGTTATGGACATATTTTCAAAATATATCTCACTCCACGCTATCCAAAGAGTGAATACTAAACAAGTCATACGGGGCCTAGTTGATAAAGCATTCCCTGAGATGGGAAAACCTGCAAGAATACTCACTGACAGAGGGATACAATTTACATCTGACATGTTCCGTGAGCGTATGAAAAATGAAGGTATCAGACATACGTTGTGTTCAGTGCGTCATCTGGAAGCGAATCCCATAGAAAGATACATGAAGGAGATTGCCAAATTCGGCAGAATATACTGCAACCAACAGCATTGGAAATGGATAGACATATTAGGTGTCATAGAAAAGAGTTTGAATAACACCATCAATCAATTAATCAATCAATCAATCATTCAGTCGGTCATATTCCCAGCGTAGCCCACAAGAATATACACCCGGAAAGAACTTGGGACAGAATATTTACCATGCCCTTAGAAAGGAAGCCAGATCCACAACAGATCACAGCAATGATCCAAGAGAGACTAAAGGATGTCGCAAAAACGGCTAAGAAGGGTACGAAACAAGAAATTCCATGCACCATACAAACAAGGCGATCTCGTACTAATTAAGACCGTACCAATATCCAATGCACCAGCTAGAGTATGTGCGAAGTTCTTACCGCTGTACAATGGTCCATACAAAGTCGAGCGTGTGCTAGAAAACAATGCATACGAGATTGTAAGCATGAATGGAAAATATTGTAACGTACATAATGCCTGTAACATTAAACCTTACTTCCAAGAAAATGACATGGTAAGATCCGAACTGGAAGAATAACAGGTCCAAGAATGAATAATGCATATACTATCATGAAATTAGCTGTGGGAAAGGATAGGAAGTTACATTTGGACTGTACATGAGAAGGGAATCAGCTGATTATGTGCACAGTATTGGCAAGCAAAACAAATGGTACCGATAATAACAGGATCGATAACAATCCATTGATATTTGGTAATCGATTAGCCAGTCTAAGTGTGACAAGGAACCTATACAAGATGCAAATGCACATTTATAATTCGAGTTTGGAAAGAGAAAATATTTTGTGGCCAATATATTTTGTCCATGACGGGGCACAATGTTATTTAGCAGTAGTTCTACCGCTGCGAGAGTGGATCTTCCTCTCCTAAACCCAAATTGAGATTCTGGGAGGTGCTTTTCTACTGTGTCCCTTATTCTTTCTGTGATTAGCTTTGTGAATACCTTAAAAGGATTGTTTTCCAGGGCTATTCCTCTGTATTTATTTGTGTCCTTCGGGTCTCCTTTCCCTTTGAAAATTACCTTTACTATTGATTGTCTCCACTGATCTGGGATTTTGCCTGTTTCTATGCATTTATTGTAAAGTTTCGTCCAAATTGGAGCTAGTAGGTGAGCCTGTGTCTTTTAGGTATTCATTGTATATCATATCCGGTCCTGCAGCTTTTTTCTTTTTTGTGGATTCAATAATGTTTTGAACCTCAGTTGTAGTAAGTGGAGACCATGCTGCCATCTCATGTGTTGTATGCACTTGGTTGGTTTCCAGTGTTCCTGCTCTTCCTTTTTTGCTGAGGGTGTCTTTGAAATGTCTCATCCATTCCTCCATGCTGATATAGTGGGTCTGTGCCTGCTTTCGAGGGCGGATTGCTATGAATGGGTCTCTCCTGGCTTCCTCAACTATTCTTCTTCCTTCTTCTTCCCTGTATGTCGTTTTCTTCTCCCATGTTAGTGTTTTGTAGCATCTTCTTTTCTCGGTGTATGTCTGGAGGAGTGTATGATTCTTGATGTCCAATTTTAGTCGGTGTAGAGCTTGAAGCACCTCTTTCTTTAATAGGAAGCACTCTTGATCGAACCATGCTTTTGCTGTTCGCACTTTCCTGGGGCTGGCTGCTTGTGTTAAGAGTTTCTCCAGTTCATGCACTAAATCCAAATTTTTTCTACTTAAGATAATTCTTTTAACTTCATTGTGAATATTTGTATTGAAAAGGTATTCTTTATATCTTCTGGCAGTTTATTGTAGAGACTAAGAGAATAATGTCATATGGAATTACTTCCATATTTCTTGGAATGGATAACAGTGCAGTGTATATTACTATTAGCATTTCTTGTATTATAATTGTGAATTACTGAATTTGTTGTACATGATGTATTTGAGTGTACCAAATTACGAATAATTTTATATATTACCAATGAAGATTTCTGCCATAGGCTATCAAGTGAGAGAACATTACATAGTCTGTACAGTTGTTCAGTAGAAGTTAACAGAGGCAGTTTAAAAAAGTATTTTAAAGCTTTTTGATGCAGTATAACTCTAGTGAATAATTCTTTAGTACAACATGCCCATATATGGATCATATAAGTAATATGGCTCTCAATTAGCGCTTGGAAAACACTTTTCAAGAAATCATGAGAAACTTTGTATTTCAGTCTATTTAGATTAGTTTGTCACAGATAGATTCAACATGATTATTCCATGTTTGTGATTTGTCAATAATTAGTCCAAGAAATTTAGCAGCCTTTACTCTAGGTACTGATTGCCCAAAAAACATCAAATGTAAATCTAAAAAAAATTATTTTTAGGTTTATGTAATAAAATATAATTGGTTTTTGTCAGATTGATTGTAAATCGATTTGTACAGAATGATATTTCAATTAAATTTGCATCTTGCTGCATATTTTGTTCAAGTTCTTTAATGTTATCACTGATATAGAATATATTGGTGTCATCTGCAAAAAGTGATAATCTACCCCTGAGATGTGAGTTACCAATATTATTAATAAAAATAAGAAAACATAACGGTCCTAACACTGAGCCCTGTGAGACACCGACTGAACTGTTGGTATTCATACAGTGCACAAATTGTTCCCTATCTGTAAGATAGTCTATAAACCATTCTAGCACAACACCCCTTATGCCAGCTGCTTCCAGTTTATTTTTTATTTTTATTTTTTTTTGCTATTTGCTTTACGTCGCACCGACACAGATAGGTCTTATGGCGACGATGGGATGGGAAAGGCCTAGGAGTTGGAAGGAAGCGGCTGTGGCCTTAATTAAGGTACAGCCCCAGCATTTGCCTGGTGTGAAAATGGGAAACCACGGAAAACCATCTTCAGGGCTGCCGACAGTGGGGCTCGAACCCACGATCTCCCGGATGCAAGCTCACAGCCGCGCGCCTCTACACGCACGGCCAACTCGCCCGGTTCCAGTTTATTGATTAAAATACCACAATCAACTGTATCAAAAGCGTTTTTGATATCAATAAATATGCCCGATGCTAATTGATCTAAATCCAAAGCTTCTTGTAATTTAATGACAATATATTCAACAACATTGTAAGTGCTTGAATTTTGTAAAAATCCGTATTGATATTTATAAAGGAAATTATTATTATCTAGAAATTTCAACAATCTATCTTTAATTATATGCTCCAAATTTTGTACCAGAGTAGGAATGATAGAGATAGGCCTATAATTATTAAGTTCAGTTTTGTCCCCTCCTTTACAGACAGGTAATACCTTAGCTATTTTAAGTCTTTTAGGGACTTTACCTTCTTGCATAGATTTATTAATTAATTTAGTTATATGAGGAATTAAATGATATGCCAATTTCTTAATTGTATTGTTGTATTGTGTTTGGAATGTTGTAGTTGGCAACGGTGTTGACGATGAAGCACCGAAAACAATCGATGAGGAATACAAAAGTGCATTCAAAATTATAAACATTCTACAAAAGGACAATGAGGCTCTTAAAGTTGAAAATCAAGAATTAAAGGAAAGACTGCGATCGCTAGAATTTGGGTTCTGACCATTCTTCGAGTGATATACTGGTACCAGTAACAAACTCGAGCACATGGTGTCAAGTAGCTCATGGATGGCCGGCTAAGAATAAATCTACAACTGAATTTCTGGAAATAAACATCAGAAATAGGTTTTCTGCCCTAATAATTTAATTCTGGAAGAAAGTGACCAAGGTTAAAATTTAGGCCTAGATTTCAGATTCAAGACCCAGTTAGGCCTAAATCAGCAAAGGTAGCTGTATTTGGTGATAGCCAAGGAAGGGGAATTGCGAGAGTGATAAACGACGAGAATATAGCAGCAACCGGAGAAATATATCCAGGAGCTTCTATCAGCAGTGTCCTGGAAAACATAGAAGAAGCTGCTAGGAACTTTGGGAGTAGCAATGCAGTGCTTATCATTGGTGGGACAAATGACGTAGCTCACGACGATGCCAAGAATGTAAGATCACAACTTAAACATACACTAGGGGAGTTGACCCACACTAACGTCTTTGTAGTGAATGTGCCCCACAGGCATGATTTAAGTAGAGACTCGTGTGTGAACATTGAAGTGGACAAGGACAGTACAGATATTGTTAAAATTTGTAAACATTTTTGGAATACTCAGGTTATTGAATGCAGCAGTTTTGAGAGATACTGTTATACAAAACATGGCCTCCATCTAAACAATTCAGGTAAACGAAAGATAGCAAATATTGTTCTAGATTTTATTAATCTTAAGATATGTACTGTAAAACAGGCAACTCCCTTGAGTTATAATACTGACCAGGAAAACTAGTAGAAAGAGCCAGCTGTACTTCAAGCTGGCTCAGTCAACTAGAAAATGAAACTCAGGAAAGTAAGGAATTTCAAGTTACCCAATTGCAACAGTCAAGTTTTAGGGAGGAAGGGGGTCTGAGATTGCTCTTGGTAAACTGTCAAAGTGTAGTAAATAAACAATTAAAATTTGGTACATTGATGGAATCTGCTGAGACTGATGTGGTGATAGGAGTGGAATCGTGGTTGAGAGAAGGGGTGGGTAATAGAGAAGTATTTCCAGAAGGGCACACAGTCTATCGTAGAGACCGAGGAGATAAAAAGGGAGGGGGGGTGTTTTTTCTGGTGAAGGAAACTTTTGTTCACATGAATGGTTTACCAATGAAAGGGATGAAATATTAGGGATAAAATTAGTTTGTGAGGTGGGAATTACAGGAACATACAGGCCTGGAAGAGAGGAAAGAGACATGGAAATATTTGAGAAAATAATAGATTATACTCATAAAAACAATAATAATGATATGGTAATAATTGGGGAGATCTAAATTTGCCTGAAGTTGAATGGAATGGAGCTGCAAGTGAAGCCCATGAAGAGAAACTGGCAAATAAGTTAATTTGGGAGGGAGGATTTACACAAGTAGTACAAGAACCGACTCGTCTCAATAACTTACTAGATGTATTCTTGGTTAAACCATGGGAAATTGTTGATAAAACTGAGGTAATTGAAGGAATAGGAGACCATAAGGCTGTAATAATGGATGTAGGACTCGTACCAAAAAGGTTTAATAAGAGGGTTGCACAAGACAAGAAATTGTACAGAAAAACAAAAGTTGATGAATTTGGGACTTACCTTAAATCACAATTCAGTTGTTTTATAAGTGAAGGGAGTAATGTGGATACACTTTGGGCTAAATTTAAAGGAATCATTTGGGAAGGAGAGAAGAGATTTGTGCCTGTTAAGAAGGGTAAAATGACCTCAGAACCAGTTTATTATACAAGGGAAATAAGAAAATTAAAAAGAAAATGTAGAATAGTAAACAGGAAAATCAAAGAGGGTAGGGAGAGTAGAGAAACTAGAAAACAGCTAATGAGGAAACTGAATAGAGTGAAAAAGGAAGCAAAAGAGAATTATATGAATGGCATACTTCAAGAGGGTAATGACCACAAAGGGAAATGGAAAAGGCTGTATTCATATATCAGGAATCAAAAAGGAATCCAAATTCCTACAATGGTGGGAGAAGGGGGTGAACACTATTTAACAGATACTGAAAAAGCAAACCTATTCAGTAGGGAATTCAGAGAGTCAGTAGATGATTATCAGGAGTTGGAAACTGAAACAGAAGATAGAGAGGGAGAGACACAGAGGGAAACAAGAAGCTTCTCATTCACAAATGAACATATTTTCAGAGAAATCCAACTGCTTCAGCAAGGAAAAGCAGCAGAAAGTGATCAAATTACTGGGGAGGTATTAAAGACAATGGGGTGGTACATAGTGCCTTATTTAAAATTTCTCTTTGACTATGTCATAAATAATAGTGCAATACCAAAGGAATGGAAGTAATCTATAATAATACCAATTTATAAAGGAAAGGGTGATAAAAGGAATGCAGAGAACTACAGACCAATAAGCCTGACCAGTATAGTTTGTAAAATACTGGAGAGTTTAATAGCAAAGTACATCAGAAGGATATGTGATGATAAAAATTGGTTCATGAGGAGCCAGTATGGTTTTAGAAAGAAATTTTCTTGTGAGGCACAACTGGTGGGATTTCAGCAGGACATATCAGATCAATTGGATTCAGGAGGTCAGCTAGATTGCATAGCCATAGATCTTTCCAAAGCCTTTGCTAGAGTGGAACATGGAATATTATTAAAGAAATAGGAGGGAATACGATTGGACGTAAGGGTTACACGTTGGATAAAAACATTTCTAAATTCAAGGGTTCAGAAAGTCAAAGTAAGAAATAATGTATCGCAGGAAGAGAAAGTTTGGAAGGGAATTTGCACAGGGGAGTATAATCGGTCCGTTACTTTTCTTAATATACGCAAATGATTTAGGGAACAATATAACATCAAAAATAAGATTGTATGCAGATGACTTAATTGTTTATAGGGAAATAAATAACATTGAGGATTGTTCAGAATTACAAAGGGACCTTGAAAGTATCCAACAATGGGTTGAAGAAAATAATAATAATAATAATGGAGGCAAATCAACTGTTACAACTTCTACAAACAGGAGCTTTAAATCTGAATTTGAATATACTTTGGATGAGGTAGTTATCCCAAAAGATGGCAAGTGCAAATACTTAGGTGTGAGATTTGAAAGTAATTTGCACTGGAAGGGTCATGTTGATGACATTGTTGGGAAAGCATACAGATCGTTACATGTCATAATGAGGCCACTTAAAGGATGCAACAAAGAATTAAAAGAAAAAAGTTACTTGAGTATGGTTCATCCATTATTGGAATATGCAAACAGTGTTTGGGATCCTCACCAAGAATACCTAATAAAAGAAATAGATAGTGTGCAGAGGAAAGTAGCAAGATTTGTAACAGGGGATTTCAGGAGAAAGAGTAGTGTATCAGAAATGTTAAAGGAACTTGGGTGGGAAACTTTAAGTAAGAGAAGGGAGAAAACTAGACTTATAGGATTATATAGAGCCTATACAAGACAAGAAGCATGGGGAGATATCCATGAGAGGCTTCAGTTGGAAAATAATTATATCGGCAGGACAGACCACAAATATAAAATTAGAAGGAATTTTAGCAGAAGCAATTGGGGTAAATTTTCATTCATTGGGAAGGGTGTGAAGGAATGGAACAGTTTAAGAGTTTACCAGGGGTAGTGTTTGATCCTTTTCCAAAATTTGTACAGATATTCAAGAAGAGCGACAGAGAAAATAAATGAAGTGTTAGAGGGCATCAAGCAGTGCAGGTTATTGTAAATAAAAAAATGTGTGTGAATAAATTTCATCCCCTGGTCTAAGGAGTTTGGACAGCCAAAGTAGGGGACTGCCTGTAGGGGTGAAGTACAGTGGGGACTTTGAGGGCCCTGAGACCGCTACGGTAGCTGTGAAGGCCCTTCAGGAACTCTGAAAAGTGGTGGCAAGAGGGGCTCTGGTTAAGATGCAGCAGGTCGTTATGCTACTTAGGTTCCAGAATGGGTAAAAAAAAAAAAAAGTAAATAAATGCAATGTAAAGTTTAATCTTATACCAGTTGTATAGTATCATTTGAAGTAATTCCACATACTGTATATCAGTTGACTATATTTTTAAGTAGTACAGGAGATATTATAAGTAGAATTTTTTAAACAATATAAATTTGTTAAGGATGAGCTGTGTGTTTAATAGAAAAAATTTTAGCGTAAATTGTATAATATTGTATTATAGGAAAATTTTCTTCTCTTGTTAATTTAATTTTTAGTGCTTGACAATAATGTATTTTAGTGTACCATTTGCCACCAAGGTAGACACCTCATTTGCAAATAAAGAGATTTTGATTTGATTTAATTTGATTTGATTTTGATTTAATACCATAGCAGTCTTCACTACGACTATTTTTTAATTTTCCTATTGTATTAGCTACTTCATTTTCATTGGTTGTACTTAAAAACAAAGAATTACGCAGTCCACTCCCTAAATTAGGATGATCATTAAATTGGGTGTTGCTGGCCATATCTTTCACTATACTAGTGAAGTATTAATTGAATGTTGTAGAAATTTCTTTTGGATTTGTAACTATTTTATCATGTATTTTCAAATGAATATCCTTGCTTTTGTTAGTATAAGGAAATTGAGCCAGTATTGAGCACGATTAGGAAAAAATGTATATCATTCTTTGGATATATTATCAGAACACCTGACACCAGGATTAGCAAAAGAATAATTGAAAAATTATGGAATAGCAAGACCAAGATAAATGTTGCACTAACACATCAAAGGGTTTTGGTTTTGGGATTGGGAAGGTAGAGGCTATGGCCTTAATTAAGGTGTAGCCCCAGCTTTTGCTTGGTGTGAGAATGGAAAATACAGAAGTTTTCAGAGCTGCTGATGGTGGGATTCGGACCCACCATCTCGCTGGTACACGGCACAAAATGCACAGCCAACTTGCTCGGTGTGTGCCATATCAGCAGTATAAGATGGCCTGAAGAGGTCACAAATGAAAGCCTATGGAAGGATACCAACCAGAAATCTATCGATGTAGAAAAAAAGAAAGGAAAATGGGGATGGATAGGACACACATTTAGAAAACAGGATGGAGCCATTGAAAAGTCAGTTTTAGAATGTAACCCAAAAGGAAAAGGGAAGTTTGGAAGATCGGAGAATACTTGGAGGTGAACAGTTAGAAAGGAACTGCAACTATGAAAAGTAAGACTTTGATAATGACAAGAGGTGACAGAAAATCCTGGGGAGTGATAAAAATAGGAAATAAACCTCTTGAAGTAGTGAAAAATGTTAAAAATTTGGGCAGCATGTCACAAGATGGAAATATGGATGGAGAAATTGATTTAAGAATTCAGCAGTCTGCAAGTCTCTACTAGCGTGTGAGAGACATTGTATGGAACGAAGATGTGCCAATCAAACGCAAGAAGGTTTTATACTCGTCCTATTATAAACCTACACTGACCTATGCTTCAGCAGCCTGGACGTTGATTAAGCGGAACCAAAGTAAGATACAAGCAGATGAAATGAGATTCTTGAGGAGCATATGGGGAAAGACAAGACGAGATAGAATACAAAATGAGGAAATAAGGAGAAGCGTGGGAGTGTGTAAACATCAAGAAGAGATTGATATAGCAAAGCTAAAATTGTTTGGACACATGATGAGAATGCCAGGAGAGAGAATACCAATGAGAACATTCATGGATACAGAGACTGCTGAGAAGCCTGGGGGACGTTCTAGTATGAGATGGAGGAGCTCTGTTGTGGACTGTATTGCAAATAGAGGAGTCGATAGCAATAAAGTACTAGAAGAGGAATGGTGGAAAGATTGAGTAAGATGGAGGGCTTTGGTATACTACCTTACCCAGAGAGAATCTGGAACAGGGAATGGATGAAGAAGAAGAAAGAAGAAGACCAAGATTAAATGGATCATGGAAAATAAGGAGGATATTAAAGAACTACAAATAACAATAGATGGTCTCAAAATCGAAACAGAAAAACGCACACAGAAAGGCACACACCAGGCTACCAACCAAGATTAATAAAAGGTGTAATGGGAGGGTATTTTCAACGGAACAAAGGAAGGCAGCATCTTTCAGAATGGAAAAATATTGGGCTGATGGGAAATCAAGTAATCCTTTGTATAATTGTCTATTATTATTATTATTATTATTATTATTATTATTATTATTATTATTATTATTACGATGTTTTGTGGATTTGCAGAGGTGAAAGAAGGTGCGGGTTGGGATAGGTCTCAACTACAGAAGCAAAGTTAATTTAAAACTTTAACAAAGGTTATATTTTCTTTTCAGAATCAACAGATAACAACAACAGAGTAATAGGTACCAAGTAGCAGGAAAACAAGTTAAGAAATTACAATTGTTACAAGATTTGGGCTTCGAGCCCCAAGATTAATTTCTGAGCTCTCAGCTCATCACCACAATAGCTGAAGGGCAGAAAACCCCTAAGTGCAAGGAGCACTTGCTCCTAATTACAATGTTAAGAGGAAAAGAGCTGACCCGCTCTCAATTTTACAAGCCTATCAAAGGCTACAACAAACTTCATTCCTAACTGCCCTTAAGGCACACATACAGTGAAACAGGGGTATCTTGTACCCAACCTACAGGGCCTTCACGTACCCAACCTACAGGGCCTTCACATGAAGAAAACAAACTCTGGGTTAATTAAATGGCCCAAAAAACCAAATTGACTGGAGGCGTAGCTTGCACTCCTACATGAAACTTCTTAAAACCTAGGTGGCACTCGGCCAGTTATACAGGGGCTAATCCCATACTAGGGAGGTGACTCGTAGAAGAATAATTTATTACACTAAGAAGAGAAGGAAATCGGGTATGAAAACGTAGTCACCTCAAAACAACATGAGTGGGAGCTCGAGAGGGTTAAGCACTCTCTATCCCAAATTGCGGTTAATTTACATGAATATAGTAAGGTTTACATTAAAAAGGATTCGAACCTTCCCCCGTGGGTTAAAACTGCTGAGCTAGCAAGAAATGAAGATGTTAACAGGCCATTACCTTGTTGATGAACTGCTGCCTGAATAAAGAGGCGCTTCCCGCCCCCTGCTACATAATCACACACTAAGAGAGATGTTACTGAAGTGGCCCGGAGACAAGAAAATCAGCAGTTTTATACCCTCATGGAAAATTCGAGACCTTTCATGAATGATAACAACCCACCCACAAACTTTTATTGGTCGGCTAAAGATTACAAGTCAAAACTGAAGAAGAAATCTAGGATTGGTGGAAAATTAATTTAGAAAATTTAGGATTGGCTAAATTTAAAATTGGCAGAAAGAGAAGGGTTATACTGCCAACCCAAAAAAATGAATGAAAGAAATTTATCAAAGAACAAACTTATGAATACCAAATTTCTTCAAAAAAACAGTTCCTTCACTTCGCACTAGGGTGCATAATTATAGTTCTTAAGTAGTGCCACCTAGAAGAGAATGTCCACACTTCTTGCTACAGAGCAAACAAATACAAATTGAAATAGACATAGTTCAGAACACTTCAAAATTTACAGTAGAGACATCTTCCGAGAAACCATTGAGTTAATACAGTTTGTTAAAGTTCAGGCTTCCTCCTGTAGAGGGATGTCAACTGGCGCAATATTTGAATTCGCGGCGTGGAGGTGTACCGCCCGGTACAATTATTATTATTATTATTATTATTATTATTATTATTATTATTATTATTATTATTATTATTCCGGGAGGTACACCCCAACCTCGCGTATTTAAATTCAGTGCCTAAACGAACTCCTCTAGTGGCAAAACAGTGAAACTGAAACTGCACCAACTTAGAACTTTACTCTGTAGATATCACCACAGAAATATGATGTAATTTTGTTATTGTGCAGTTTCCTAACCTGAGTGAATTTCTATTTGCTTTGTTTGACATTCATCAAGAAGTTTGGACATTCTTCCACAGATGACACCACTAAAAACTATGGTCATGCACCCTGGTGCGAAGTCAGTAGTGTAGCCAGGATTTCAGTTTGGGGGGGGGGGGGCATTCATCCAAAAATTTATTTTGATAGTTGTCCAAACTTCCGTCGTTTAGGTGGTGTAGAATACCTAGGAAATGAGTGTCCTTGGATCCAAGTAAGAGTGGTGGATTCCGGAGACCAATAGTAATTTTCTTCTTCTTCTTCTTCTTCTTCCCCCGCTTTTCCCACATGTGTGGGGTCGCGGGTGCACAATGCATCACACATGTGGATTTGGCCCTGTTTTACGGCCGGATGACCTTCCCGATGCCAACCCTATATAGAGAGATGTAATCAGTGTTGTGTGTTTCTGTGGTGGTTGGTAGTGTAGTATGTTGTCTGAATATGAATATGTTGGGACAAACACCCAGTCCCCAGCCAGAAGAATTATTCAGACGTGATTAAAATCCCCGACCCAGCCGGGAATCGAACCCGGGACCCTCTGAACCGAAGGGTTTAACTCTGATCATTCAGCCAATGAGTCGGACACCGGAAGCTAATATTAATATTGATTTTATATAAAATGCTTAATAAAAGTACATTAGTTAAAACTCCTGGTGTGTCTGGTCTCCTTGGACAACAACGCCCCCCCCCCCCCCCCCCCACCCCCCAGCTACCTCTATTACTCCCATCCCAACATAACTGCAGCATTTCATATATTCCGAGTACAAGTGAAATGAATGCAAAAATGAACAGTTTGAGTAAGGATGCAATATTCTGGTTTAGAATAAATACGGTAATGTTATTATAATAATGGTCATGTGATAAGCAATACAGAAGCGACATTTTATACAAATAATGCGGCCAAGATATACACACGCACGCGTCGAATACAGGTTTCTCATCCTTCTTGTTGTCCATGGCTAGATGATGAAGGCATGAGAATGATAGCCCACCGTGACTCTTTATTTCGACATTATAAACAAACCCTAGATGACACAGACTTTGAATCTAACCGCATCTTAAGAAATCGCACAAAGCAGTTAATCAGAAAAAGAAAATGTATATATTTCCGGAATTTAGCTAACGACTTAAATTCTAATCGTGCATGGGACCAACTTAGAGCTCTAGGAATAGCAAAACATCAACAGAGACAGACAACTCCGACATTCCACTTGACGAACTGAACGATTACTTTAGTAAAATAAATATTCAACCTACCCAAATTAACTGCACCGACTCACCGCCCTACCCTCCAGCCATTCCACCATTCACATTTCACAGTGTCTCAAAATCAGGTTAAAAGGCTTTGTACTCTATTAAATCAGAGACCACAGGTGTAGATGATATTCCTATTACTTTTATACATAACATTATGGGTGCTATCTTGCCTATACTGATGCACATAATGAACTACTGTTTACTAAACGGAACTTTCCCTACTGTCTGGAAAACAGCCAATATTATATCGGTACCTAAGAGTTTAAACCCACAATCACCCTCTGACTATCGCCCTATGTCCATACTCCCTGCGCTTTCTAAAGACTTTGAACTTTTAGTATACGAGGAAGTTCTGGAATACCTAAATGAAAATGCTCTTTTGGACCCTTTGCAGTCTGGATATGAGAAGGGTGACAGTACCGCAACAGCACTTTTGAAGGTTACTGAAGACATTAGAAACGCTATGGACAAACGACTGCTCACTATACTTATCCTTCTTGACTTCAGTAGCGCCTTTGACACTATAGTAACTCCGACTATGATAAAGAAAATGGAGCTGCTAAATTCCGACCTGGCCGCGCTTAAGGTTTTTAGTTCTTATTTGAGTAACCATCAACAGCGTGTAGCAGTAAACGACAAGGCCTCTAAATGGAAAATGAAACTTAGTTTTGCCCCACAGGGCAGTGTTCTACGGCCCCTAATTTTCTGTATTTATATCAATGACATACCATCGGTGACAGGAAATAACACACATTACCTCTGTGCTGACGATCTTCAAATATATCGACACTGCAAGACAAGATGTTAACAGGGACCTCCGAGGACTCAATGTATATGCACAACGAAGCTCTCTTATACTAAACTGCAAAAAATCTCAGTTATAATTGGATCTCGAAAATTACTGAGCTGCTCAAACAATGTCGCAATCCCGCCTATCCAGCTGAATGGTAATATTATTCCCTACAGTAAAACGGTTACAAATCCCGGCACAATGATGAATGAAACAGTTGATTGGTCTGATCACATGAAAGAAATACGTAAAAAGATTTTTGGAGTTCTTCACCCTCTTAAACGCCAGAGGGATGTATTTCCATTTGAGCTACAGGCCAAACTAATACAGACACTCATTCTCCCCATTCTTGATTATTGTGACATTGTTTTAGTTGACATGACGAGAGAAGAAACATTTAAACTTCAACGAGCACTGAATTCCTGCCTGCAATTTATTTACAATATCAGGTACGATGTTCATGTCACCCCACACTATCAAGGTGTCTCATGGCTGATGTCTGATAAACGTCGGCAGCTACACACTTTAACGATGGTGATCGTATTAGCTGAAAGTCAGCCAATGTACTGTATATTTCTTCTAAATTCAATTTCTTATCATCATTTCACAACTTAAATACACGTTCTAGATTCATTCTTTCTATTCCACTGCACCGCACAAATAAAATTAATAGATCATTTGTGGTGACTGTCGCCAGATTATGGAATTCCCTGCCAGTTCAGGTCAGAGAAAGTAGCTGTTTTTAATCACAATTTAAGGTCACCTGCCGAGACTACCTGCTGAGGACAGCTGACTGAATGGTTGATGAATGTGTGCGTTCCTGAGGATTAGTCATTTTTAAGAGTTTTTTATTTATCAGTTCTAATATTAATTTAGTGAGTAATTTATTTAAATTTATTTTCAATTCTATTAATTTATGTAGTTTTAACTATTTTAAGTATCTCAGTATTTTATTTAAGATTCTGATTAGTATGTGGTTAAGTGTACGAGAGGGCCTGGAGCCCTAACTTCACCACTGTACTGAAGGCACTAATAAATAAATAAACAAACAAATAAATAAATATATAATGTAAAGCGTATGGGTGTAGATATTTTGTTAGTTGGTAAAGAAAAATACACCTCACAACGTATGCTGTGTAGGGTTTACCTTGTCCTATTAGTTTCCCTCGCGGTTAGGGCCACGCAGCTGTGAGCTTGCATCCGGGAGATAGTGGATTCGAACCCCACTGTCGGCAGCCCTGAAAATGTTTTCCCGCGGTTTCCCATTTTCACACCAAGCAAATGCTGGGGCTGTACCTTAATTAAGGCCACGGCCGCTTCCTTCCCACTCCTAAGCCTTTCCTATCCCACCATCGCCATAAGACCTATCTGTGTCGGTGCGACGTAAAGTAAATTGTTAATTACTTTTCCTCGCAAGCCTGGGATACAGAATATAATAGTATAAAGTTAGAGTTTTGTGACGCTAATATTCGTATGTATAATTTTTATTTACGTGCCAGAAACCAACGACACTGAGCTGTTGCCATTTCAACACCATTTTAAGGGCCACCGACCCAAGCTGGGATTTGAACCTGCGAACTCAGACTCAGAAGGGCAGCGACTCAACCTACTGGACCACATGAAAAGGAGGCGTTTGTGATTATTGTTATAAGTGGATGCAGTTAGTACTTTTACAAAGGTTTTATGAGGAGCATTTATTAAGGCATACGTTTTCTTACTGTCCTAAATGCACGAGGCCGGACAGAAGAACTAGCTGGAAGCTGAAGAGCCTTGCAGGGGTGTCGCTTCCTTCTCTGTACACTTTTCCAAACCAAACTCCATGGCGTAACAGCCCCGAAGGGCCATCGCCTACCAAGCGACGGCTGTTCAGCCCGGAGGCCTGCAGATTACGAGGTGTCGTGTGGTCAGCACAACGAATCCTATCCGCCGTTATTCCTGGCTTTCTAGACCGGGGCCGCCATTTCATTGTCAATTATAAACACGTGGGCAGAGTGTACCTCGAACCAGCCCTCAGATCCAGGTAAAAGGCCCTGACCTGGCCTGGAATCGAACCCGGGGCCTCCGGTAAGAGGCAGGTACGCTACCCCTACACCGTGGGGCCGACTGGATACTTTTAGGTCTCCTTATTTTAGAATTTGACTTAAGGCATCCTGCATTCGATTCCCGGCACTGACAGAGTTAAGAAAGGCATAGGATGGGGAGGATATAGCCTTGTTTGTGGGTGCAGTAGAGTTGGCCTTGAGTCACCTTCACGGGGTGTAGTACCAAAGTGGTTCCTTTTTTTAAGAAGACAAATTAAATGAAGATTCTACTTCCTCACAAACGAAGAAGGAACAGTTTCAACAATGCAATCGGTTTATGTTAAGAGTACAGAAGGTATGATTGTACATGGTAACAATCAAAACCAACAATATCTACTGAAGATCCGTCACTGCACTCGGTAGGACCGGCTTTCTTTTCATATCCACCGGGTGAGTTGGCCTTGCGGTTACGGGCGCACAGCTGTGTGCTTGCATTCGGGAGATAGTGGGTTCAAACTCCACTGTCGCCAACCCTAAAGATGGTTTTCTGTGGTTTCCCATTTTCACACCAGGCAAATGCTGGGGCTGTACCTTAATTAAGGCCATTGCCGCTTCTTCCCACTCTCAGCCCTTTCCTTTCCCATCGTCGCCATAAGACGTACAGTGCGATGTAAAGCAAATTCTAAATAAAAATTAAAAAAATCTTTTCACAACCCCTTCCAAGGAAAAGTTGTATCCACACTACTGGTCTGGACTTACCCACTGAAATTATTTTGTGGGTACGCCACTGCATCCACTCACCATTTAAGGTACAAGGTAAGTCCAAAGAATGGTTGGATACTCAAAATACACCACCATAAATGATGAGGTCCTGGCTCAAAAGTATAAGGAAAGGTAAGGGATGGGATCTAGTGTTTTAAGTAGAATCCATATCAATAGAACGTGATTTCCCATTTTAAAAATGTTTCATGTATCGACTGCGATTCAAGCCTGGGCCGTCCTGTTGAGAAGATAGAACCATTGGGACTGAGTTATCATGCCCGCCAATTACAAAATAGTTACCCGCACTTTTGATGGTGCCATTTGAGGTTCCAATCAGTCCCTGGGCATTTGACAAGGCCCACTTATCGAACTTAGGCACGCATCCGCGATTGTCTTGCTACTGTAAGAATAAAAAAACTTTTTTCATAACTTACCGAGGATGCTGTTGGCTTCTCAGTGACAAAACGGCTCCTGTTCAAAAAAAAGTTACTCATATGGTACAAAATGAGGAACTAACGTGCAGCTCACAATCCCGTCACAGTCTTCCCAACGCTGCAACTTAAACACAGCACATCTCTCAACCACAGTACAACCCGAGGATCCCTAGGACATTGTTGTTTCCTGGAACCGATATGCAATAGCTGGCACGATGTTGTAAGCTTGCAAATGTTTCTGGACGTGGCCCCCGTTATCTCAGTGGTCACGTTCCGGCCCCCTACTGAGTAATCCCTTGCTAATTGCCCCTTTCTTCATGTCTTGACATTTGTCAACACACGGTTACATTCTCAATAGTGAGACCTCTACAGAGAAATATCCCCGCGCATCACAATCCTAATTGTCTTCCTTTCATTTCAGCAGTACAAATATGGAGAATTATGTATGGCCCTATTGAGGCTTGCTAGTAGATTCTTTGTCGCTACGTTAACTTAACATTTCGGCATAAGTTTTAAAGTTGTTTGTACCGTATGTAAAACAACGGCTGATCCTCGCTCTAGTTTCAGGAAATATTTTTGGGGGGGCCCGGCCCCCCTGCCCCCCCTTGACTACGCCAGTGTGCGAAGTGAAAGAACCTATAATTTAAAGAAGTTTCGTATTTCTAGGTTTTGTTAACTAATTGATGTTCCTTTAGTTTTGGGTTGGCAATATTTACCTTTTCTTTCTACCAGTTTTGAATCCAACCAATCACTAATTTCTGTAATTAATTTTCCACCTAACACAGGCTTCTTCTCTGATTCTGAGTGTTACTTTTGAAATCTACCAATACAATTCAGTGGGGTGTCTTGATTAATCGTGAATGATCTTGAACCTTCCCTGAGGGTTTATAAACTGCGGCTTTTCTCGTCTCTTGGCCAACTGATCATCATCTTACTAAGTGTGTGTGTCAAAGCAGGAGGCGGGCGGCCTCTTTCTTCGGTCAGCAGTACATCTTCAAGGTAATGGCCACATAATCCCATCTTTCTTGTTGTAGCTATCTCTGCAGTTTAACCCGAGTGAAAGGTCCGAATCATTAACTATGTAAGCTACTTTTCTAAAAATGTAACTTTCTGCCGGCTAACATAAAAACATAAATCTTTAACTGTAAATCGGGGATAGAGAGTGATGTACCCTCTCGAGTTCCCCTTCATCTTGGTTTGAGGCGACTATGTTTCATAACTGTTTTTCATTCTGTAACGTGGTAATGTAATTTCTATACGAGTCACCTCAGTAGTTTGGGAATAGCCCCTGTTTTATCGGCCTAGTACCCTTTAGGTTTTAAGTGTTCACATCTAGGAGTGCAAGTATTTGCCTCCATTCATTTTGTGTTCAGGCCATTTATTTAACCGTTGTTCTTTTTCCATGAAGGCCCAGTAGGTTGGGTATTAAATACCCCTGTATAATCATTTTCCAATTGTAAGTGGTGCCTTTAGAGACCAGAAATTGTAAGTTGATGTTGCCTTGAGTAGGCTTGGAAAACTGAGAGCCTGATAGCTCTTTTTCAAAGTTTTTGTAAGATTAATGAATGCCTCTTGAAGGCTAGATGTTGTAATTTTGGGAGCAAGTGCTCTTTGAATTAGGGGATTTCTGCCCTTGTATAAATTTGTGCTCTTTTGTAAATTTGAGCTAGTAACTCAAGAATCGTAAAGCGAGGGGCTTGAAGTCCTTGTAGAATTCACTATATTGTATTTTCCTTGCCTTGTTGCTAAATTGCTACTTGTACCCGTAATATTGTCATGAAAAATTGTTCTGTTTGACATTCTGAAAATATAACCTTCAATTTAAGTTTTAAATTAAATTTGATTATGTAGTTAGACCCATTCACCCCTGCACCTTCTTTCACCTCTGCGTTCCACAGATACCCTAAAACAATTATTATTATTATTATTATTATTATCATCATCATCATCATCATCATCATCATCATCATCAAATGCTCCCAATACTGAAATGCATTAAGCAAAGAACTCTATCAATTCTTCTGTGGGTATTTCTTGTTCTTCCAATAGGCTTTCATTCTTTCCAAGAAAGTTTGTTTACGTTCTGCCGACCACTTTGGTGTGTACTATTTTGTTGTTGTGGCTGCTCTGATGTAGCTTCCCAAATGTTTACTTTGTGTTGAAAACATTCAGAACATTTTTTTGTTGTCATCTTTGTAATCTAGATGTCTCTTTCTAGAATGTCTGTTGAACTTGTTTTTGCTGTCTTCAAAGTTTATTAAACCAGGGTGTTGTCCGGCCCCGCATTGTAAGGACTACGCGTCCATCTGTCACCCGGCGGCCCCGAGTTCGATTCGCGGTCGGGTCAGGGGTTTTCAATTGTCAATTATTAATATCCCTGGCCTGGGGACTGGGTGTTTGTGTCGTCCTTAAGATACCTTTCCTCACATTCATCACTCTACACATCCACAATTCCAATTACACGCAGCTTCATATCATATGGTGCAAGTAGGGGCAAAAGATCTCTATAGGTCGACGCTCCGAACAAAAAGCAAAAAAAAAAATGTTAAATAAAAAACCAGGGTGTTGAGTTCTTAAGTGAAGTTACATAATCTATTATCCATTTTGTCAATCAATTTTCTGGTAATCTAGTGAGTTGACCAAAGAATTTCATTTTTGTCTTTTCCTTATGTCAATTTTGATGTTTGAGAACTTTTTTGTTGTTCTGATTGATTGTAACCTTTAACCTTCTTGGGTGTATCTTGCTCCTAAGATTTTCCTAATGATCTTCCTCTCTTCTTTTTTTTTACTTCTTCAAGTTCTTGTTTCCTGTTGAGTGCCAGTGTTTCACCTTACGTTAAGGACTGTTGGTATTATGACTGTGTTGCAGTGCCAAAATTTTGTATGACTTGACATGGATTTCTTGTTGTAAATGATTTGGACTAACCTTAATGCTTTTTTAGTTTTTTGAGGCGAATATGTTGTGAGATCTTTTCAAAAATTCTCCAAGGTATTTAAGCAAGGGACCCTGTCAATTGTACCATATTTTGTTCTCAGGCTCTTGATATGTCTTTGAACACAAGAATTTAGTTTTCTTGAGTGATATCTGTAGTCCCACCTTTTCTGCACTTTCTTTATCTTGAGCTGTTTAACGACAGTCTCCTCATCTTCTGTTAGTATCGCCAGGTCATCTGCAAAAGTGAGGTGTGGTATGTAGAGGTTATCCTTGGGAAAGCCCAGTTAGATTGGCTTCCATAACTCACATTTTTCGAGTTCTTTCTCCCATTCTTCCATAACCTTGTCTAAGACGACATTGAACGGAATAGGAGAGAGTCCATCACTTTGTCGCGTGCCTGTCTGAATTCACAATTAAGTATTTATTTATTTTCCACCTAGTCGATACAATGATTGCTTAAGGCAATTTTTAATGGTTAAAAGTGGTACATGTTTCGTATATTATCAACATCTTCAGCCACATAACACTGTTTAGATGAAAAATATATAAATTGACAAAGTAATGCTTTAGAGGAAGTGTCCTTAAAATTAACATTTATGTGGCTGAAGATGTTGATAATATACGAAACATGTACCACTTTTAACCATTAAAAATTGCCTTAAGCAATCATTGTATCGACTAGGTGGAAAATAAATAAATACTTAATTGTGAATCTATTGAAGTGCGATACGGACCGTGAAACTGATTTTATGTAATGCCTGTCTGAATGTCGAAGAGTTCTGAGATTTCATCCATAAATTTCACTCTAGATTTTGTGCCAGTCGGTATTTGTTTTATGAGTTCTTGAGTTTTGGAATCTAGTCCCCTCTCTTCTAGAATTTGGAACACTGAGGGCTTGTCGATCAAATTGTAAGCCTTTTTGAAATCTACAAATGTGCACACGAGGGGTTTTTGTCTGAGAGGTCGCATTTTGAATACGGTTTTGAGGTTTTTTAGTGCTATTTTTTCGTGGCGTCGATCTCTAAAGATCTTTTGCCACTACTTGCACCATATGTTATGAACCTGCGTGTAATTGTAATTGCGGAAGTGTAAAGTGTTGAATGTGAGAAAGGAACGTTAAGGACGACACAAACACCCAGTCTCCAGGCCATGAATATTAATCATGTAGAATTAAAAACCCGTGACCCAACCAGGAATCAAACCCGGGGCTGCCGGGTGACAGGCGGATGTGTTGCCCCTACAATGTGGGACTGGAGATGCTTTTGAGGTTAAAAATTTGTTCGGGGTATGACCTATGAGTGGGTACCCAAAAAAAAAGAATTATTTTTTTAGAAGCTATATATTTTAAAAGTTTTTCAAAATAACCTTATCCCCTTCAAAATACTCTCCATTACAACTAATACATTTGTCCCACTTGTACTTCCTTTGTTTGAAACATTTTTTGTATTACATGGTATGAATTTCATATTAGAGCCCATATTGTCAAAGTATCAACTTGTGAAAATTTAAATTTATAATTCCACCTTTACAATACTATAATTGTCTTTATTGAAAAGACTAAATTAGACTATACTCTTGATACATGTTTCGTCCTCTTATGGGACATCTTCAGTCACACATACAAAGATTGAAAATAAGGTGAGAACACATTGAAGTAAGTAAATAAAAAGTCTTTAGATCTTGGCGTTTTGTCAATCTTGAATGTTAAAATGGTGCAACATGAACATGAGGTCCGGTTAAAACACAGATTAAAATGTTGTTATATGTATAGAATTGCCCAATTAAAACTTCCCAATAAAAGGTTTGCACATTGTTCACTTACACTTGCCACCATAAAAAATGAAACAAGAACAAAACAGCGTTAGTGAAAACAATCACTGCAGATGAACAGAAAAAGCCAGGTCGACAATGAGTGGTGCTATACACGCCTAGTGGCAGAAAGTATTACAGAACTATTTAAAATAGTTTTATTTGAATCCGCCTTGTTAATACACTTATTAATGAAAGAAAACTATTTATTTAACCAAACATGTTTTGGGAAGTCAACCATTCCCTTCATCAGTGGTCGGATCAAAGAATAAAACAATATAATACAATCTTTTGTTTTTACAATTCAAATAAGTATTGTGTCCTAATACACCATATCAGTGAGTAAAGAAAACTTATGAAATATTATAAAAATGATCAGTACATAAAATTTTGTTGAACTGAATGAGAATATTATATAAATTTAAGATCTTCAAGTTTTTCTTCTTATTTTCTTCCCTTTGTTCCTTAAATCATCATATGCTAGTCTATACAGTGGGGTATCTTCTGCACGTCTCTCATTTAAACTTGATTCATTTTTTTTAAAAAAAATTTGTAAGATAAATTTCTAAACTTTCCAAACCAGGCATTAATTTTCCCTTTTTGGCCGAATGTAATAATTTCATGTCATTAGTAATGTCTGTAAATTTATGTTTCTTTTCAACCATATGTTCTCCCATTGCCAAATATCTTTTATATTTGACTGGATTAAAATGTTCTTTGTACCTTATAGCCAAACTTCTTCCAGACTGTCCTATGTATTGTTGTTTACATGTTTGGCATGTTAATTTTTTAAATTCCTGCTTTATTAAATATACCTTTATTCTCTATCTTATCTGAATTGAAAATTATCTTATTAGTATCTTTATTCTTATCTTATTATCTATTTCTAAAATTAACTATTGGTCTAATAGGAATTTCTTGTTTATTAATTTTCAGTAGTGCCCTTAAAATAGGTATTTCTGGGCTCATGTTAACTAGACAGTTGGTATCTTTAGAGTCTGATAAAAAAGTTACCAGTATGTTATTGAGAATTTGTTTAAGTTTTTTCTGCATAGATGAAGTGAGATCTTTTATTTATCAATTAAAAGTATTGCTAATTAGAAAATTCTTAGTCTTTTCTATATAATCTTGTCTTCCTATCAGCACAATAGTATTACTATTTTGTATGTGACATTGATGTTCTTTTTCCTGAAAATTTTAGCCAGTTGATAAGAGTGCTTATTTAGAAAAGTTAGAACTGAAGATTTCTTTTTCTCTTTTCGCTCTTTAATTAAAGTTGTTTTTGATTCATTTTTCACTTTATTTATCATTCTATTAATAAATCTTTTGGAATATCCATTGCTACGAGCAATTTGATGGATTATATTTATCTCTCTGTTATAATTCTTCTTAGGTATGTTCACAGCTCTATTAATTAAACTGTAAAAGTTGCCTTTTTATGTTGACTTGGATGATTGGAGTCGTTTCTGATAATAGTATCTGTTTGAATAGGTTTTCTGAAAATTTCCATCGTAAAATGCACTTGTTTATCCAAAGTATTTAAATACTCTAATATACCATCAGGTTTAACCTTTTGTTCATCAGTGATAACAAATATGTCATCGACATATCTCAACCATGTAATCAATCCATCTATTTTATCCACTATTTTATTCCATGTAATCCATGAATATGTTTGCTAAAAAACCTGAAGCTAGCAAACCCATTGCTAGTCCTTTAGACTGTTTGTAAATTTTGTTGTCAAAAACAAAATAGTTATTTTCCAAAGTAAATTCTATTAATGTTAAAAATTCTTCAATTTCCACCTTACTTAATTGCTGTGTCGCATTAAATTCTTTCTTACTATTTTTATAGGATCTATGATAGGAATGTTGGAGTACATATCTTTGATATCCAAACTATGTATCATGTAGTAGTCTGTTAGCTCAATGTTTTTAATTCTGTTACAAAAGTCAATAGTATTAATTAGGTGCATCTGGCTATAAAACTTATAGTGTTCTTTTAAAAATCTTTGTATGAATTTGGGCACCTTATCTACCGGACTCTTTCTAAAATTAACTATTGGTCTAATAGGAATTTCTTGTTTATGAATTTTTGGTAGTGCCCTTAAAGTAGGTATTTCTGGGCTCATGTTAACTAGACAGTTAGTATCTTTGGAGTCTAAAAAAGAGTTATGTTTTTGAGAATTTGTTTAAGTTTTTTCTGCATAGATGCTGTGGGATTGTTTTTTATCAATAAAAAAATATTGCTAGTGAGAAAATTCTTAGTCTTTTCAATATAATCTTGTCTTCCTATCAGCTTTTGTCACAACAATATTATTATTATCTAGGCCTATCTTATTCTTCAATAATTTAATATTCTTATTCAGCTCCTTATGGTTCTCTATCGTATGTTCTATCATATTGGATAATGTTCTACTAACTTCGCATCTAAAGGTGCGTCCACACCAAGATGTTTTCGTTAACTTTGTTAATAAACATTGTTAATGAACAATGTTCATGAACATTTCTGTCTGTTAATAAACAAAATAGCATGTTCATGAACTTTTCGAGCATGTTGATAAACAAAATTTCTTTAACTTTTGTGAATGAAACTTTTCATTAACATTTCGTGTTTTTGTTAACATTTCAGTTCTCACATGCCCAAAGACGCAATTAGAACACGCAAATTCATAGTGCGGAATACAATACAGTACTTTTTTATTTTTCAAAATCGACTGTCGAATCTCAAGCAACTTGTATTCACCATACAAATACATAAGTGAAGTGTAGGAGCGTTGCCTATGAGATATACACAACGGTAGGAGTCACCAGTCGCTAGGAATCTTCAAGTTATACTTAGCCTAACATTAACGGAGATGACATTCCGATAATTTGTATCATTTCTTGCAATTTCAGGCCCAATTACTGTCATCAAGAACTAAAAATCTTGTAGGGACATTCTCAGAAAGTTTTGAAAGCCTGCTGCATCATGAATTAAAAGTTCTGACATAGGTCTATGCCTAAGTGTCCTTACCAAACTTATTCTAAACACTTGTCCAATATTTTTCTTTACCATGCTCTGCGTCTGCGCTTTTCTCTAATTGCACTCATTAAAATGAAAGCTGCAGTTGTAAGTATTTTCTTCTTCCTTACCCTATCCATTGTAACCTCACAAACATATATTTTGGTGTGGACACAGTGTTAAAGATGTTTGTTAACAAAAGTTTATTGGGTGTGGACACAAGTGTTAAAGAGGTTTGTCAACAAAAGTTTATTAACATCTTGAGAAATGTTTTTGTTAACATTGTTTATTAACTTTGGTGTGGACTAACCATAAGAGGAACTTGTTCATCAACTGGTAGCTTAGGTATGGCCACTTCAGTTTCAGGTATTAACTTTACCAAATCTTTTCTTATTGTTATAATTCTCCTTTTCCCAATTAAATTTAGGTTCTTTACTTAAAATATTCATTTCATTAACATCAAATTTAACTTGAGTTAGATTTCTAACAGGTTCAAAGAACTTGTGTTCATTATCACCCAGAATATTTACCTTCTTATTACCTTTAATATGTTTTACTTTATTATCAAGTAAATTTTGGAACTTCTTATCCAATATCAGTTGCTTCTTGCTCAAAATATTACACATTGAATTTTCTATGTTCTTTGGTAACCAGTCCCACTCTCCTTTTGATGCAGTTTTGGCTATCATTAGATGTAATTCATGTAACTTATTATTAAATCTGGATTTTTTAAGGAAAAGACACTTAATTTCATTCCTGAGCCATACTTGATTAACCTTATTCTGTGCTTTTATCTCATTAGTATGTAACCTTCCTCTTTTTTGCAAGGATATCAAATGTTAAGGCACCAGTTTATAAGATAAACATTTTTTAAGAAAAAGTATGTCTTTAGAGATTTTGAAAATTTTAATTTTTGAGTTCTTAAATAGCAGCAGAAATGCGTACTACACAAGCTTTGCCCACGGCAATGTTATTCCATTTATTTTTGGGTACCCCCTCGTACTTGGTCTGAGTCTTACTTGATATTCAGCTAATTTGGGTTCTAATTGCTTTTGTTTTCTATGCAGGAGACATGCTGATAAAATTTAGTAGGTTACAGATACAAGAGTGATCCCTCCATAATTATATACATATGATTTGTCACTTTTTATGTAGTGGATGGATTAGAGCAATCTTCCAGTCACCTGGGAGCTTTTAAGCTTGTCAAATATTTTGAAGTACTGTATTTATTTAATTTCTTTGATTGAATTTGGCCCTAAATTTTCCAAAGTTCAGCTACAATTCTGTCCTCCCCTGATACTTTGTTATTTTTAAGTTTCTTGATGTGTGAATACATTTTTTCTTGTGTTAGTGGTGACAAACGTTCTAGTGTGATTTCTGGCTGTATTTTTGGAAATCTCTCTGTAGGTTCTGGACAATTTAAAAGCTGTGGAAAATACTGTACATGGCTAGTTCCTGGCAATTTTTATTTATTTGTAAGTCCAGTTTACCATCTTATTTCTGAAATCAAATGTTGAAGTTGTTGTTATTATTATTATTATTATTATTATTATTATTATTATTATTATTATTATTATTATTATTATTATTATTATTATTATTATTACTGAAGCCTCTGGGGCTCAGGCGGAAGCATGCCGGCCTCTCACTGCTGGGTTCCTTGGTTCAAATCCTGGTCACTCCATGTGAGATTTGTGCTGGACAAAGCGGAGGCGGGACAGGTTTTTCTCCAGGTACTCTGGTTTTTCCTGTCATCTTTCATTCCAGCGACACTCTCCAATGTCATTTCATTTCATCTATCAGTCATTAATCATTGTACCAGAGGAGGGCGACAGGCTTCGGCAGCCAGCACAATTCCTATCCTCGCCGCTAGATGGGGCCTTCATTCATTCCATTCCTGACCCGGTTGAATGACTGGAAACAGGCTGTGGATTTTCACTTATTATTATTATTATTATTATTATTATTATTATTATTATTATTATTATTATTATTATTATTATTATTATTATTATTATTATTATTATTATTATTATTATTATTATCATTTTTCTTTATAGGTGGAGTGATATAAATGCCAAAGAGATGTTGGAAGTTTTGTCTTATCAAGGCTTTCTTAAATTGACTCTGAAAAATATGTCCTATGGTGCTTCAGAAGTAATTAAGTCAATTTTCATTCAGCTACAATTACGCGAACTGCAGAAATATATTCCAGAGGTACAAGGAAGTGACCTTCGTAGGTGAGTTGAACATTTATATAATATAATATAATATAATATAATATAATATAATATAATATAATATAATATAATATAATATAATATAATATAATATAATATAATATAATATAATATAATGAAAAACAGGAGCTAAAAGTTTTCTACCTATTCAATACATTTATTGTAACCTAAAAATTAGTAATGTATACTTGAAACAAGTTTTGGTCTTGCTAGAGACCATCATCAGTCAAAATCACAAAGTTAAGGCAAGACATAAATTATAATAGGCAAAATTTATAAAATAATAGTCTATTGTTGACATTTGGTGCAAGACAAGTAAAGAGTTGAATGATTAACACTCATCACGATCACACTTGTTCTAGTGTAAGTTCACAACGTTTCCTTCCAATTTGAAGAATGCACCACGTCAAACACTTGAAATACTAGTACTTGGAGAACCTTTCTGAATTCAGTTCAGTTGAAACAAGTGTGAACAGAATAATGGACATCCCATGGCTATGATCACAATATCAATGATCTTGTACCGGTACTGTAAAGCTGCAAGTTTGCTTGCTTTTTGGGATAATTGAATTGAAGAGGGACTTTTTTTTTTTTTTGCTATGATAAGAGTGTGTTGCTTCTTTGATGATCTTGAGAGGAAAATAATTTCTGGTAAATAAGAGGAGATGCTGAACAAAACAGTATGTGGACCACATGACTGACTTTTTAGGATCCTAAGCGACAAATAGGTGATGAGATGATAATTGGTAAGAGTGAATTGGGTGTGGATAATGTGTTCAATTTGGTAGCAGATAGGTGAAGTCCAGAAACCCTTCATATTCCCATTATGAGAATCTACTAGTGAAACCTGTCCATACCAGAATCGTACGGTACCGCATTTTATTTCTGTTGTGCACAGATTCCCGTTAAATAGAGGTAAAGTTAACTTAAGGCATCGCTTACATAGCGTATCTGTGTACTGATATTATGTTCTGGAGCTTTGCAGAGCATACATACATACATACATACATACATACATACATACATACATACATACATACATACATACATACATACATACATACATACATACATACATACACATACATACATACATACATACATACATACATACATACATACATGCCTACCTACCTACATACATACATACATACATACATACATACATACATACATACATACATACATACATACATACATACATACATACATACATACATACATACATACATTCATTTTCATTATAGACTATTATGCCTTTCAGCATTCAGTCTGCAAGCCTCTATAACTAAATACCACTGCAATACTCTTTGTAACTAGCTCTGTGATCTCATTTAATTCTGTAACCCTTATCTTTAATACATTAGAAACTGAGTCTAACCATCATCATATTGGTTTCCCTCCACTTCTCTTACCCTACATGACCAAGTCCACTATTTTCTAACTTATGAGTAAGATATCCTGAGTCCACCCAGCTTTCACGACTATAAAGCAAAGTTGGTCTGAAAACAGACCGATGGAAAGATAGTTTCATTTGTGAGCTGACATCTGTTGACTGCATTCTCTTTTCTGCACATTGATTCAGTCTCACTCTCACTTACTATACTACCATCCTGGGAGATCATACACCCTAAATACTTGAAATTATCTTTCTGTTCCAGCTTTGTATTCCTAGCTTGACATTCAGTTTTCTTAGGCTTCTTACCTACTGACATAACTTTAATCTTGTTGCATCTATTTTCAAGCATAAGGTTATTCATCACTACACATGGGAGAGTAGGGGTACCAGATCCACAATAGACTGTATCATAACAGACTTGGAATTCAGGAAATCTGTTATAGTTCATTCCATGTTAAGAAAACAGTATTGCTCTTATGACAACAGGGTTGCAACATCGAATGTCTCTACCCAACACGATCACGGGAAAATGGTGGCACATACATTTGCGAAATTCAGTAATTTATCTAAGTTCAAGATAATCGGAAGAAACTAAACAGCAAATTACTTTTATGAACTACAGGGGATGGGAGTTTTACAGGGCCTATTTTTTTGTTTTTTACAAAATCATAGGTAAACTACGGCACACAAAAAACCTCAGCATTAAAGTGTAAGGCAAATTGGAGCAGAAAATAGGAAAATAATATTATATTTTATGTGATCAAGGGTTGAGGGATGTATTTCATTGCATTTAATAAATTTCCCCAGGCAACACGGGGTACCACTGTGTTGTCGTAGCCCATCGCTCACAAAAACAATAGTAAAAATTACATGCGGTCGTAAAAATTGGTAAAATTAAAATGCGCTTAAGAATGAATAGCTAAAAAATAAAACTAAGCACAAACAAAACACACGGTAATTTTTTTATCAGTACAAGTTATGCCATGATGTATCGCTGCACACCACAACACCAACATCTTCAGTAACAACTTCTGTACAGTACGAAAATAATAGAACACACATAAATACTATGCTATATACAACCAACTCTCACTCAACACAAGACAAGTATGTACTGATTTAAAGCTTAAAAATACACACACAACAAATAAATACTGTAGATGACTTCACTACAGAAGTGAGCTGCTGGCGATTCACAGAGTGAGGTACTACACGCGGCTTGTACTGGAGCAACACAGAAGAATGAAAATGAAGGAAGGCAACGAAGTGATGGCTGTTTCTGCCATTGTGCTTCCTCCCTCCAAACATATTTATGAAAAAGAAAATGTTATGTAGTTATTTTAATAACTCACATGCAAAAATGCCTCATCCTTTTTATCCGTCTTTCATAATACATTACAAAGTACAGTATACTATCTCTTAATGACGAGGAATTATGAGTATCTCAGAGGGGGTGTGTTCACTCTTGTAGGTCCGTAAGAGCAATACTGTTTTCTTAATGTGGAATGAGCTGTAGGAATGTGTGAGTATTCTAGGATTTTTTTATGATACAGGATCACTACCTAATCTCTAGTGAACTAAGTATCTCTAGGTTTAGAATAGAGAAGGTGAAATCTGTCTGCAGACGAATAAGGGTACGAAAACTCCAGGATGGAGAAATTAGACAGAAGTATATGGATGTGATTTGTGAAAAGTTATAAACAATAGGCAGTAAGCAGGTTCAGGATATAGAAAGAGAATGGATGGTATACAGGGATGCTGTAGTACAACAGCAAGGGGATGCCTAGGAATAACTATGTGAAGATGAACAAAACAAATATTTTGGTGGAATGATGAAGTGTGGGCAGCTTGTACACATAAAAGGAAGGCATATCAGAAATGGCTCCATACCAGGACTGATGCAGATGGGAATTTGTATGTAGACGAAAGAAACAGAGTGAAACAATTAATTGTTGAAACCTAGAAGAAGTCGTGCGAACATTTCGGTAATAACCTGGAAAGGCTAAGTCAAGTGACAGGGAACCTTTCTGTACAGTAATAAGTAAATAAATAAATAGTATTTGGGGTAAATCAGGTGAACTCATAATAGATTTCAGGGAATCACTGGACAGGTAAAGGAATATTTTGAAAATCTTCACAACACAAAACAAAATCTTTCTGGTGATGCCACGAACAATCGAGCTCATGGCGGAAGACAATGATGTTGGTAAATTTACTCTTGAGGAAGTGGAAAGGATGGTAAATAAACTTGATTTTCATAAAGCAGCAGGAATAGGTGAAATCAGACCTGAAATGTTGAAATATACAGTAGTGGGAAGGCAAGGATGAAATGACTTCATAGAGTAATAAGATTGGCATGGAATGTTACCTTCTGATTGGACAAAAGCAGTAATTGCACCAATCTACAAGTAAGGGAACAGTAAGGATTGCAACAACTATTGAGGCATTTCATTGATCGTTAACCAGGTAAGGTGTTCACTGGCACTTATGGAAGGGAGGGTACAGTCAGTGGTTGAGAGTAAGTTGGATGAAAACCAGTGTAGTTTCAGACCATAGAGGGGCTGTCAAGATCAGATTTTCAGTATACACCAGGAATTTGAAAAATGCTATGAGAGGAATAGACAGTAATATCTCATAACTTGAAAATAAATGCAATGAGTTATGCTTATGTTTCATAGATCTAGAGAAGGCGTAAGACAGAGTAGAGGGAAAATATGTTAGCCGTACTGCGGGACTATGGTATTAAGGGTAGATTATTAAAAGCAATCAAAGGTACTGTATTTATGTTGTGACAATTGGGCTGCAGTGAGAATTGATAGTGGAATGAGTTCTTGGTTCAAGGTACTTGCAGGGGTTAGACAAGCCTGGAATCTTTCAGTTTTTTTTAATTTATAGTTTATATAGATCATCTTCTGAAGGGTATAAAGTGGCAGGGAGAGATTCAGTTAGGTGGAAATGTAGAATTTCATAAGAAGTTTGGTCTATGCCAACGACTTGATCTTAATGGCAGATTGTGCTGAAAGCCTGCAGTCTGATATCTTGGAACTTGAAAATAAACAATGAGTCATCATCATCATCATCATCATCATCATCATCATCATCATCATCATCATCAGTTCCCCTTTTCTGGCTGACACTGAGTGGGGAAAAATATGATTCCTCTCCACCATTCCTCATCCAACAGTGTGTTCCAGTCCAGGTTCTGTTGCCATATGCTGTTCTTCACAGAGTCCAGCTATCGTAATCTTGGTCTCCCTCATCCTCTCTTCCCCGTCATCTGTCTTTCTAGTGTTTATCTTAGCAATCTTTCTTCTTTCCTCCTCTTGACGTGTGTAAACCACCCCAATCTGACTGTTCCACTTTGTTATTTTGTCTCTGCACATTTAGCTCTTTTCGTGTGTCTTAATTTCTCACGCGATCCCTCCTTGTCTTCTGTACTATTCTCCTCAGGAATTTCTTTTCAGCTGCCTGTACTCTATTCCCATCTCTTTGAGTATTTGTCCAAGTTTCTGCTGCATACGTGACCCGTTGCATGACAAGGGACCTAAATTAAGAACTAGTATTATGTTTAATGGTCCATCCAATCAGTACATTGCACTTTACAGGTGAGAACACATTCAGTGTTAAAATATGTTATACATCCTTTGGTACATGTTTTGTCTAATTTAAGACTTCTTCAGCCATAGCATCTCATATCTAATTAAAATACATAATTATTACTGTCTAATACTCTAAAATGGATGAACCCATGTCCTTTCCTTTTGCAGTTTCTGAGAGCTCAAACCCACTAATGTGCATATATATCTTTTTCTTTCCAGAACTCGTTTAAAAAAAAAAAAAAATCATTAGATTTCAATCTTCAGTATTCTTCAGTTGATAAGATCCCATTCTCCCATTTCCAAGGCCAAAGTTCAAATTCTACCTTAGTCAGTACACTGTACACTGAAGCTACCATATGTCAAATCTCAAGGTATTTTATTTAGAATCAAATTTCAACATGTGAAGAATTTTTTGTAAGAAAGTGATAGACACTTTTATGGAAAAACAGTGTGTATGTTTTTTAGTGTATTTTTAAACATTTCAGAAAGGACATGGGTTCATCCATTTTAAATTATTAGGTAAAGAAAGAACAAATCACAATGAAACATTGGTTAGTATGTTATTGCCGAAAACATCTGGAAAGGGCACCTTCGGCTGGGAAGTCCTACAAGTGTGGGCGGAATGACTTCCCCAAATACGGCTGGAAAATTTTCCAGCTACGGTTGGAAAACTTTCCAGCCTTCCTACCAAAGCACATATCAAGGAGGAGGAGAAGCTCCAGCATTCCCCTAAGAAGTTGGAGGAAATGTCTTCTCCGGCCCCATCGGGGTCACAGCATCCCCAAAGAAGACCGGTAAACCATCTGCCGGTTCTCCTTCAAAGAATAAGGAAATGGTGGGAAAGAACAAGAGGCCCCAATGGCCTCATTTTTGATCCCTTTCTAGGCAACTCAGTTCTCCCAGGAAGAAGGCCCACCATTCAAAATCAGAGAGTTCACCATCTATGGAGGGCTCATTCTCTAAGTTACCCTCTGCTGAGGACACAATGGAGACTGAAGCCATCATTATTGTACATGGTAATGATGACAAAATGGAAACGAACAGAGATGGTAGATATAGGCAGGTAGTTGACGGAAAGAAAGGCAAGCAATTGTCCAAATTTTGTAACGCTGCCAATCCACACAATGGCACTATTGCGGTGAAACTGCAATAGTTATCACTACCACCTAGCTCAGTTGCGTCAATTGATAACCATTTCTGCGGCCTCCGTAGTCTGTCTACAGTAATCTCATTTGAGACCTGGACATGACACAACTATGAGAGGATATCATCTTTACTCTAAAAACAGAGTAGCTGTAGATGGCGCAGCCACTGGGGGCGTTTGTACCCTAGTTGGCTCCGACATCTTCAGCGACGATGTTCTGCTTCGTACTCAGCTAGATGCAGTTGCAGTTCTCACTCCGTTGCCAGTAATGACAATGCTGTGCAACGTGTACATTCTACCGGACTACGATCTTGAAATATATGCATTACAAAATTTGATCGCTCAGTTACCTCCTGCTATTCTCTTGCTGGGAGACGTGAACACCCATAACGCACTCTGGGGTTCTCCATCTTTCTGTGCCAGGGGGAGGATGCTCAAGTGATTGATCAACTAGTTCAATCTTTGTGTGCTTAACACAGGGGAACCGATACATTTCAGCAGCATACATGTCACATTCTCACACCTGTATGTCACTTTGTGCAGCCGTTCACTAATTCCCCTGCTGTGGTGGCAAGTACATGACTACCTCTGTGATAGTGACCACTTCCCAATAATTCTATCTCTCGTGAATCAAAGACAGTTCAAAGTACTCAAGCGCTGGTTACTTGGGCGGGCAAATTGGCCAGAATTTTCCTGTAGACATGCAATGATGGCCGATGGCATGCTGGAGGCTGTTGACGACCACCATTTCTTCCATTACTACTGGAATTCTAGCTGTTGCAGAGGAAACAATTCCTTCCTTGTCCAGTATTCCTTGCTGGAAACAGGTCCCATGGTGGACTGACGAAATTGCAGAAGCCATATGTGATCGCCAACGTTTATTGAGAACTTCATATCCCTCTGGCTCTTTCGAGTCCACGTAGGGAATGCATTTTCTCAATATTGCATTTAGGAAAATGGAGTACCTCAGGGATCGGTACTGAGTGTCACGCTGTTCGCAATTGCCATCAACGGCATAGTTTCCGCTGCTGGGCCTGCAGTCGTTCAATCACTGTATGTAAATGATTTAGCTCTACATTACAGCTCTGGAAGGGTGGCGTTTGCTGAGAGACAACTACAGCAAGCTATTAACCGAGTCGACAGATGGGCCCTGCAACATGGTTTTGCGATTTTCAGCTGCGAAAACCTCAGTTGTACACTTCTGTCAATGTCGGCTTGTGCATCATGAACCAGAGCTCCGCTTGCAAAACTGTGTCTTACCAGTGGTAGACACCTGCAGGTTTCTGGGTCTCCATTTTGATAAGAGACTAACGTGGCAGCCCCACATCTGTCAGTTGAAGGTTGCCTGCATGAAGAGACTTAACATGCTTAAGTTTCTCAGAGGCACCTCATGGGAAGCTGAACGTGCGGTGCTGCTACGTTTTTACACTGCAACGGTTCTCCCTCGAATTGACTATGGAAGTTCAGATTATGGCTCTATGTTGAGCCTTTTAGACAGTATTCACCATAGTGGAGTTAGGTTGGCAGCGGGAGATTTCTGTTCTAGTCCCATTCCCTGCCTATTCGCTGAAGCAGGACTTCCATCTTTACGTAGAAGGAGGAAGCAGTTACTCCTCACGTGCGCTGACAAAATTCGTGAAATGCCAAATGCCTCACAGCTGGTTGGATTTCAAATTGATAGCTTGTGTTGTGATTTAAATATAGATATGCATGGTTGCCTTGAACAGACTTTTAGTGAGGTACCTCCGTGGTTAGTTCCGTGACCAGAAATACGTCTAGATCTACTCTGTGGACCAAAGGTGAACACGGATCCCTCCGTTTATCAGAGGTATTTCCAGGACTTGGTTCACCAATGTCCAGACGCTAGACATATCTTCATGGATAGTTCTAAGATCAGAGAAAATGTTGGTTGTTCTTTCGTCACCGATGATATGAGCACGAAGATCTCACTTCCTAGTGTATGTAGCGTGTATATTGCGGAGCTGTATGCAGTTTGCACTGGGTGACAAAACAAGCCTTTTTCTTATGTGTACCGACTCGTTAAGCTCTCTGCAGTCTATTGGAACCTGTTTCTCACAACACCCACTGGTGACCTTCTAGTCAGGTAGCTTCCAAGCCACGTTGAGATTGCGGGAAATGAACTTGCGGATCAAGCTGAAAAGGAACTGGTACTTTTACCTCCAAAACCTGTCAATGAACCTGCTAAAGATATATGTTCTCAGCTACGTCGAACCATCTTGGCGTCTTGGAAATCGGAGTGGCTAGCTATCCGAACTCCCGAAAAGCTGAGAGCAATTAAGAAGACAACCACCATGTGGCAATCCTCTTTCTGGCCTTTCCAGAGAGAGGCCATGGTATTGTGTAGGCTGAGGATAGGTCATGGACGATCTACACACTCTTATCTCCTAAAGAGGGAAGACCCCCCCAGTGTGTTCTTGTGGTGCCAATTTCACCGTGGCCCACATCCTCACAGAGTGTGCTGGTCTCTCTGGCCTAAGACAAAGCCTCGGCCTGCAGGAAATACTCGAACGCATATTAGCTGATGACGCGACTACTGCTGATCTCGTCATCCGTTTTATGTGTGATAGTGGATTAATCAAGGGTATATAAATTACAAGTGTACTGTTACTCAGGGAACACACATTCTTTTTTGATTCGTTACTAATTTTTCGGCCTAATTCAATAATTTATTGTTTTATTTTGTACTTTGTTTCCAAATTTCTTCGTTGAATATATATTTTTATTTTATTTTAAATTTCTTTTCCACTAATTTGTTCAGAGAGGATGATTACCTAGTTGTATTTCCTCTTAAAACAAAAATCACCACCATCATCACCTCATCATCATTTCATCCTCATCAAGATGCACAATCGCCTACAAGCGTCAAATCAAAAGACCTGCATCTGGTGAACCGAACTTGTCCTTGGACACGCCCGGGACTAAAGGCCATACGCCAAATAATTTTTTTTCAATACGGACCTATATGATGAAGTTTGTAAATTGCAACAAGGGACCTAAAGTCAGAATTTTCATTTTTGACTTTTTTGGTTCTAAAATTTTCATAACATACTGAGCATTTAGAAAGAAAAGTTCATGCTTCTAGGTACAGTACTTCAGAGGATATGAATTATTGACTGTTGCTATTAAGTAAACTGTATTTTGAGAAAAAATTACAGCTTTCACAAATTTCCAAACCAATTGTGCAAAGTTTTCATGACATAAATTGCAAAAGATTGAACTGCTGCATAACTTAGTTTGTTAAGAAGACCCATAGGTAGAGCAAGGATTCAAAACATAGAAATGCAATTTTTACACCCAAGACACTTTTGTTCAGCTCTGCTGTAAAATTTCCATTGCCAACTTTGGGTCACAACAGGTCACATGTGCAATGAGTATGATATGAAAATAAGCCTTTCTAAGACTGAAGTGATGTCAATAGGGAAGAAACCTGTGGGAAATGAAGGTAAGGATGGGAATACAAAGCTGGAATAGGTAGATAATTTCAAGTATTTAGGATGTATATTCTTCCAGGATGGTAGAACAATAGCAAACACTCGAAAACAAGTAGGTTGGTCTTCCAAACAGAACTCCTCTTCATTTGCGAGTCCATAGGTGACTGAATAGCCCATAAGGGAGGCACAAAATTTGCTGTATAGATGGCAGATAGTCCCAGGTGGAGCAGCCATTGTTCTCGTATCATGTTCTTTTTCCTTCCTTCATTGCCTCTTATCGTTTGCTATTCACCTACGGTTTTCTTCAAAAAGTAGTGTGCCGCGATGACCTAATGATCTCCAGGATGAATGGTTGATGGCTAAGGTCTCCTAGTTGTTAACACCAATGTGGCACATCTTCAAGTTAGCCTTAATTACATCCTTAAATCGCTTCCTCTGACCTCCCAAACAATGTTTACCCACTGTTAACTGAAAGTAGAACTCTTGCTTGGGAATGCGATTATCAGGCACGTGTATTACATGCCCTGTCCATTGTAGCCGATGTCTTAAAACCATGGCTTATATACTGGTGGTCTGTATCTCTTCAAGTACACTGACATTTGTGTGTCTGTCTTGCCAAGATGGTAGTATAGTAGGTGAGATTAAATGAAGATACAGCAAACCTAACACAGTTGCGATCAACATTATTCTGTAGAAGTCAGCACCCAATCTGTTTTTTCAGATCAACTTTGGTTTATGAGAGTGAAAGCTGGGTGGACCCAGAATATATTATTTATAAGTTAGAAGTAATAGATATGAAAGTAGCAAGAATAAATCAATGGTACAAACAGGTGGGATCAGTGACAGGAGGGTACTCAGAATGAAGGGGGTAAAAGCCATATTAGGAAAGAACTCGGTTGTTGAAGCTGCATGCATTGATCGGCTTTGGTGGTGGGGTCACGTGAGACGAATATAAGAGGATAGGTCTCCTAGAAGAATAATAGAATCTGCCGTGAATGGTAAGAGAAGTAGAGGGAGACCAAGACGATGACGATTAAATTTAAAGATCGTATAGAACCAAACGAGGCCACAGAACTAGTTAGAAATAGAGGATTCTGTTGGCATTTAGTTAATTCACAGAGGCTTGCAGACTGAATGTTGAAAGAAATAACAGTCTAAAATGTATGTAAAGCCCAAAATAAATGTTTGTGTGTAATGAGAATATTATACTGGCTGTGTTATAAGAAATCTCATTACTTAAAGACAATTATTTAGAGAAAAATCAATACACAGCATTTTCAAGCACATATTAACTAATTTCAATAAAATTACCTTTGAACTTAACAAGATAATTTGAAATTTTGTGCAAAAAACTGAGAATTACTTTTCTTGAACTGTTTAAAATAATCAAAAATAGGTTTTGGAAATACCTTTTCTACTATTCAGAGCACATATATTCATACATTAGGTGGAAAGATATTTTTATCTCTGTAAATCTATCTGTTTCTTTGTTTGTAAGTTTTTCAGCAGGTGTTGTCCTCCAAGATGATCAATTTAATAGATTTAATAGATTTAATTTAATAGATATATATTTACCAGATATTGTAATAGGAGTTGAATCGTGGCTGAGAAATGATATAATGGATGCAGAAATTTTCTCACGGCACTGGAGTGTGTTACATATAATTTTAAAAAATATTTGTTTAATGTCAACCTATATACAAATATTTTTTAAAATTATATGTAATCACTGTCGTCAATACGGACCAAATATGAGATTAATGACTTGTAACTGGAGTGTGTATCGTAGAGATAGGATAGGAAGGGTGGGAGGGGGAGTGTTCATTCTGGTGAAAGAAGAATTTATAAGCTACGAGAAAGTTAAAGATGAGACACATGAAATTCTAGGTGTAGGCTCATTTCTGAAGATAATAGGCAACTTGATATATTTGGAGTGTACAGATTGGGAAAGGGTAGCACTGACGCGGATTCAGAATTATTTGATAGGATAGTCAGCTATGTGGGAAACGAGATGAAAAGAAATGTGATTGTAGCGGGAGATCTGAATTTACAAATATCAAATATAGCCTTCAGGACAGTTAACACTAATCGAAACATGTTTTTTAACCACAACAAGGTCAATCACAATAGCAACCATTATTCAAGGTCCGGCATATATAAACTAACATGTACACAATGTGGTTTTTCTTATATCGGACAGACTGGCCGCAGCTTTAACACGAGATATCTGGAACATTATAACGCTCAAAAACACAATAAGTACTCAGCGATGAGCCAACATATGAGAGAAACGGGCCATCACTTTACATCCATAGAGAAAGATCTTACCATCATTAGAAGCATAGGTAAAGGGAAATTAATGAATGAACTGGAAAACCTACACATCTTTTTAGACCAAACCTACAATAAAAATAAAAATCTCAACGACGTCAATGAAATTAAAAATCCTTTGTACGAATTAACACCTAGATTAATTAATATCGTGAATTCAGATCAAAACAAAATCCCTCAATTATTTAAATCTCCACACTCAAATGCTTCATCCATCATGCCAAAAGTTAAACCCGCCCATATTGCTTCTAGAAACTCCCCTCCAGCAACAGCACACACGCCCATAGACCAGCCTACCCCCACTCTCCCTGCATGCCCCGCCCCTCCATTACCGCACCAGTACAACACCAGGAGTAGAAATGGTGACAAGACAGGCGCTGCCGGAACAGACAGATCCATCTAGTATTAACTGAACAAGTAAGTCATTTTACAGTTAAGAGGTGTTAATTTAATACATTTTATCACAACGCGTGCTCAAAAATTTTTAATTCAAAATTATTTTTCTACTTCATTACAGATATTCTTAAGATCCCTCCCAAAGACCAAGCAACACATCAACGGGAACAATTTTCACACAAGACTGTATCAAGTGTCTAGGATGTCTCTTCCCAATTAAGCAGCAGCCTAAAACTATGAAACAGCTAAATATTGTACTCTTGTCAGTTCCTTGACGTTACATGAGACCCAAAGTCAAGACGCTAACAGTTTCATTCACAACGTTTTTGACCAGTCTACCTACAACAATCGGCTTTTGAATCTCCACTTGTGCACGACAACACATTTAAATATTAATCGTGGGTCAAACAAGCTCCAGTTTTAATATCACCCCTTCTCAAGAAAAAAGAAGATCCGTTTCATTTTATTCTTAGTTTTGAACATTTTAAGTTAACCAGAACTGCCAAGTTAAATCACATTCAATTTAAATTTATATTTTCAATCTTGACCAACCTACAATCAGTTCAAATCTCCACTTATTGTTGACGACACATCCTGTCACCAGACACGATACGTCAAGTACTTAATATGATATAGGGGTCACATAAACCCCGATATGCAATCCTCTTCACCGAAAAGGAGATCCATTTTAGTTTTGGACATTTTCCATATTAGATAGATTAGGACCAAAAAACTTTACTGTATTGACTTATGTTTGTATATATTGTATATAATGTATATGTTGTATATAGTGTATATATTAGTATGTTTATATTGGTTTAAAAGGTCCCAAACCTTGACCTAAAGGTTGTTTACAGGCTGAAGATGCCCAAAATAATGGGTGAAACATGTACCTGACCAAATAAGTCTACATAAAATCATGTAGATAATAACCACATTAAACGTGGAAAGTATTGAATAGGTGGTTTTTTATTTAATTATCCTTGATATCTATGCCTAAGATCTGAATTTGCCAGATGTCAATTGGGAAGGAAATGCGAACGACAGGAAGCATGACCAACAAATGGCAAATAAGTTAATATGGGAAGGACAGCTGATTCAGAAAGTGATGGAACCAACCAGAGGGAAAAATATCCTGGATGTGGTGCTGATAAAACCGGATGAGCTCTATAGGGAAACTGAAGTAATAGATGGTATTAGTGATCATGAAGCTGTTTTTGTGGTAGTTAAAAATAAATGTGATAGAAAGGAAAATCTTAAAAGTAGGACTGTTGGGCAGTACCATATGGCTGATAAAGCAGGCATGAGGCAGTTTCTAAAAAGTAACTATGATCGGTGGAAAACGGTAAATAAAAATGTAAACAGACTCTGGGATGGGTTTAAAGAAATTGTTGAGGAATGCGAAAACAGGTTTGTACCATTAAGGGTGGTAAGGAATGGTAAAGACCCACCTTATTATAATAGAGAAATAAAGAGACTAAGAAGGAGGTGCAGACTGGAAAGAAATAGAGTTAGAAATGGCGGTGGAAGTAAGGAGAAATTGAAGGAACTTACTAGAAAATTGAATCGAGCAAAGAAGGCAGCTAAGGATAACATGATGGCAAGCATAGTTGGCAGTCATACAAACTTCAGTGAAAAATGGAAGGGTATGTATAGGTATTTTAAGGCAGAAACAGGTTCCAAGAAGGACATTCCAGGAATAATTAATGAACAAGGGGAGTGTGTATGTGAGGATCTTCAAAAGGTAGAAGTATTCAGTCAGCAGTATGTAAAGATTGTTGGCTACAAGGATAATGTCGAGATAGAGGAGGAGACTAAGGCCAAAGAAGTAATAAAATTTGCATATGATAACAATGACATTTACAATAAGATACAAAAGTTGAAAACTAGAAAAGCGGCTGGAATTGATCAGATTTCTGGGGATATACAAAAGACAATGGGTTGGGATATAGTAACATATCTGAAGTACTTATTTGATTATTGTTTGGATGGAGGAGCTATACCAGATGAATGGAGAGTTGCTATAGTAGCCCCTGTGTATAAAGGAAAGGGTGATAGACATAAAGCTGAAAATTACAGGCAGTAAGTTTGACATGCATTGTATGTAAGCTTTGGGAAGGCATTCTTTATGATTATATTACACATGTTTGTGAAATTAATAACTGGTTCGATAGAAGGCAATTCGGTTTTAGGAAAAGTTATTCCACTGAAGCTCAACTTGTAGGATTCCAGCAAGATATAGCAGATATCTTGGATTCTGGAGGTCAAATGGACTGTATCACGATTGACCTGTCTAAAGCATTTGATAGGGTGGATCACTGGAGACTACTGGCAAAAATGAGTGCAAATGGACTAGACAAAAGAGTAAATGAATGGGTTGCTATATTTCTAGAAAATAGATCTCAGAGAATTAGAGTAGGCAGACCTTTATCTGACCCTGTAATAATTAAGAGGGGAATTCCATAAGCCAGTATTATCGGACGTTTATGTTTTCTTATATATATAAATGATATGAGTAAAGAAGTGGAATCGGAGGTAAGGCTTTTTGCGGATGATGTTATTCTGTACAGAGTGATAAATAAGTTACAAGATTGTGAGCAACTGCAACGTGACCTCGAAAATGTTATGAGATGGACAGCAGGCAATGTTATGTTGATAAACGGGGTTAAAAGTCAGGTTGTGAGTTTCACAAATAGGAAAAGTCCTCTCAGTTTTAATTACTGCGTTGATGGGGTGAAAGTTCCTTTTTGGGGATCATTGCAAGTATCTAGGTGTTAATATAAGGAAAGATCTTCATTGGGGTAATCACATAAATGGGATTGTAAATAAAGGGTACAGATCTCTGCACATGGTTATGAGGGTGTTTAGGGGTTGTAGTAGGGATGTAAAGGAGAGTGCATATAAGTCTCTGGTAAGACCCCAACTAGAGTATGGTTCCAGTGTATGGGACCCTCACCAGGATTACCTGATTCAAGAACTGGAAAAAATCCAAAGAAAAGCAGCTCGATTTGTTCTGGGTGATTTCCGACAAAAGAGTAGCGTTACAAAAATGTTGCAATGTTTGGGTTGGGAAGAATTGAGAGAAAGAAGAAGAGTTGCTCGACTAAGTGGTATGTTACAAGTAACTATTCTCATTTTGGTTCCGTATTGAAGTTGACGTATGTCTCAAGTATTATTACCACCTTGGATTCAACTTGGGAATTGAAGAAACATCCCCCTTTGATGATTGTATTTATACTCAAGGCCTTCACAGTCTTAATGATATTATAAAAATATGGATCCATTTTAGTTTTAGACTCTCAAAGTTTCATGTTTAATCACGTTTTAATCTTCAAAACTGTTAATTTCACTCTCTTTTAACATACTTTGGTGCATTATCGTTGTTTTAGATGTTATTGTATAATGTTTTACGAAACCATTTTTCAACATTTTAACCTATAATTTATAAGTATATGTATTATTTTAAGATTGATATAGGCTGATGATGCCCGTAAGGAGGGTGAAACATGTACCTTTGACTTTTATGTATTATGTATAAAAAATATTTGACCATATGAAATAGTGGATCAAATTGTATTGTATTGAACAGGTGGACTTATAATATTGTAATAATACTTGAGACATAAGTGGTATGTTCCGAGCTGTCAGCGGAGAGATGGCGTGGAATGACATTAGTAGACGAATAAGTTTGAATGGCGTTTATAAAAGTAGGAAAGATCACAATATGAAGATCAAGTTGGAATTCAAGAGGACAAACTGGGGCAAATATTCATTTATAGGAAGGGGAGTTAGGGATTGGAATAACTTACCAAGGGAGATGATCAATAAATTTCCAATTTCTTTGAAATCATTTAGGAAAAGGCTAGGAAAGCAACAGATAGGGAATCTGCCACCTGGGCGACTGCCCTAAATGCAGATCAGGATTGATTGATTGATTGATTGATTGATTGATTGATTGATTGATTGATTGATTGATTGGTTGGTTGGTTGGTTGGTTGATTGATTGATTGATTGATTGATTGATTGATTGATTGATTGATTGATTGATTGATTGATTGATTGATTGATTGAATTGTACGAGAAGCACACTTTCTATTCTGTCTCTTTCAGGGGGCCTGCTGGAGTACGAGCACAGGCCTTGGACAAGCAAGGACAGTTGGTGGATGACTTTGTGTTTGACATCGGGAGCAGTGATGAAATTTCTCGCCGTGTCTTACACTGCCGCAATGCACCGTCGCCAGGTGCAACTAGTTCTCTGGCTATTGCTCGTATGATTGCTGATCGGGTAGAGAAGGAGTTCAATATATGAAGAGTGGAGTGGCATGATTATAATCTGGAGAGTTCCTATATTTAGGCTTGTAACTTCGGAGCTTTGAAGCACAAATGGTGCCATAAGAACCCTCATAAGTATATGCTTCATTTGTTCGTGTTTTAAGAAGTTTGTCAACTTGTCAGTGCAGTCTTCGTCATCATTCTTCAATCACTCTTTTCATTGTATATTCTTCTGGATATCTTGTCCTTACCTATCTTGTCTGCTTCTTGCAAGAATCTTAACTTTCTAAATACCTGTCAACAAAGATAACTTTCATTATTGTGACATTTAGAGTACCTTTAATAATTTCTGTAACCCTTCATCTGTATTTTGTTCTTTAGCATGTTTTCCATGTATTATTTATGTTCAGTTTGATTGGTTTTTGTGCATAAATGTACTGTACCTTTGTAGTCCCTAGTCCTTTCTGGTATCATAATTATCCAATTCTATACTTGCTGTTAGTCATCTAAAAGTAGGTCATATTTCTTCCAAAAGAGTGATTATTCTTGAATAGACATACATTCGGAAATTTGTTTGCACAAACTGTAATTTAGTTTGAAAATCTGTAACATTATTTTACCTTACATGATATTCTTTTAGGTTTATGCCATGTGAAAGATACAAACTGCTATGCTTACTTAGAATTGAATGTCGTCTGACCACAATTGTTCTATTATAATGATTAGAATATTAAGTTTCCCTGAAATTTGTCTCTTTCGCATGCCATAAACTAGGGATCCAAGATGTCTCATTTCACCCGGGACTGTCTTGCTTTTAGGAATTATGCCCCATTGTCTTAACTCGGACACAAAAGTCCCATTTTTCACTAAAGGAGCGGAAATATCAAATGCATTAATTTTTAATTGTCACATAATTTAAATATCGTCATATTAGTCGTGGCTTCAAGCTTCTGACAGTCTTTTTTTAAAATGAATTTTTCAGTGTTTGTAGCCTGGTTTGTTCTGTGCACTGATTAGTCTCTGACAGTTTTTGAAATGAACATCTGGCATGAAAGAATGGTTTGGGTTTTACATAATGTTATTCTAGAAAACAGCTTTTTGAACAGGTATGTAGAACCAAACATACTAAAGATTTTGGCATCCTGTTCCTCTACGTGCGAAAATCTTCCTCAAGAAGGTTCTGGACAAAGTCGAGAAGATTTTCACACAATTGATAATTTTTTTTGTTTTACTGGTCACTTTGTAGAGTTGCGGATCTTCCATTTGGTTGATGAAAGGGGAGAGCTGAGACTGCTGTGAGAAAGGCAATGATGTAGCCGTAGACGCAATTGTACAGAGAAGGAGTGGCCCTATGCTGGCCCTGGGCAACATAAGGGCCACAGTGCTTGCTAACAGCCAGTTGTGCAGGGCTGGTCTATGATACATCCTTGAGATGAATTTGATCTGAAGGTGATTATATTAATCCACATATTACTATCCTCGCTGGAGGAATGATGCATCTCCTCAAAGATGGTGGATTCCTTCATGACATAGCAACTCCATTTATTTATTTATCCGAGTCCGAATTCACTACAATATATTTACAAGTACTCGATTTACACTTTGTTTTTCCAGTATTCAACTGTTGAGATGGCACATTCATTGGCTTCCACTAAATCCTTCATACTACATGGTTTGGGCAGATTTCTACAGATGAGAAGGTGTCCATGATCTTGCTTTTCACCATTCTCACACAAATCTTGATCACCGTACCCCCACCTTTTCAGGTTGGTTTTACATTGTGTCACTCCAGATCTTAATCTGTTAAGCATCTTCCAGTGTCCATATTGAAGATGATGTGCAGCTGGCTTCTCTTTCACTTCCCATAATCCTACAGGCGATTTCCTTTTCCAGAGTTCCTTTCTCCGAGATTCGGCTGATGATGGGATTAACGTTGTTGTTTGTAGGGAGCTCTTCCTTGATTTCAATCTTGATGGGTGGGCGTGAAGTCCAAACATTGGATGTCTTGGATCTGTTTCTTGCTTCTTCTTCTCAATCTCTGCTGCAAATTGTCTCTAACATCTGGAGGTGGTAGTCCCATAAGTGGAAAAATCTTATTAACAGGAGTTGGTCATAAGCAGCCTGTAACAATGCGACCTGTCTCATGGAGGGCAACATCCATGTGGTTTGTATGAGCAGAATTCCTCCAGACTGGAGCAGCGTACTCTGCAGAAGAGAAATGAAGAACAAGGGCAGATGTACGGAGGACGTTAGGCTGTGCTCCCCATGTTGTGTGTGTGAGTTTGAGAATGAGATTATTCCAGCTGCATACCTTCTGTTTGGTATCTATACAGTGCTGTTTATAAGTTAGTGCACGGTCCAACTTTACCCCTAGATATTTGGGTTCATCACAATGGTTTAATTTGTGCCCTTTCCAGGTTACGTTCAACTCCTTTCTTGCTTCCTTGTTGCGTAGATGGAATGATGCACACACCTGAGTTTTCTCCGGATTGGGTTTCAGGTGATTCTCGTCATAGTAAACAGCTAGTTCTTCAAGAGCAGATGCCAGTTTTAATTCTACTTCTTCAAATGTCGCCCCTTGAGCAGCAAGAGCTGTGTCATCTGCATAGATGAAAGCCTTAGTTCCGGTGTTAAATAGCTGATTGTTGGTATAGATGTTATATAATATTGGAGCCAACACACTTCCTTGGGGGAGGCCATTATTTTGATATCTCCATCAGCTTTTCTTGTCCTTCAGAGTGACAGTAAAACGTCTGTGTCAGTCGACAGTCTTTGGTTGTTGAATACAGATTAGCAACTGTTGACCCAGCTCTGTGATGATGAGCTTTGCTTAGTTGTCCATTATTATTACATTGTCACGTTAGCTTAGTTATCGGAAAATTTAGATATCAGCATACAGTAATGAGTATTCGCAACTGTACTGAGGGTCACTAAAATAACTACTTTTACAGTTCATGGAGACTTCAGCATATTCATGTCCTTGTCAGCTCTAATTACATTCATGTAGTCCATATGCAACATGAGTGCTGAAATAGAGGAATGTTTACACAAACTGAATTTATCTAGCAAACAGTCTGAATCAGAACTTGTATAGTTTTCTCATTAACAAGCAGCGACCCAGACATTAACCAGCTGTTCAGATTGGAATAAGAAAATTATGGGCATGGTGCCTGTGGTGGCTGTAAAGGGTTCGATTATTATTTGAGTAATCATTTATATAACTGGTGTGAGTGACATGTAGAACTCTCTCTTAACATCTGATTATAAGACATACTGTATGTTTGTAATGCTTTGTCTACTGGGCAATCTCTAGCTAGAGTAAGTTGAATGGCAATTGTTGTTCAAAATAAAATACCAATAATATATCATCCTGTCAAGTTATGTGAGATAGTGTGCTTAAAAATGTAAATAAATCACATTTCAATAAGAGTGGGAAATGGTTCTTTCAGGCTGGAATGAAAGAAGCACCGTGAGTTCACCTTGCCCCTTTGGTGAACTGTTCAACAATACCTTGATTTCAACTTTGAAGTTCTTATGACTTGCGTGGTTTGATTCCAGGGACAAGTGCAATATATATTGCTGTAAGACATTAGCATTGAATAAGGATCAAATTGTGTAATATTGCATGGCTTGTCAACTTATTTATAAACTGGATGGTTTCTTAAGTACCATTCTGTCTATATGTCCAGCTATTTGCTCCTCTCTCCTTATTACCAGTGCTATATTTGACCACATGTTATCTTATGCTGGGAAAGTGTATACCATAGCATATAGAAAAGAGGAACTGTAAAGTCTCAAGTAGTACACATTCCTCTGTGAGATGGCTCTTTCCTCAACCTGGATATGCAAATTTGAAGCAGTGAAGTGAAGCTTGGTACATACAACTAAATTACTCATCATTTTAGTGTAATTATGACTCGGATACATTTTGAACGGATATAGAAAGAGAGCTGGATGAGGGAATTGGATGATGATGATGATGGTGGTGGTGGTGATGATGATGATGATGATGATGATGATGATGATAGATATGAATGACACATTAACAGTAAAATATTATCTTACTGAGAAAAACCTGTAAACACAGTGAAACCCTTTAAAAAGCCTCTAAAAATCCATGTGTTAACACTTTCAACACTACCATATTTTAACATGGACACTGGCAGTCAACTGGGTTTTTTTCCTGAATTTTAATACATTATTGCACAACAGCAAAACATAGTAGATACCTGATTTTTGTATCATATGAAGGTATCAGCAATCAAAAATGAAGATGTCAGTCAGGAAGTATGTATCTAATGTAATTTAATTATACCAGTCTTATGAAAAACATTTTAAAATATACGGAAAAAAAATTTTACATTCAAGTTATACCAATAAGCCTACTCAAACAATAAAAATGAATCATTTACTGAGGCTACTTAAGCCACAAATAAACACAATTACATTTGAAATACAAAATTTACCTATTTAGGAACATCTTGTTTTGATATCTCCCTCTCTCCAGTCGTTCCACTCATGACTGAGTATCGTGACGCAAGGACTTAGTTGTTTCTTTTATAAGTGGATGCCATTCTGAATGAACTTGCGTTTTCTAGATATTAATTCTCCATGGTAAGTCCATAATCTCTCTTCCTTGATCAACCCATCTTTTTGTGATCCGTCCTCATGACCTTGTGCCAGATACTTTTCCTTGGACAATGAATTTTTCCAGGTTGTCATCCTCTTTTCTCATAATGTGACCAAAGAATTGCAGGATTCTCTAGTACAAAACTTGGCATACATTTTCTTGTAATTATTCCAGTTTCCCAGATGACAGAATCATTTGTTCACCTGGCTGTCCATGGTATTCGCAACATCCTTCTCCAACACCACATTTCAAAGGTTTGATTCGGTTCCTGCCTTTAGCTTTTATGGTCCAAGTTTCGCATCCATACAGGAAAATCGAGAACACAGGCGAATGGACTAATCTTTTCTTTGTATTCAGAGATGTATCTCTATCTTGCCAGATCTTCTTTAATTTTGCCATAGCTGTACATCCTAGAATGATGCGACATTTGATTTATTTTTCGTAGCTACTTGTATCCTCAATTACTGATTCAACATAAGGAAACTGACAGACTCTTTGGAGATTGTTCAGGTGCTGTGGTAGCTGAATCTCTGCACCTTTGTTCACAGTCATTAATTTTGGCTTGCTCCAGTTAATTTCCATACCAAGATTGTGACTTGTACATGATCCATTATTTCGACAAGCTCCTGTACACTGCTGGCTACCAAGTGTGGTGTCACCCGCAAAATGGAGGTTATTAATTCTCTTCCCACCAGTCAATAATCCTCCTTCCCAACTGTCGAGGGCATGCCTCATGATAGATGTTAAACAGTTGAGGTGATAAGATGCATCCTTGTCTCACACCATCACCATCAACTCCGACTTTGCCCAAGTTGTCATCATATAAGCCTTTTATAAGGGAAATGAGATGAGATGGAATTCCCATTTCCTCTAGAACAAACCACAACTTCGGCCACAAAACACAATCAAAGGCCTTTTGGTAGTCAGTGAAGCACAGAAACAGGGGAATGTTGAATTCATGTGCCTTTTCAACCAACTGACAAATATTTAGAATCTGTTCTCTAGTTCCTCTTCCCTTGACAAAGCCAGCCTGTTCCGATGGGAGCTGATATCTAATGTAAAAATGTTCATTTATGATATGCAATAATATTTTACTTGCATGTGATATTAATGAGATGGTTTGATAATTCCCGCATTTCCTTGTTGAACTCTTTTTGTGAAGTGGAATGAAGATGGAAATGAGCCAGTCTTGTCTTGTGGCCATACACCACTGTCTCATATCTTGTTACAGATGAAGTGCATTAACTCCTTCTTCTCCCAGCTCCTTAATCATTTCCCCAGTTATGCCATCACTTCCTGATGCTTTATGATTCTTCAGGTGTTTAATTGCATCTTCTACTTCTCTCCACAGTATTGAAGGCTCTGATTCTGAATTAGATTGATTAGAGATGTACTTATTGCAAACATTTCTGGTAGTAACATCTGCATATAGATTTTCACAATAGCTTTTCCATCTTTCAATGGCCAGTTGTTTCTTTCCAATGAGGGTACCATCTTCATCTTCCACAACCCATGAAACCGAGCTCGATAGCTGCAGTCACTTAAGTGAGGCCGGTATCCAGTATTCGGGAGATAGTGGGTTCGAACCCCACTGTCGGCAGCCCTGAATATGGTTTTCCATTTTCACACCAGGCAAATGCTGGGGCTGTACCTTAATTAAGGCCACGACCACTTCCTTCCCAGTCCTAGCCCTTTCCTGTCCCATCGTTGCCATAAGACCTAACTGTGTCGGTGTGACGTAAAGCCAATAGAAAAAAAAACCATGAATGGGGCTTGAAGTCGTGGGTAATTTTACCTCCATAAAGAGATCACGGGGTTGACAGTGCTGCTTATGCAGTTCAATCTTTTCACAGATTTCATGAATCTGGTTTGCCTTATCAAGTCTGCACTGCTTTTCAATCTTCTGAGATAGTGATGCGTGCATTTGTAAATATTCATCAGTTTCATAATTGTTTCTTTTTAGCTGTTTACTTTCCTCTATTAGCCTTAAAGTTTCGGCACTTAACCATGTCTTCCTAGGAAATGAATTGTGCTAATGTATTTCCTTGCTTGCACTACTCACAGCCATCTTCAAGTTGTTCCATACCGAATCTGTAGTGTTAGTGGGATTTATTCCTAATGACTGTAGTTTGGGATGAATAGCCTCGCCGAAGCTACATAGAGCTCTATCATCAAATTTAATTTCCCATACCTTTGTTGTAGTTTTGAGTTTCAGTCGCATTTTCATGATGACAAAGATATGGTCTGAACCACATTCAGCATTACGGTAACTTCTACTGTTTAAAACAGATGACTTCCAACAACTTCTAATCAGGATAAAATCAATTTCATTTCGTACCCTGTCTTCAGGGGATATCCACTTATATCGGCGGCGAGGGTGATGTTGAAAGAGTGTATTGGTAAAAACCATTTCCTTATATATACAGAATTGCAGAAGACACTCTCCTCTATCATTTCTAGTTCCAATCCTATATGGACCAACATGTACACTAAGGTGGTTATCGGATGATGTGTCACCAATATTAGCATTGAAGTCACCTTGAATGATCAGAACTCCTCTTTGAGGAATGTTATCAATAAAGCATTCTAATTGACTGTAGAATTCATCTATCTCATCTTCAGGTGCAACAGATGTTGGTGCATACACCTGTACAATATGTAATTTACAAAGTGTTGAATTTATCTTGATGGAAATAATTCTATCATTAACAGGATAGTATCCAATGACTTCACTACATAACTTCTGTGGAACAATGACTGCTACACCATTCCGACTTTGATGATTATATCCAGAGAAACATACTATGTTACCATGTAGTGGTGAAATGTCCAGCACCTTTCCTGTGTGTCTCACACAGTCTCAAGATCTTCACGCCATGTAGTGTTATTTCTCTCTCAACAATTGATAGTTTGCCAGCCTGTAGTAAACCCCTCACATTCCAGGTTCCACATAATATCTCTCTGCAAAGCGAATATCTTTGATTCGAGGCCTCTCTCAACCCTGCCCCTGGAGATCCGATTGGGGGACTTGAAACTCTGGAATGGTATAATAGCCCTGAAAACATTGGGCATTACACAGTCCAACCTTGCACTTCTTGCACCACCATCTACTTTCTTTCCATGGTACAGGTGAATCACCAACCTGTGTCTCTGTATCTAAACGAAAAATAAGTCCAAATTTCTGGAGAGGTTTGTATTCGGAGTGAAATAATGCAGCTAAAAACTTGTATTCAAAAGTGATGTAACAAATAAAAATCTTGCCTGAACTATCACTTGATATGGTATCTGGTTCGTAAGCAGAGTCTTCATCATTGTCATCTACAGTATTTCTGAACCCGCTTCTCACCATAAAACATCCAAGATATCACTATCACTGAGCCGGCATGAGGACATGTTTGTACGTAACACAGCTGACAGCATGACAGAGTTGGCACGCTCAGTACCTGGCACGTCGAGTACTTTGGGTAAAGTTCACAGCAAGGAGAAACAACCCTTTTCATCATTTCAGTTTGAACTTTCCAATAACTGCTCCATTCTAGTGGACACTAGGTAAACTACTAACTCAAAAGCAAGGGATGGGAACCATATGGGATACATGCATCTGCCTATAAACACACATGAAAATTACGCCCATATGGCATACGGGCGCCGTCCACAACCAGGAAAGCAGTTCGCCCATATCCCGTACGGGCATATTGTTGAAAGTATTAAATAAAAATTGGGTTATCACATACATGCACAGCATACTGCACTTGTACAAATTCTCAGAGAAGCTCTAATATTTTCATATATTTTGTTTGAAAGCAAAAATATGCTGTTTTCACTTATCCGTAAGGTCACTTTCCAGTTTACATACTTTAGCTTGCACTACCCTAAGTTTATTCTTTGCCTGAACAGCATAAAAATTTTGGATTCGTATTTCTTTAATGTGTATTCTAACCATATGTACTTTAACAGTAAGCTTTAACTGTTTCCTGCACTTATAAAGTAATCTCTTCCAAACTCAACCTAATGTGGGCGGAGAGGGTGTCGAGTTACGTACTTGTCTAGTTTTAGGGACCCTTGAAAGGGTTATATAAAACTCATTTCAGGTTATAGTAAAATACTGAAATCATTTAACATATAGAGTCTGAAAGAAAATATAAAACCTAATCTAAAACAATTAATTTAAAAAAATAATGAAACAAGTTACATGTAAATAAGTCATCCAGTTTAATTTCTATAATCCCTTGTTTTGTTTCCTCTTCTTCTCACTCAACATATTCACTGGTAAAATAACACAGCACTCAACTTGGAAACTTCCCCGCACAGCGATTCATTTAAAAATGGCAAATGGGAAGTTTAAATGAAATAATTCATGCAGGTGCTGCTTGCCGTTCAATCTTTACAATTCATTCTTTGATTGAAAGTCAGACCTATATAATGACTGGTAAAAAAAAAAAAAAAGACAGTAATATGATGAGTAATTGACACGAGTTGTCCCATCTTTATAAAAGCTCCTACGTAAGGGTAGGCATCTCCATGCACTTGTCACTTGTCACTTGTCACCGGGAAAGTTGTTATGTATTACAGAATGTTCCAAAAATTAGTGCTCCTAATCATACTGCTTAACCAGTGGAAGTACAGAAATAAAATAATCATGATTTATCCTCTATGGAAAAAAATAACCTTTTGCAGATATCAAGTTTTATGGAATTGCGAGTTACCGAAGGTCAAGTTTCTAGGGCTCTACTGTATATATTTTGTTCCTGTTAGTTCTCTTACCTGAGCATCATCTGCCTCCGTAGCGTAACAGTTAATGTTATTAGCTGCTGTCCTCAGGGGCCCGGGTTCAATTCCCGGTACTGTCAGAAATTTAAGAATGGCAGGAAGGCTGGTATATGGTTGACATGATACATGCAGCTCACCTCCAACAAGGATGTGCTTGAAAAGGGCTGCACCACCTTGGGATGGGGACACGAGTTTACTTACCTGAGCATTTATAGTTATGAATCATGTCTTTATCTGGTCAGGTTCTAAGAGGATCGTTCAACTCCAATTCACAAGTTAAATAGAAATTGCCATATGAATCAGAGCAGATTACAGCTACTGAAAGTTGTAGTTTACTGGTGCTGATCACATCTCTCCAGTCACGAAAGTAGTTACACAGACTCTGGTATTGATTTCAGAACTTCTGTTTTTCTACACTTAATTTGCACTCTCTCTGACCAATCAGATACCCTAAGAATGCTCCTCTCATGTAAAAGTGCACTTTTTTGACTCATTTATTGGATCATTTCCAAAATTTCCTATTCTGTCCTTTGGAAATGTGACTTTTTGCTCTCATTGATCTTTCTTCTTCTTCTTCTTCTTCTTCTTCTTCTTCTTCTTCTTCTTCTTCTTCTTCCTGAGACATATTCTCAAAGCATCTTGGTGACCATATGGGAGTAATTTTTCCTATTTTGTGTTTCCTGTATCGTGGATAGTTGACCACTGTCAGAGGTTCCACATCCAGGAGAATCTTCTATGCCCCTGTCCATGTTTCCCTTCTGTCTTACCTTCTGTGGTCAGTAGCGTCAGGCTCTATTGGTCATTTCATGAGATGTGACCAAAATAGGCTGCTTTCTTGTGTTTTGCCTAAGATTTCCTGGCGCAATGCAGTACCTTCTCGTTGGTGATATGGTCCACTCATGGAATCTTGTACGTTCTGCAATACATCTTCATTTCAGAGGCCTGCTCTCAGTTCTACTAAGAAAAGCCTTTAGTTTCTATCATTTGACACCATAAAATAGCACCAGTAACGCATAAGACTTCATGACATGCCAACAAGTTTCATGATTTGACAAGAGATTTTAATTTGAGAAAAACCGGGCGAGTTGGCCGTGCGCGTAGAGGCGCGTGGCTGTGAGCTTGCATCCGGGAGATAGTAGGTTCGAATCCCACTATCGGCAGCCCTGAAGATGGTTTTCCGTGGTTTCCCATTTTCACACCAGGCAAATGCTGGGGCTGTACCTTAATTAAGGCCACGGCCGCTTCCTTCCAACTCCTAGGCCTTTCCTATCCCATCGTCGCTATAAGACCTATCTGTGTCGGTGCGACGTAAAGCCACTAGCAAAAAAAAAATAATAATTTGAGAAACATACTTCTTGTGACACTGAGTCTGGTTTTGATTTCTATGTCCAGATCCCATTCTTATGTAAGCATCCTCGGTACTTGAAATGTGGTGTTTTCATCCACAAATATTACAGTGTTGTTGATTTTATGAAGGCAAAGGAAAAACCAACATTTTGGTAGGGAATCAAAACCATGTTCTTCCAGATGAACTGACCATACTTTTGGCATCTTGGCTGCAGTTGCTTAATATAGTTAGCAAGTTGGGTGGAGTAGAGGAAGGTGATTGTATTAAGCAGATTGCTAGCCTTATTTACACAGAATGAGTTTTACCTTCAGTTGTAGTATGGCTAGCCAATGAAAAAAATATGTGTGTGAGGCCCTCTTGTATTCCACAAAAACTAGTATGCAGCCTCTCTAGGACAGCTTACTAGGCTTCTCCTTCACTGCCTTAGGTTTATGAAGATCTCACTACCAGACACCACACATTACTGTCATTATGCACTTTGCCCTGAGAGAATAGGTTGCTTTTAATTCACAACAACGGGGATTCATATCTTCAGCCGGTACACATATCAATACTTCTACACTCGATTCGGTTTTAAATTCTGAGAAACTGAACAAAACTGATCTAACAGTGATTTTTCTAGACGTCAGAAAGGCGTTTGACAACATTGGGCACCTTCATTTACATGAGACCTTGAGGACATTAGGAAAACCTGAGAAATTAAAGTAACTAATAGTTAATCCCCAGACAGGAAACACTACAAAAATAGAAACTGTAACCAGCCACATTAAGCCTAAAAAGGGGTGTTATGCAGGGATCACCTCTTTTTCCCTGTCTCTACAATCTAGCAACAGATCATATTTTAAACGAACTAACTGAAGACTCTCTCACAAGCCACTATGGATTTTCTTTAGTACCGCATCTTCCACCTTTAACGATCATGGGTTTCGCTGATGACTTGGTTGTCATAGGAAATAGTCGAAGAGCAGCACTTGAGCTCTCAAATATAGTCACAAGGAGATTTCGTGAAATAGGGCTTTATATCAACCCAATGAAATCTACGGCAATCTGCATCAAACGCGGAAAGTTAATCGAAGACCCAGCTGAATTTAAGAGCTATGATATATCGAGTTTGCGACGTGGGGAAACAATCCGCTATCTGGGAGTTAACTTTTCAAATGAAATAATTTTTCAACCTACACAGGAGCTTAAAAATTACGGAATAAAATGGAGAAATTGGTTTCTTCTCTACTATTACAGGCTGACCAGAAATTTAAAGTAATAAACACTGTTATATGCCCATCTCTCGTATACCCATTCCAAACTATCAAGCCAGAGAAGATTCCGAAAAAGTTCCTTGCTGATACAGACATACTAATTCGAAGTGCTCTTAAGGAAATTCTTCAAATACCTGCAGACATTCCTAATGGAATGGTCTACACTGAGAAAAAATATAAGGGGTTGGGACTCTTCTGCGCCACTTGGGAAGCTCATCTTCAGCACATTAACATCTGTAAGGTACTATTAAGCTCAGGTGATGAATACATCCATGCTACAAGAAATCTGAAATAAGAAATAACTCTCTCACTACAATCCCTCAATGTCCCTCCATCTGACAATTTGCTGCATCCACGCCTAGAAATAACAGATGCCAGGAAAGTGAGAAGAGTACTGAGAGAAAGGGCATTCAGTAAGTGGTGTAACTTGCAGCAGAAAGGAAGAGGTGTATGTTTGTACAATGAATATACTCCTGCCAACTCCTGGATTCGAGACCATCAAAGCTTATCATGTAGTGAATGGCGTGAAGCAATTAAGATGACAGCAAACATTTCAGCAGTTAGATCAGTACCAGGAAGATCTCAGAACGATTCCCTTTGTAGGCGCTGCCTCAAGGAGATTGAAACTCTTGCTCATGTTCTGGGATCTTGTCCTCATGGTGAACTTTTAAGGAATACGCGTCATCATAACATTCGCTCGTTAATTGCGGCAATGCTAAAAGACCATGGTTTCCAGGTATTTGAAGAGGTTCATGGCTTAGCGGACAACGGAAGCCACAGAAGGATTGACATCATTGCTTTCAAGAATAAGAAGAGAGGTTACATCATCGACCCCACAATTCACTTTGAAAGCCATAAGTCGCAGTCCTCAGATGTTAACCTAGAGAAAAGGAATATTTACTTACCAACAATTCCTTACTACAGGGATAAATACCAGATAGAGGAAATCGACATAGTAGGTCTGATGTTTGGAGCAAGGGGAAAGATTCCCGTTTTTGCTGCTAATTTCTGGAAACAGATGTGTCTGCCAGTTACAGCGTTATGGGAGATTGCCATCATAGCCTTAAGGGGCTCACTGATAATTCTAAGAAATCACTGTTACAATTAGGTTACCTTCAACATTTATCAAGAACAGTATATCTATTTATCTTCTAAAAATAAATATAAAAGTGTTCTTTGTCGCAAGGCAGCCTCTGCATGAGAGGAAGTATTTCATAAAATAAAATATTTTGTACTGGTACAAGCATTGCACCTGCGCTGTGTCCAAGTAGGGGCTGGAAGATCAGATTGGTTTAAAACCAAAAGATTAGTCCAGCAGGGATGCCTTGTCACCACTCCTGTTCATCATTGTCATGGATCGGATCATAAAATCCATCAAAGAACATTGCAAATAGCCTAACACTCTAATATTTGCAGATGATGTTCTGATCTGGGGAGAAAATGAAGCAGAAGTACAGGAGAAACTAAATCTTTGGAATGACAAAATACCAGTAAAACAAAAACTGTTGAATTAATTTCTTTTTTTTTTTTTTTTGTCAGTTGCTGTACGTCGCACCGACACAGTTAGATCTTATGGCGACGATGGGGCAGGAAAGGACTAGGAGTGGGAAGGAAGCGACCATGGCCTTAATTAAGGTAGAGCCCCAGCATTTGCCTGGTGTGAAAATGGGAAACCACGGAAAACTATATTGAGGACTGCCGACAGTGGGGTTCGAACCCACTATCTCCCGAATACTGGATACTGGCCGCACTTAAACGACTGCAGCTATCGAGCTCGGTGAATTGACTATCAACAGGAAAGGCAGTTTCAAACATTTTCCTGGAGGGAACTCTGTGTTACAAACTGTTTCTAACCTCAAATACCTTGGAAGTGTCATTTCAAAAGATAACACAATAAACTAAGAAATAATTAATAGGACTCAGAAGGCTTCTCAATTTTATTTTCAAGTGAGAAATCTACTCTGGGGTGATCAAATACCTCAGAAAACAAAAGTGACCATGTTTCATAACTTCTTCATTCCAATTCTCACCTATGGACTCGAAAAAAATTACCTTACATTATTATAAGCTATAAATTTCATTTTTTGTTCCATACTGAAGTGCAATTATATATATATAAAAAATAACATGTCCTAACTGACTGACTCATCGTTGAGCCAAAGCTACTGGACAAAGAAATGAAATTTTCGGGATACATTTATATTGGATTGTAGATGCTCACTAAGGGAGAATTTTTGGATATTCTGTTGCTAAGGGGGTGAATTGTTTAAATGAGTATATCTATATCTCAAAATTTAAAAGTTTACAGACGTAAAAGTTGGTATTTGGAATCTCCTTTAAAAATAAAGAAACACGTATTTTGTTTTCGGAAAATCCTATTAAGGGAGATGAAAAATGTGTAAAAATGGTTTAATACATTTTATGAGGATACTTACATCTCATCTCAAAAACTGAAGATGTTACAGACATGAAAATTGATATTTGGAATATCTTTTAAAAATAAAGAAACACCATCTTTTTTGGTTTTGGAAAATCCAGTTAATGGGGGTGAACAGGAGTGACAAACGGGTGATGTTACATACGTGGAAATTGGTATTTGGAATCTCCTGTAGAAGTAAAGAAACATAGATAATTTGTTTTCAGAAAATCAACTTTGAGCCTATCTACAGCATATCTAAAAAATTTAACATGTTACAGAAGAGAAAATTGGCATTTTAAATTTCCTTTAAAAATAAAGAAGTACGTTTTAAAAAAAAAAAAACACTTAAGGGGGTAAAAAGGTCTGTAAAGGGGATTGAATTCCTTTTATTAGGATACTGATATGTCAGAAACTGAACGTGTTACTGACATGAAAAATTGGTATTTGGAATCTCCTTTAAAAATAAATAAATACTTATTTTTTATTCTGGAAAGTCCACTTGGGTGGGGGTAGGGTTTGAAAGAATTGAAATATAATTTGAATCATTTGTATGAAGATGATTGTATCTAATAAAAACTAAATAGGTTACAGACGTGAAAATTGGTATTTGGAATCTCCTTTAAAAAGAAACACGTATTTTGTTTTCGGAAAATCCCACTAAGGCGGATGAAAAAAGGTGAAAAATTGGTTGAATACCTTTTATGAGGTTACATATATCTCAAAAAAACTTGAAGATTTGTTACAGTTGTGATAATAGGTATTTGGAAGCTCCTTTACAAATAAAGAAACATGCCTTTTGTTTTCAGAAAATCGACTTAAGGTGGGAAGTGGGAGGAAATATAAATAAAGAAGGAGTTGAATTCTGTTTACGAGGATACTTATACCTCCAAAACTGAAGATGTTACAGACGTGAAGGTTTGTATTTTGAACCTCCTTTAAAAATAAAGGAACAGTTATTTCTTGTTTTTGGAAAGTCCATTTAAGGAGAGAGGGGGTGCTAAGAAGTGAAAAGAAGTTGAATTTTGTTATGAGGATAGGCCTACTTTTGTCTCAAAAACTTAAGGTGTCACACATGTAAACGTTGGTAGTTTGAATCTATAAAAAAGAAGAAACATGTATTTTTTGTTTTTGGAAAATCCACTTAATGGGCTAAAAACAATTGAAAAAGCGGGTGAATTTTTTAAATGAGTACCGGTATATCTATAGTATATGTCAAAAACTCAACATGTTACAGACATGAAACTTGGTATTTGGAATGTCCTTTAAAAATACAGAAACACATACTTTCTATTTTCGGAAAAGGGCACTTAATGGGGTTGAAAAGTGAAAAAAAGACTAGAATTTTTTTTATAACGTTGCTTCCAGCTCAAAAACTGAAGATGTTACAGACGTGAAGACTGGTATTTGGAATTTCCTTTAAACATAAAGTAACAGGTATTTTTTGTTTTCAGAAAATCCACTTAGGTAGGGGTGGGGTGGGGGAAGGATTGATAAAGGTGTTGAATTCCTTTTACGGGGATGCTTATGTCTCAAAAAATAAAGAAGTTACAGACATGGAAATAGGTATTTGGTATCTCCTTTGAAAATAAACAAACTTTTTTGTTGTTGTTGAGAGAAGACTGTTTCTCACACATACAGTTGTATGTCGCATGGTCTTTTTAGCCCCAAAAGGACCACAAACGTGGTTTACATGGAGTTTCTGGGGTAAATGAAACTCAATTTTTCGGTGAGTTTTTATACTTTAGAGATTTTCAGATAATGTGTTAGCTCAGTACCGAGGAACGTTTACTTTTAACAAATTACAAAATATACGCAGGCAAAGCTGCTGGCAACTGCTAGTAAGAAATAAATTTCAATACAATATATCAAGAAAATAATATTACATTCGTCTTGGGACTAGTTTCAGCCACTTAGTGGCCATAACTAACCTAACCTAACCTAACCCTATGGCACTACAGCCCTTGATGGGGCTTGGCCTACGAAGCGACGGCTGCTCAGCCTGAAGGCCTGCAGATTACGAGGTGTCATATGGTCAGCACAACAAATTCTCTCGGCTGTTATTCTTGGCTTTCTAGACCAGGGCCTCTATCTCATTGTCAGATAGCTCCTCAATTCAAATCACGTAAGCTGAGTGGACCTCGAACCAGCCCTCAGATCCAGGTAAAAATCCTTGACCTGGCCACGAATCAAACTCGGGGCCTCCGGGTAAGAGGCAGGCACGCTACCCCTACACCACAGGGCTGGCACTTAGTGGCCATCTTCAGCGAAAATTAAAATTAAACAGATCATGTGATAACTAAAACATATGTATATAAGATAAAGACAATGTTACAGGAATAATTATAACATTAAAATACACATAACAACAAAAATTATGCTTGTGATCTTCTTGTCATAATATGATGTTGTCTTTAAGCTGAGTTAGGACCTCAGGCAAATAAGTAAATCTGTAGAGTGAAATATACAGTACATCTATGTCTGATATATAATAAAACACTGACCTGCTAGAGGAAACAGGCAGGCCATGGAAACAAAGAAGTGGATAGGGAACAAAACACTGACATTTCAAGTGCCTACTTCCTGCAGTCCTGCAGACTCTCTCTTTCCTAGTGTTTATCCCAAAGTATGCGGTCTGCTGTTTTGCTACATCTCCTCCATTTCATCCTATTGCTGACATCTTCAGGTTTTAAACCAACATCATGCATGTCGGCCTTGATATTGTCAGTCCATCGCTTTAAAGGCCTTCCACATGGTCGTATTCCTCCTGGATCAACTTGTAGAGCTGTTTTAGCAACTGAGCCGTCCTGCCTTCCCATAGTGTGACTGTACCAGCGGAGACGTGCTTCCCTCACTTTCTCCACAATTGGAGCGACGCCAAGCCTCTGTCGAACATCTTCATTTCTTATGTGGTCACATTGAGTCAGTCCAAGAGTCCATCGAAGCATCTTCATTTCCACTGTACGAAGAATCTCCTCATGTTTCATAGTCATTGGATGACATTCTGCTGTATAAGTAGCTGCTGGGCGTACCACGGTCTTGTAAATTTTTTCCTTTTGATGGTGAGGCATCTTTTAATTATAGAGAAATCTGGTGACTTGTCTCCACTTGAGCAAAACTGAATTTACCCGCACTCGGGTATCAAAAGTGGCATCACAGTTCGAAGTGACAACTGACCCTAGGTATTTAAAATGGATGGTTTTCTGCAAGTCTTGATTATTGATCCTTATGGTTCCGCTAGTTTTGGGGCCACATTCTAGGTATTCGATTTTCTGGGTCTTGAGGCGGAAACCATCCTCAGCTAATTTGTTGCTCCAAGTTTGTACCTGGCATTGGAGTCTAAGGCATGTTTGTTGGGCAAGTACCACATCCACATAAAGAAGTGTCCAGGGATCCGATGTCTGTATGTCAGCCATTGCTGTATTCAAGCAGAGGATAAATAATAATGGTAATAGAGCTGAGCCAAGACTAATGTAATATTATTTACTTGATATATTATAATGAAAAGGTCAATTTATTTCTTATATGTACCCTACATAACAAGGCCAATAGTAAAATCCAGTCAACAGAAATGAAATTCATCAGAACAATGAACCATGAGACCAGAAAAGGCAAGATTAGAAATGAAGCAAACAGAAAGGATGCTGGAATCAAAATACATGTTACCAAGGAAGATGCAGACTACAATGATTTGGACAGCTTATGAGGATGGATAGAACAAGAATAGCAAAGAATTACTTTGACAAAGAAGGGAAAGGGGAGAGGTCAGTAGGGAGGCCAAGGATCTATGGATAGACATAGTGATATTGGAGGTCAACAGCTTGTTCGCCACACTCTGGAAATGGAGCTGAAATATGATGATGATGATGAGTAGCTAATTTCTGTATGATTATGTGCTTCAAATAGAGTTACTAAGATTCATTACCATACAAAAGTATAGGTATAAATGTCTGAGATACAGCACTAAGGGCAGATGTGTTCCTTTGAAGCGACTAGTATACAGAGTGCAGCGCATGTGGATGAGGGACATAATCAGAAAGAAAAAAAAGAAAAAAAAGCAAAAATTATTGAGCAGTGGCCCATGGTGTATATTTGCTAATAATTAGACTATTACAGCATTGGAAAGAAGATGAACTATTAATCATTTCAAGAATTTTCACTATTTTAAGGTCGTGGCATCATCAGCAGTTTTACATAGGCCTACTCAACAAATATGACTGAGAAAGGGTAAGTTCAAGTGGAGCTGATAGTATTGTCTCTGTCAAAATAGTACACACATATACAGGATTTTTAAAAATATAACTGTGCAGTAACTCCACTCAAGCCTAGCAAGTTTCTACATCGACATTCGTCCGCTGGCTAGTAAAATGCACATCGTAACTTCATGCTTCTCGGAAAACTATTTCTGGTGCAACTAAGAGACTGGAAACTTACCTGACATTAAAGGAGATGCTCGGAGTGATATTCATCAGCTCTAAAACACATTTTCCTCCTCCTAAACAGGTTTACAACGAATCTCAGCCTGCAAGATGTTCTGTATATCTCTTACTGAATGTTCTCCTGTACTTCATCTCTTGTGTGAGAGTTGTCGTCATGCACTTTTCCTTTCAAGATCCTCCAAAGGCAATAATTACAGGGATTTAAATTGTGGGATGTAGTAGGTGAAAAAGATTTAGGGGGCATCTTTCCAAGACATCTCCTTTTTCATTGAACTTTTCGTACATTAAAACAGTTTGTCTCCTACTTTTCTTTTCATTAAGAATGGACCCAGTGGTGTGGAAGTTCTTGACTGCATTATGTACCATATTCCTATTTGGTAGACAGATGCAAGGACATTTTTTCCTTTTCCTATTTGTTTCATGTCACACCGACACAGATAGATCTTACGGCAATGATGGTATAGGGAAGGGCTAGGGTTGAGAGGAATGTACAATGGCCTTAATTAGGGCCCCAGCATTTGAATGGTGTGAAAATAGGAAACCATAAAAAATTGTCTTCAGGGCTGCCAACAGTGGGAGTTCGAACCCACCCTCTTCTGAAAGTGAGTTCAGGGTGACCCAAACTGCAGGGTCAAATTGCTCAGTACAAGGAAACTTGTGAATGAATTGAAACCAACACTCCTTGACAGACGAATACTTCACATAGCACTCCACTATGAAAACACATAGTTCTAACGTATACAACACATTTTAAACAAGCTGCAGTCGCTTAAGTGCGGCCATATCCAGTATTCGGGAGATAGGTGGTTCGAACCCCACTGTCGGCAGCCCTGAAGATGGTTTTCCATGGTTTGCCATTTTCACTCCAGGCAATTAAGGCCACGTCCTTCCCAGTCCTAGCCCTTTCCTGTCCCATTGTCGCCATAAGACCTATCTGTGTCAGTGCGACGTAAAGCCAATAGCAAACAACAATGATACTGAAAACATTCCTACAAATACTACACTACCAAAAGAAAAATGTATTAACACTAGATTGATGGCAATGACACTAAATTCTTGCAGAAGTCAGTAAGCTGATTTCATTTATCCAAACCAAACCCCTATGGGCTATCAAGTGACCGCTGCTCAGCCCGAAGGCCTCCAGATTATGAGGTGCCATGTGGTCAGCACAGTGAATCCTTTTGGCTGTTATTCTTAGCTCCCTAGACTGGGGTCACCATCTCACCCTCAGATCCAGGTAAAAATCCCTGACTTGGCCGGAAATTGAACCCGGAGTCCCCTATACCACTGGGTTGGCTGATTTCATTTATCAATCTCACATATTAACATGACATTACCATGCTTAGCTACCAACCTGAGGCTCCAGATAACTCTGTTACCACAGCTGCATTCAGTGAGGCCATATGATATTAACATCACAGCTACCTTTCATAACTTCAAAAAGAAGACCCTGCATATAGAAGGTGGAAGGTAACTGATGCACCAAATTAACAAAAGTAATAGATATCGGGGAGAGGATCACAACTTCATAAATATTAGGTCTGTAGCTTGCACCATTCTCAAGGAAAGTTGTGTTTTGGGAATAATTGCATAAATTGTTACACAGTAGCTGACGGTAGCTACTGGTGAAGCTGCTGGGATACGTGGGTAAGTGTTTAAACTGGTTGCTGCCTGGTGTTGTATCTTCAAGGTCAAGCATCTGCTGTCAATGAAAATAACATGCATATCCTCTTTCCAGAGGAACGACTAGCACTAGTGCATTGGCTGAGTTTTTGACAGTACAGGCCGTAGTTTTATGTTTTAAACTTAACAAACGTAATGGAAGTTTGGTAACTATTTAATATGATATTAAACATAACTTACCCTATTCCAATGATGATTCCTGCCCCTTATTTGTAACCTAAAGGGGAAAATGGGAAACCACAGAACACTATCTTCAAAACAGCTGGCAGTACGATTCAAACCACTCACCATCCAATTGCAGCAAACTCACCAGGATAGTGAGTCCCTAACAAATGCGCAATGCTACTCGGGTTGGTCAGCTCATTAATAAAGAATACTGTAATGAGAGCACAACTATCTGGCTGCATAACTGAATGGTTAGTGTACTAACCTTCCTTCCTCGAATCCCATCCGGGCCAGGGATTATTACATTTACAAGTGCATTCCTGTGGCTCAGGGACTGGGTATTTCTGTAGTATTCAACACTTGTATGCAGCACACAGCAGGACACAACACTCACCACCACCACCACATTAAAACGCAGCATTTCTCCTCTAATGGTTGCCATCAAGAAGGGCATCTGGCCAGACTCTGCCAAATCTCCTATAACCCCTGACCTTGCAGCAAAAACCAAATAAAATGGGCTGTAATAGAAACAGTCCCAGTGGCATTGCCGCTCACTTTTCACCAAGCTTCCCAGCCAATCCATGTGGGATTTACAAAACGAAATGTCATGTCCTATGGGTAGGATTCCACATCAGAATGGAGGCCTCATGGCTTATGATCATATAAGTAAAGGTCTTGTAAAACTCTAAGCGTAGTTTACCTTTGTAACAGAAAAAAAAAAAAATGGGAACACAACGGCAAAGCATTTGTGTACTTTTTAGAGAGTGACACAACCAGACTGGTTGTGGGAAATGGTGCACATTGTTACAGCAGGCATGCTTGGCAATTCAGAGAAAATTCTCTTGAACCAGTATCAGTACCTCGTCATTTTGACTGATGTCCTGAGCAGCTTCCTAGATATGTTCCCACAGTTCTTGCAGGGTTTCAATTTCTCTGCGATACACCTTAGATTTTATGTCGTCATCATCATCATCATCATCATCGATTTTCCGCTCCAGCAAGCTGGGTGCAGGTGTTGACGAGCCTCTTCCTGTTCATCCTGTCCTTCCACAGCTGATGTTCTACCTTTTGCTGCCAATTAACATCATGTTTGGCAAGGTCTTTTAAAAATTTGCTTTTCCCAACTATCACAAGATTTTATGTACCGCCAAAAAGTAATCTAAGAGGTTTGGGTCAGGGCTTCTTGCCAGCCAGTTGATAGGACTCAAACGTTCAATCCTTCATTGCAGATAGGTGATGCCCAGGTAGTAGCACACTGCATTGGTAATGTGTGGGGTTTCTCCATCGTGTTAGAACCATATGTGCTGTCGGGTATGGTGTGGAACATCCTCTAGTAGTAGTGCCTTTCAGAAACTGTAGATATGATATATGGAATACCACAAGTCCTATGACAATGCCGCCCAAAATCCAACAGACCCTGGTGGTGGGAACATCTCATAGCACGGGGATTGTTTTCTGACTACACATGTGTTGGGAAAATTGAAGATGCCCCTTCTCGTAAACGAGGCCTCCTCTGTGAACAAAATATGATTTCCAAAGTCTTTGGGTTGATGATGGCCGCATTTGCAGAAGGCCATGCACGGTGCATAATCTCTCTGATACGTGTTGAACATGTTGCAAATGGTGCGGATATTGCTGGTCTTCCCGTAATGTTTGTACGATTGTCCAATGTGACACTCCTACCACTGCCATGATTTGGCAAGTACTTCTGCCAGGGTCCTCTGCACGAAGATCACTTCTAGGCACAACAGCTTCACACCTGGGTATGACATTTCCAGTGTCAGCTATTCTCTGTATAGCTGCTACAAGACAACCCCTCAATAGAAGAGACGAGAATGAAGTGAACCTATTGATTTAGAGAGGTCAGACTATAGACCAGAAAGAACAAAACAAAGTGCTGATAAAACATGTGCAGGCGTGGTTCTCCATAACATCAGTTTATTTCCTCATTCTATGTTCCTTAGAACTAAACTACATGTGAGAACATTCATTCAGAACATTGTCGGGTAATGTGGACATCATTCACAGTCAGTCATCTGTCCTTTTTGTTCAATGTACACATCCTATACCCTTCTGGAAGGATATTTAGATTAGCACGAGGGCTGGTTTGTATATGTAGTGCCTAAAAAGAGCTGCGCCACCCTGGGGTGACAATACAAAATTACTTTTATGAAAATATTGTAAACTTCGGGTTTGGAAGACTTGGGAGTGAGGAGATGAGCTACTTGACTACATGGTATGTAATACCAATATAAAGGATCCATTATTGGACATTATAAATTTTCCAGCTAACTCATTCCTGGTTCCCAGTGTTTCGCCCCCGTGTGCGTAAATTTATAATACCAACATAAATGGTCCGTTATTGTACATGAATTTTCCAGCTAACTCATGCCTGGTTGCCAGCGTTTTGCCCCCGTGTGCGTAAATTTATAATACCAATATAAATGGTCCGTTATTGGACATGAATTTTCCAGCTAACTCATTCCTGGTTGCCAGCGTTTCACCTCCATGTGCTAGGTTGGGCTCATCAGTTGGTACCTAGCACACTTACCAAGGCACATGGCTGGTGCATACCGTGGAGGCCACTGCGCAGGCTACTCGGAGCCACCGGCGGTACCAATGCACTATGTGTGAGACTTTGTCCCATTACCAAAAATCGATGCCACCAGATGATATAGATGTTGATTCCCATAGGGAATCTGAAATATTTGTTCCGAATTAGTAAATTTATAATACCAATATAAATGGTCCGTTATTGGACATTATAAATTATAAATTTTCCAGCTAACTCATTCCTGGTTGCCAGTGTTTTGCCCCCGTATGCACTAGCCATGTGTCTTGCTTGGTAGGTGTGCCAGGTACCAACTGATGAGCCCAACCTAGCACACAGGGGTGAAACGCTGGCAACCAGGAATGAGTTAGCTGGAAAATGAATAATGTCCAATAACGGACCATTTATATTGGTATTATAAATTTACTCATTTGGGACAAATATTACAGATTCCCTATGGGAATCAACATCTATGTCATCTGATGGCCAAACAGGCATCAGTTTTTGGTAATGAGACAAAGTCTCTCATATAGTGCATTGGCACTGCCGGTGGCTCCAAGTAGCCTACGCAGTGGTCTCCACGGTATGCATTTAGCCATGCATCTTGGTAGGTGTGCTAGGTACCAACTTATGACCCCAACCTAGCACACGGGGGCAAAATGCTGGCAACTAGGAATGAGTTAGCTGGAAAATTTATAATGTCCAATAACGGACCATTTATATTGGTATTATAAATTTACTCATTTGGGACAAATATTTCAGATTCCCTATGGGAATCAACATCTATATCAATACATGGTATTTTCCAAGCTGTTAGTAGAGACATGAAATGACATTAGTAGACAAATATAATTGAATGGATTTTTTTTTTTTTTAGAGTAAGAAAACTCATAATTATGAAGATAAAATTGGAGTTCAAGAGGACAGATTGGAGCAAATATTTGTTTATAGGAAGAGGAATTAGGGATTGAAATAATTTACCAGGGAGATGTTTGATAAATTTCCAACTTCCTTGAAATCATTAAAGAAAAGAGTAGGTGAACAACTGATAGGGTATATCTGCCACCTTGGCGACAGCTCTAAATGTAGAGCAATGGTGACCGCTTGATCACAAACAGATACCGAGCCCTTCTTTGTGGAAATCGTTCAGTGTAGATCTCTGCAGCTGCACATGTATTCTGTCCTACTCCGCCATAAATTAAAGTCAGTCCCAATATTCCCTCGATGGTGATGTGTTGGTGGTGATTATTGTTTTAAGAGGAAGTACAACTAGGCAACCATCCTCTTCCCTCGATATGAACTGTACCATTGCTAAGTGGTATGTGTTCTCTGGCCACACACTAGTCTTGTCCGAGTTGTAAATATTATGTCAGAGTTTTTGTTTTTTGTGATATATGAAGGCATTTCTTTCCTGTTTCAATTCAGTTAAATTATAACTGTTAGGTTCTGCAGACTGAAGAACCTGATGTCATAGGTCACTCCTCCCCTCCCAGTATGGCTGCCGACCTCACACACTGTTTGATTCATCGTAGTGCATTGCCACATGTTCTTTGTTACCATTCAAGTCATAACTTTATTAATTTTTACCACTAAATGCATTGCGATACAGGACAGATAACCAGTAAGTCTTTTTTCTGACACATTTCTAAGGGTGTGTACACTCCATCGGCTTGCATTTTGAGCCATTAATGCTTTACATCACTGATTTCATTGTAATATTATAGGGTAATGATGGAAGCTGCAGTCCTGAAACTTGTGACATTGTAATTGTCTCCCCAAGATCTATTACTTGTGTTAATTTGGTGAATCAGTTACCTTCAACCCCGTAGGCCTACATGTTTATTGTTGTTACTTAATGCTTGTAAAATATTCCAGTTTAACCTGATATAGATGTAGCTGAACATTTAATTCTTTTGAAATTCAAAATATCTCATCATAGATTGTGGCTTATATTTCTGAAGAGCTCTCCTAATGAGAGAAACAGTGTTGCCAAATTTCTTTTGCAAATTTGAAAACATAACATTCTTGACTGTGATCTTTTTAAGAATACTGTATTTCACCTTGAGAAGCTAATTGCTTTACTGAGAATTGTTTCAGTCTCTTTGATGAAATAGTTTCAAAATCAGTTTGGCTTGGAATGAAACCATAGATATTTGATTTGTCAACTTGCCACTATACTAATAAATGAAACAAAATAATGATAATATTGCGTTTCTCCTGGGATAGATGGAAGAGGTTTGAAGAGTGGAAGGGGGAGCCATAATATGTGTTAAATGTAATTGGTTGTTAACTCCTTGAAAATTCCTCATTTATTCCAGCTTCGTCCGTCTACTGTGTAATAATAATAAACCAAAGAGAACTGCATGGCACTACAGCCCTTGAAGGGCCTTGGCCTACCAAGCAACTGCTGCTCAGCTCGAAGGCCTGCAGATTACGAGGTGTCATGTGGTCAGCCGGATGAATCCTCTCGGCCTTTATTCTTGGCTTTCTAGACTGGGGCTGCTATCTCACCATCAGATAGCTCCTCAGTTCTAATCATGTAGGCCGAGTGGACCTCAAACCAGCCTTCAGGTCCAGGTAAAAATCCCTGACCTGGCCGGGAATCGAACCTGGGGCCTCCGGGTAAGAGGCAGGCACGCATCTTTTAAATTAACTAGCTCCTCCCTGAAAGTTCATACTTCTCAATACATGTTAATGTCCTTTATGTACTTTTCAATATACTATTTATGTTTTTCCCTACATACCTGTTTTGTTGGGGTTATTATAGCATTTCATTGCTTGTTAATCCTTCAAGGGTATAGTTTAGGTAACTTAATACCTGGGTGGGGGTCGGGTCCTTTCTTTGACATTTTAAAAATATTTGTACAATTTCAGCATTTATTCGCTTATTTATGTCTTCTATGTGATGAAATTTATTGAAAATGACAAACTGTAATTACATATTTTTTAAAATAAATATACCTTTGTGTCCTATTTTTTTCCTCACATGTAGTAATCCTGATATTTTAGCCAAGTTTTGCATACTTTCTGTCATTGAATATTCCACGACTTGGATACATCATGGAAATCCTAGTGCCAGTCCCAAGCCTGGTTAGAGGAGGAGTGTAAGCATCAGACTCTTCAACAAGTTGACCATATTTTCTTCCTTGCAACATTATGCAACAAGCACTAAATATGAACCAGTTTGCTAGAGTGTTGCCCAGAATCAACTCACTCTGACCCTAACCTATTGGGAGTGGGATGTGAGTGAAAGCAGCCTGCCCAAGACTGAGGCAGGCTGAAGAAGGTGGTGTACCAGTGGTGAGGAGATTCTTGTTTTAAGGGGCTGAAAAAGCAAGGCCGAAGTGCTCCATTTGTGACCATCAACATTGGAACCCTGAGGATGCAGTTGTGAGCATCAATATCGGAACCCTGAGGATGCAGTTGTGAGCTAGCCAGAATCATCAAACGATAACAAACATCGGTTGTATCCAGGAAGTTTAGTAGAAAGGCACGAAGACCCAAGATAATGGTGAAGGATACAAGTTCCTGTATTTCAGTACAACATTGGGTCATAACACTGTACAGTTTCAATTTACGACCAACTACATGTTACCATCACTAAGGTACAGCGCATCTCCAACCATTAGATGAGCATCCAGATTGTCACTGAGTCAAACGACTCTGTGCATTGTGTGTTCTATATACCACAAACACAGTCCGGCACCATGGCTAAATGGTTAGCGCGCTGGCCTTTGGTCACAGGGGTTCCGGGTTTGATTCCCGGCCGGGTCGGAGATTTTAACCTTAATTGGTTAATTCCCTTGGCTCGGGGACTGGATGTTTGTGCTGTCCCCAACATCCGTGCAACTCACACTCCACACATAACACTATCCTCCACTACAATAACACGCATTTACCTACACGTGGCAGATGCCGCCCACCCTCATTGGAGGGTCTGCCTTAAAAAATAACAAGCATATATATGGTTGAGGGAAAAGATCTATTTTGGGCTTGGTCTAATCTTAAAGCAACATTTTAACAATCTTAGTTTGTAACTTGATGTTTGGTGTATTCCACCTAATCAATACATATATTTTATACAAATACGACTAGTTTCGACTGTATGACTTGGTCATTTTTAGCTATTCATTTACAGTAAACAAGTTAAACTAAAATAAGGACATAATCATTAAATAGAATCTAAATACATTGTGAAACACTTTATTCCACATTAAAAGTCTTGAATTTTGACAGTTGTTCCAGGTGTCACACAGCGACCTCGAAGGATATCCCCATTTAACACCCTTAAGGACGGATGCAAACAATCTTTAACAACACCAGGATATCCTTCAAATATTCCATCTTTGATGATTGATCATTTGACTACTTAGTTGTTTTATTAAATACATACATCAGATTCATACTATGGATCATCAATAAACAGTGATGTACATGTTACTCTCGTAGGACTCAATGTGTTTCAGATGAAATAATTTCTTCGCAGCCCAATTTGAACATCTTAACAACCATTATCAGGTTGTTTTGCATGTTATTTGTACAGTACATAATCTTTTGAGTATTTAAAAATATTGTTAATTTGTGTGATACAACCTGTACACAGTTGGAACATTCCTATCAAGTTTTTAAATTAGTCTATTCTCATTATTTCAGAAGACTAGTGTCAAGTGAAAATGTATTTATTTATTTACTGCGCACGACAGGCATATTGACTGGAAGGTGATTGGGGATTTAAATGAGACTATGGACTGGGTACGTTGGAAACTGGGAGTGAGATTTCTAGATCTTAGTGGGTGGGTTGGAGATAGGGATCTGCGCTCAGATGGCCTTCACTTAAACCGCAGTGGCATATATAAGTTAGGAAATTTGTTTAGAATGGTTATAGAGAGGTACATTCAGGGAAACGGGGCGGCCTAGGTGTGATGATAAGGGAACAGGGAACTGGAAGTCAAGTAGGGATGACATTAAAATGTTAGTGCTGAACTGTAGAAATATTGTAAAGAAAGGAATAGAATTAAGTATTTTAATATATATATATTCACCAGATATTGTAATAGGAGTTAAATCATGGCTGAGTAATAATATAATGGATGCAGATATATTCTCAAGGAACTAGAATGTGTATCATAGAGATAGGATAGGAATGGTGGGAGGGGGAGTATTCATTCTGGTGAAAGAAGAATTGGTAAGCTACGGAAAAGTTAAGGATGATAAACATGAAATTCTGGGTGTAAGGCTCATTTCTAAAGATAATAGGCAACTTGATGCCTTTGGAGTGTACAGACCAGGAAAGGGTAGCGCTGGCACGGATTGATAAGATAATCAGCTATGTGGGAAACGACATGGAAAGGAATGTGATTGTAGCGGGGGATCTGAATTTACCAAATGTCAGTTGGTTCTAATAACCCCTAGTTCATCAGAGACAATTTTCAAGTGGATAGTGCAGCATGCTTCCCTCCTCAGTGGTTCCATACCAAATCAGTCTCAAAATGTAACCTTTACAGTGTTCATTGTGTTATGAATTTCATGTTGTTGGTCCGTATTGAAATGGGATTACATATAAATTATAAACATAAAAGTTTTTCACCTATTCAGTACATAGTTATATTTACAATGTGTTTATTTACATTACGTGGGACTAGTTTCAACCCTACTTGGGGTCACCAGCCATATTTAAACAATACACAATATTAGACGAAATCCTAAAACATGTTTCTAAGCAGTAAGAACATTATGAATATATAATTAACACTATGATGTGTGGTTGAATTAGGCGAAGTGCTATGGTGCTCAAATGTTGTAAATGAAATTGAAATATTACGAGTGACATAGGTGAGCAATGTATAATACAAGTACACCAAACATGTTAAAAAGTCTGGGTATGAAAATACAAATGAGATGCTCTATGTTGTAGATCAACTTGAGTAAAATTTTAGACACATGGTGTTTCAGATAGAATTCAGTAGGTCGTGGTAATACATTACGGTTGTGGACCGAGTGCTATGGTACTGACACAGTTCAACTCTTCAACGCAAAGAAAGGACTATGCCCAGTTTGTGACCACCCTGTTGAGGGAGTCATTTGCACCAAAGGCCCTGCACCTACAAGTACTCAAGAACCCTGGGTAGTTATTCATACAGCATTTGTCAGCATAGCATGGTATCTTTCCAGAGATTTCCTCTCATTTATGAAGTAAGTGTGCTGTGTCAAGCTATGAAGTTGACATAGCAATGTTATGTTAATTCATACATCCGTAGTAAATTCATTATAATAATAATAATAATTTAATATTATTGACTTAACGTCCCACTAACTACTTTTATGGTTTTTCGGAGATGCTGAGTTGCCAGAATGTTGTCCTGCAGGAATTCTTTTACATGCCAGAAAATCTACTGACACATGGCTGACGTATTTGAGCACCTTCAAATACCACCGGACTGAGCCAGGATAAAATCTGCTAAGTTGGGGTCAGAAGGCCAGCGCCTCAACTGTCTGAGCTATTCAGCCCAGCAAATTCATTGTACTTATGGCAATTAAGTGTATTCTTACATTTTGTATTCATAACATTCTGTGGTATTTTTCTTGGAACTGGTTGACAAAACTGTGGCTTAGATTTGTACAGGATTGAATATCATTTTTATTAAGTGTATGGCATATAATTGCACTATTGCAGATAATTTATTTTTAAAAGTTCAGGATTCCAATGAATACATTAGCTGTTTAACATAATCAGGATTCTTCTTAAAATATTCCTTCAGTTTGATGTGAAGTACATGTAACTTTTTGACACTGTCATACTCCTGAAGCTTGCTTTTGTCAGCAAAACTGAAACTGGCAGAAAGAACTTATGTTATGCTCAACTTAATAGAAAAATAGAACATATATACATACATAGGAGTGGAAGTTATTCAACTGTGAGAGAGAGAGGTGAAGGCTGTTGGCCAGGGGAGAAATGTGAACTCATGGAAAAATAAACCTGAAGGAATTTTCTAAATTTGTAAACAAACTAAATGTTGACATCTTACAACAAACAAACAAATAAACAAACCAACATACATACACTACATAATTGGCAAGAAGACATATGTAATTTAGTACTGTCATAATAATATGTCATAATGTCATAATAAGCATTGCATACATTTTATAATGATGTCAGTCAGTGAGGTAAAAATTTAGTGAAGGATTTCCTTATATACAACAGTCTTTGTATAATTACATTTTGGCATTATTGCAACTTTAACAGAGTCAAAAGATCAAACAGTTGACATTGCAACATATAACTTGCCATGGCTGAAAACTAGCTGAGGCAAATAGAGACCTACATATTCCAGTGTCTCCCCCTTTACTGATTGTGATACAAAATGCCAAGCAAATTCAAAATTGGCTCCTCTTAAAAGATAATTGAAGTGTTTTATTGGTTGGTGTTAAATCAACTTGAGGGATTACAGCTTTTTGCCCAGCTTTATTTCTACTTATTATTTCCAAATCTAAACTATTTTCATACACATCTCTTACATTCATTTGGTTCTATTTAGGAGCCCTTAGGAGAAACATTCAGATTTCTAAGGAGCATAACTATGGCTTCAAGTTTTAGAGTAAGAATATGTAAAGGCAAACCACTTAATTCCAAGGATTTCAAGAATTCTGCAGGAAATTGAAGTTGCTGGCTTTTATCTTCAGTAATTAATCTGTCAACACTAGTGTATGTTTTTGAACTACCGGGTTTAGGCTCAATGACTTGCAAATTAATTTCATTATAGTGTTCAGTTTTAGGTGTAAGAGTAGCAACTTTTGAGAAATTGACGACATCTTGTGCGGAAGTGAATGTTTTACTATAATTTTTGGTCAGGTTATCATCTCTTGCTAAGAGTGTGGCTGGTAATTCAATAACATTTGATCCTTCACCATCCATAGAGGGGTAGCTGCCGTTCCCAATATTTTGCAAAAAATCAGCAAATTCCATTTCTTGTGGTTTTGTGTGCATGTTTTTATGTAAGCAGCATATTATGAATAAGGGTCAAAAAAGAAAGAATTTAATACAATTATGAATATTTATTTGGCGAGAAGCATGTGGCGCAACAGGCAAAACATGTCTGGAACTTCCCCCAAGAACAATAATTTTTACACCAAAAGGAATGACATTACTTATAATATATTTTAGAACATAATTCACACACATTAATCAATGACTATTTGCCACTGGGGCTTCATCCCATATTTATGTGCTGTGCTAATCAAATATTATCAGCTGCTTTGGAATTCATACTGGAACGTTTGTACTTTTGGGTATCGTGGTATCTGTATGGGTGTATGACCATGTACACTGAGAATAATCGAAATATAGCAGTACGGAGATGGCAAGTCAATAAACCAATTAATGAAAACTATGAAACACAGCCAAAATGTAATACATACGCTAACAATCAGGGATCATTAGAGAACACAACCAAGTCATGAACTTAGACACTAGTCCGACTAATGTGGTAACATAAACAAATAGCAGTCCATCAAAGTAAGGCATGCCACGAAAAGGATTGCGACTCTCCACGAAATCTATATCGCCCAAAACAAGTACTCAGATTTCAGATTCAAAGTAAAGCGATTCAGCAGAGCGCACAAGGAAGCATTTTACTGTGTCCATTTTCCAAAGGGACCCGAGGTAAGTACAGATAATACAGTAAGGGGCATGGAAATACGTGTGGCAGTAATCAGGGAAAGAGAAGGAACTGCATTTTCATAATAATAATGTATTACAACACATACCAAAACGATTTTACATGCCAAAGAAAGTGAACAGATGATTAAAGAGAGTAACAATATTTTCAAGAATAGATACTTCGGATTTTTAACATAAATGGGACGACCATTAAATAACACAATTTTCTATCCAAAACAGCTAGACTCAAAACAAGAGATGAATTTTACATTAGTTTTCATTGGGAGTATCCTACAAATGCTAAACAGATATTACCCATTAATACAAAATGTTAAAAGAATCTTAAACAAGCATATAGGTCACTGTACAAATTGCAAAAGAACAAGAAGAGAGAACCCCAGGACAGGAGCGTGGGAAAAAAGAAAGGACGATGAAGAGAACAGTACCTAGGGCTGGCAACAGGGATTAGGAAAGATAGAACCTACGAGTTTTAATAAAATTATGAAACTCGAACAGAAGCTAGGCGTTAATATCAATACAGTTAGTCCTATTCTTGCGTTTGTTCACCAAGTCTTTTAGTATCCAATGGTTCATATCACTGTGATTTACACGTTGTAGAAAACGAAATTTGGAAAAAACCGTAGTGTAGTTCCATGACAAACACCAATGACCACAGCTCTGACTAGTGACATTTGGTAGCGTGAACAGTCTTTAGCAGCCAGTACAGCATGTTGAATAAGGGAAAGCGGTTTTAAATAGAAAATTAAGTATGGGAAGAGAATATAGATTTAAGTTCGCTCACCCGTCCAGCAGTCCTTGAGCTCCAATCATGAACAACAAACACCATTTTAAAACATTGCACACGGACCAGCCGCTAGCGCAAATAAAAGAAAGTCCTCCCTCCACACAAATCGTCTTCTGCATCCAACTCGCTGATAGAGCCCAGAGCAGGCCTTATTTATATTATGATGGAAAAGTCCAGAAAAGACGAGAGCAGAAGGTACACATTGCGCAGCGAGGTGATAGGGGAGGAAAGGAGGGAGGGCAGCAGTGTGAACAGTACCAGCTGGACGGGTGAAGAGAGCACACACACAGAGGTTAGTAGCAGCATGTCGAGCCGTAGCAGACGTAGAATCACGTAGAATAGTAGAAAAAATAGGAGCACGTTATAATACTTAATCCAGTCACTGAACTCTCATTTAAATTTAGAAGAATTCTCAATGTACTGTGTACTGTTCAACCATTGGGCAGCAAAACAATGGCTATTCCTGTTCATGCTACTGATATAACATTAAGCCCTAAATTGAAGTACTTCTGTATTAATCATCAGTAAATAAATGTTTTTCCAGTGCCTCTGGGATGAAGAGTGCATTCTTGACATTTGTGTTGTTTTGTTGAGCCACATCAATGATTTCGTTAATAACTGAAAGTTGGTACTGGTTTGCTATTGAACACCATGTTGGCCAAATTAAGATTGAAAATTAAATTGAATTTATAGTTTGCTCATTTAAGTATGTCAGTAACAGTTGACAAGTTGAATGTTGGGAGAGAAAAATCATGCAATTTTATGGTTTCATTAATATCTAAGAGACAATCGATAAGCTAATTGTATCTGTAGACTTAAAATAATCCTCAATGAGAGGTTTTTTTCCTAGACACATTTACTTCTTTCCCCATACATAACAAACTGGTGTTTCAGGATAAATACACACACTTCTCGTTGTTGAATTTTTGTTCGGCTGAAACTAGTCTGTGAGTTTTGTACTTTTAATTGCACCATAATAATGCTTGTAAAGCATTATTGTAATTCCAGCATTTCTAGCATTTAAACACACAGAAACTTCATCATCATGTAGCATTCCATTATTTGTTGTGATTTGTACGTTAGCACAATCGTGCTCCTTAAAATCATACTTTTTATATATTTCACTAATTTTCATGCTAATATGGGCCTGAAAGTACATCAGTAGAAACTGATTGTAAAGAACAATTAAGCTATTGTCAATTTTCACACTGGTGACTTGTACATGTTTGATATATATTCATCCACCTGTGGTAAAGTGGACTGCCATTGACATAATTCTTTTTAGTTCCTGGAACAAACTCTTACAGAAAATTCTTTTTACACCTTCCATCTTTCATGCAAACTGAATTAGGATTGAAAAATCTGCAAGGTCCATGTACTAAGTTGTGCAGTGTGGCATTGAAAGGATCTGGTATTTCTACAGAAACTGTCTTATCAATACCAGAGATTTCTTCTAATTTGCAATTACTGTATCTTGATGTGATGTTATGAAAAAATGTGTACTACAAATAACGAACTTCCATCATTTCCATTATTCCATCAATTACTAAAGTGACAGTAGAGGACTAATACATTCAAATTTAGTTTCGGCAAACTGAAGAATGTAACAGTGAAAACATTTTTTTAAACTAATCATATGGCCTTAGCTACCATGTGCAAGCATTTTGATCTGATGCCACCTGGCTGCTTGCTTGTCAGTTTGGACGTTCTGTTTTACTCTAGGCCTCCTAGATGGTAGAGCAAACCGAATTTCTCTCGGGTATCTGTGGACGAGTTTTAATTAATTTTGTTGCTTGAACACCAAGTGTATCTTTTACATGCCGACATTATATTACATGGAGTGTCAAACGGACTCTTTTCCGCTCTTCAAAAATCCGACTACCTCTGCCAGGTTTGAACCCACTATCTTGGGACCCGGAAGCTGACGTTCTACCACTGATCCACTGAAACACACATTTGTAAAATAAGCGAGTAATGCTAGAACTGAGACTAGTATTACTAGTTCACAAGCTTCATGAAACAGGGCCCTGAATGTACAATTCCCATACTCTACAGAGAAAATCCTTATAATTATGCTTTCCTAGTGCCTTAGTAATTATGATTTAGTTTTTAAAAATCAGTCTCAAATGAATCATCTTGTATTACATAAGACAGCCTGCTGTTTTAAATACTCAATTAAAATTTCTCCTTGCACTTGCACTTGCACAGGATATTTTAAAGGAAATTTGTCTCAATATTAATTTTACTAAATAACTTTGTATTTTGTGTGAGATCTCAACTACATTCTTAGGTGGACATTAGATAACCTCTAAGAGAAGTTCAGTTTACTTACAGATGCATATCAGTGAGTAGGTCAAGGAGATACCCCGGCAAATCATAACGTGTATATGGCATGATGGATTCCAGGTCTGTATGATCAAATCTGAAAGAGGAAGCCATATTACATGAATCAATAATAGATATAGAGAAAAACCAGGGAATGCAAAAATTAAACAGTGAATTTCTTAACATGAATGAGTTCAAAAAGTAGATACCCTTGTACATCAATCTAGAAAATTGTGAAAATTCAAGTTTGAATCTTGAAGTGTATGTTTTCAACTTATTCTTATTCAGAATTGATTATTTTACAAGAAGACATCCTTGAAAGTCATTTGCCTTTCTCTAGAAACACCACACTATTTAATATTCAGCTAACTGGTCTTGCATTCACCAGCCTTGTTGTGATTCAGTAAACGTGAGTACAAGCATAAAAGTACCGAGTGCAAGTGGATTGTAAGCAGGGGAAATTGTATACTCAGAAACAAGTAACTGACGACAATGACATAAGAAAAAGAAAACCTTTAAAAAGTAGTACGTATAAATCTTATATGGAAAGTGTTGAGTCCGAGGCTGAAACTGTAATTAAAATTAACTAGTGATACTTTGTCAGCAAGTAACCATGAACTGACCCTTGCTTGTGATTCTGCCAAGTGGTAGGATGGCACTAACAAGGGAACATCCACAATGGTGAAGTCGCCGATCGCGATGAAACTTAGCAAACACATTGAGGTACATGTAAAAACAATGCCAGCATCAATTTTAGGCGCCAACATTCATTAGCGCGTTAACTAAGGGGCCTAAAAGTTGCGACATTTCAAGTTCCGCGCGAACAGCGATGAATTCCTCCTGACCAATGCTAAGCCGGAACACTGCTTTGTGCCACACCTCTGCTCCTCCTCCCCTCCGCCCGCCTGGTTCAGCACCACTCGTTTCCCTCTCCCCGCGCTGCCATCTGCTTAGCTGTCGAACAGAACTTGTGCTACACTGCGTACGCTATCAGCCTTCCTCATAGCTCTCCCACATTCTATAGGCAGTTTACATTTTATGAAATATTTATGAAGACGTTTGCGACGAGTCATTAAGGGCAATGTCACAGAGCGTGTCAAAAATTATTTTTCATCTTCAAGCAAAGCACGGAAGTCACGGTGAAGAAGGTGAACTTTCGGGAGCTGCAGCTTTATGACGCGATTGAGGGTGAGTGTTAAGCAGTGAACTATTGTCAAATAAGTTTTGACGCTCACGGGGAGATGTCACACTGCGGACATAGGCCGTAATAACGTAGATTGAAGCGTGGTCTTTTGCGCTGCATGTGAAATTGTAGTTTTATGATATGTTGATACCGATAACTCTGTCCGACTCGCTGGCTGAACGGTCAGCGTACTGGCCTTCGGTTCAGAGGGTCCCGAGTTCAATTCCCGTCCGGGTCGGGGATTGTAACCTTAATTGGTTGATTCCTACGGCACGGGGGCTGGGTGTATGTGTTGTCTTCATCATCATTTCATCCTCATCACGACGCGCAGGTCGCCTACGGGTGTCAAATAGAAAGACCTGCAATTGGCGAGCCGAACCCGTCCTGGGATATCACGGCACTAAAATCCATACGACATTTCATTTCATTAGCGATAGCACTCTCGTTGTTTTTAAACGAACAGTTGTGTTCTCCGTTGTTCCTGTCAATACATATACACATAGCAACATGTATTTTAGTTATTTGTTTTATTTCTCCTCGCAAGCGCGAGGAGAAGGGAGGGGAACGTGCCGGGGAGAACCACTTGGAGGGTAAAAGGCGGTGCAGAGGGTGTGTCTCCAGACGGGAAGTGTGTGTGCCGGCTTAGCATTGGCCAGCAGGTGTTCATCGCTGATCGCGCGGAACTTGAAATGTCGCAACTTTTAGGCCCCTTAGTTAACGCGCTAATGAATGTTGGCGCCTAAAATTGATGCTGGCATTGTTTTTACATGTACCTCAATGTGTTTGCTAAGTTTCATCGCGAACGGCGACTTCACCATTGTGGATGTTCCCTTGTAAGTACTGTAGTTTTGTGTGCTATGGTAGTATTGTTGTCCAGGTGTTAAAATCGTGCAGCATGTGAATATAAACTTTGTGTGAAGTTAGGAAAGACAGCCACAGATACCTGGAACTTTGTGTTCGCTAGCGATGTTGTGATTCAGTCATCAGGAGTACAAGCATAAATGTATCGGGTGCAAGTGGACAGTAAGCAGGAAAAATTGCATACTCGTAAACAAGTAACAGTATCCTCCCTGCCATTCACAAAACTTGTGTGCTATTGATACACTTATATTTATGATAACAACTACTGGATAAGGTTTCAGTTTTGTGTGGCTATCTTTCCTAACTTCACACAGAATTTTATGCTCACATGCTGCATGGTTTTTACATCCATGCTCCATCACCATCCAGACAACAATACCGTTGCAGCACAGACAGCTGCAGTACTAACCGCCATATTGCCATTTGGCAAAATTGTGTGGAATTATAGTTCAAGGTCACAGGGTATTGTACCACCTGTTGACAAAGCATATGTAATTAAGTTAATTCTAATTCTCATTACAATTACAGCCTCAGTCTCAAAACTTTCCAGACAAGGATTGCATGTAAAAAATAATAATAATAAAAAATAAAAAAATAATTAGAAATCACGACATCGAAGTTACAGTAAAAGTGAGACCATGGGGCCCCTGAGCAGTATGATTCAGGAACACAGGCTATAATGGTTTGGCCAGGTAGAGAGAAGGGGGAGCAGTATGTGGGAATAAGATTGAGGGCAATATAACTGTTGCCGGAAAGGAAGAAGATGACAAAGCTGAGGTGGAAGGACAAAGTGGTTGACTATCTAAGGAAGAAAGAATGGGCAAAAGAGGAAGCTCAGGATAGCAAGCCATGGATGAAAAAGTGAATTAAAAAGGAAAAACTGCTTTCATATAAAAGAGAAATTATATAAAAGATGAAGTAGATTAAACAGTAGAACTCTGGTAATCCAAACTAAGTGGGGCTGTGTTCTGTATGGATAATGAAATGTTCAGATTATCTGGGAAAAAAAAAAAAAAAAAAAAAAAAAAAAAAAACATAGTGCAATCTGTGGTGTCCATGCACACACAGTTACACCCTAATGGCAAGTTACAACAAGTGGCGAGCTTCTGAGGCCTTTTAGAGAGTCGAAAGGTGTGTTTGGTATGACTGTGAAAAAGACCCAACATATTTTTACATGAGAGACCTTCATGTTGGTTGCATGACATCCAGAAAAATGGGGCCTGTATAGGTGAATGAATGGTTTAATGATATATTCAAGTATAATACACCATATAGTAAAGTTGCGATCCTTCTGTAATTCATTTCTGAACATAAATCTATTCAAAATGAAGGTAACATACAGCTGATGATGATCCTGATGCCATAGCTTACTGTCAATCATTAGATGTATACGGGTTTTGAGTATGGAAAGACTTTGTACGTAGATTATTTTACATGGCCAATACTCGTGTGAAAGTCACGTCATATGAGTCGAGTGGGTTAATACTTTCTTTTGCCTTAGGCACAACTGCAAAACACCTATAGGTCATAGAAATATATATAATTATTGCTCAAATAAGTTGTGTAGTTTCAAAACCTCCTATCTCCAAGAAAGTCACTTTTTCAAGTGCTGTTGTTTGAGTCATCAGTCCATAGACTGGTTTGATGCAGCCCTCCATGCCAACCAATCCTGTGCTAACCTTTTCATTTCTACGTAACTATTGCATCCTACATCTGCTCTAATCTGCTTGTCATATTCATACCTTGGTCTACCCCTACCGTTCTTACCACCTACACTTCCTTCAAAAACCAACTGAACAAGTCCTGGGTGTCTTAAGATGTGTCCTATCATTCTATCTCTTCTTCTCATCAAATTTAGCCAAATCGATCTCCTCTCACCAATTCGATTCAGTATCCCTTCATTCGTGATTCGATCTATCCATCTCACCTTCAGCATTCTTCTGTAACACCACATTTCAAAAGCTTCTATTCTCTTTCTTTCTGAGCTAGTTATCGTCCATGTTTCACAACCATACAATGCCACGCTCCACACGAAAGTCTTTAAAAACATCTTTCTAATTCAAATATCAATGTTTGAAGTGAGCAAATTTCTTTTCTTAAGAAAGCTCTTCCTTGCTTGTGCTAGTCTGCATTTTATGTCCTCCTTACTTCTGCCATCATTAGTTATTTTACTACCCAAGTAACAATATTCATCTACTTCCTTTAAGACTTCATTTCCTAATCTAATATTTCCTGCATCACCTGCCTTCGTTCGACTGCACTCCATTACTTTTGTTTTGGACTTATTTATTTTCATCTTGTACTCCTTACCCAAGACTTCATCCGTACCATTCAGCAACTTCTCGAGATCTTCTGCAGTCTCAGATAAAATAACAATATCATCGGCAAATCTCAAGGTTTTGATTTCCTCTCCTTGGACTGTGATTCCCTTTCCAAATTTCTCTTTGATTTCCTTTACTGCCTGTTCTATGTAAACATTGAAAAGGAGAGGGGACAAACTGCAGCCTTGCCTCACTCCTTTCTGGATTGCTGCTTCTTTTTCAAAGCCCTCGATTCTTATCACTGCAGACTGATTTTTATACAGATTGTAGATAATTCTTCGTTCTCAGTATCTGATCCCTATCATCTTCAGAATCATAAATAGCTTGGTCCAATCAACATTATTGAATGCCTTTTCTAGATCTACGAATGCCATGTACGTGGGCTTGTCCTTCTTGATTTGATCCTCTAAGATCAGACGTAAGTCAGGATTGCTTCACGTGTTCCTACATTTCTTCTGAAGCCAAATTGATCTTCTCCCAACTCGGCTTCAACTTGTTTTTCCATTCTTCTGTAAATAATACGTGTTAAAATTTTGCAGGCATGAGATACTAAACTAATGGTGCGGTAGTTTTCACACCTGTCAGCACCGGCTTTCTTGGGAATAGGTTTAACAACATTCTGCCGAAAATCGGATGGGACTTCTCCTGTCTCATACATCTTGCTCACTAAATGAAATAACCTTGCCATGCTGGTTTCTCCTAAGGCAGTCAGTAATTCAGAGGGAATGTCATCAATTCCAGGTGCCTTGTTCCTATTGAGGTCACTCATAGCTCTGTCAAACTCTGACCTCAAAATTGGGTCTCCCATTTCATCAGCATCAACAGCCTCTTCATGTTCCAGAACCAAATTATCTACATCTTTACCTTCATACAACTGTTGGATATGCTCCTGCCATCTTTCTGCTTTGTCTTCTTTCCCTACCAGTGGCTTGCCATCTAAGCTCTTAATATTCTCCAAAGGTTTCCTTGATTTTCCTGTATGCAGCATCTACCTTTCCCAGGACCATACAGCCTTCGACATCCTTGCACTTCTCCTTCAGCCATTCTTCCTTAGCTACCTTGCACTTTCTATCCACTTCATTCTTTAATCGCCTGTATTCTTTTCTGCCCTCTTCATTTCTAGCATTCTTGTATTTTGTCGTTCATCAATCATGTCTTAGTATCTCCTGAGTTATCCACTGATTTTTAGTTGATCTTTTCTTCCTTCCTAACATTTCTTCAGCAGCCCTACTGACTTCATTTTTCATGACTCTCCACTCTTCCTCTATAGTGTTTCCTTCAGCCTTTTCATTTAGTCCTTGTGCAACATGTTCCTTGAAACAATCCCTCACACTCTTTTCTTTCAACTTGTTTAGATCCCATCTTTTTGCATTCTTTCCTTTCTTCAATTTCTTCAGCTTCAGATGGCATTTCATGACCAACAAGTTGTGGTCAAAGTCCACGTCTGCTCCTGGGAAAGTTTTGCAATCCAACACCTGGTTTCTGAATCTCTGCCTAATCGTAATGAAGTCTATATGATACCTTCCAGTGTCTCCAGGTCTCGTCCACGTATACAGCCATCGTTTGTGGTGTTGGAACCAAGTATTGGCAAGGACTAAATTATGATCAGTGCAGAATTCAACCAGCCGACTTCCTCTTTCGTTCCTTTGTCCCAATCCAAATTCTCCTACTGTACTACCTTCTCTTCCTTGGCCTACCACTGCATTCCAATCTCCCATCACAATTAGATTCTCGTCACCTTTTACATATTGTATTAAATCTTCTATCTCCTCATATATTCTTTCGATTTCTTCATCATTCGCTGAACTAGTAGGCATATAGACCTGCACTATTGTGGTGGGCATTGGTTTGGTGTCTATCTTGACTACAATAATTCTTTCACTATGCTGGTCGTAGTAGCTTACCTGCTGCCCTATTTTCTTATTCATTATTAAACCAACTCCTGCATTTCCCCTGTTTGATTTTGTGTTGATAATTCGGTAGTCGCCTGACCAAAAATCTTGTTCTTCCTGCCAACGTACTTCACTTATACCAACTACATCTAACTTTAGCCTATCCATTTCCCTTTTCAAATTCTCTAACCTACCACAACGATTAAAAAAAAAATGCCATGACTGCATTTTACACTCCTTTTTTATATTTTCTTCACTTTTATTTTAATTATCTCATATTGAACAATATACACAAAATGTATGCAGTCTAATCAACACATTTTTGTACTAGAGCAATATTTATCTTGAACATAGGGGGTTTTGAAAGTCACAGGTGGACATGGCAGTGTTTGAAAGTAAACATGGATATTGCAAACATACTCTTACTGTCTAATGCTCAAAGAAACTATTTTTACTTCACTTACTGGCATCTATGTAGCACACTGAGATTGAAAACGAATTGCAAACATGAAATACAATATAAAATATTTAAATGTTCATTGAGAATATGAAATGCATTTGTCTCTGAAGGATAAAAACATAATCATATTGTTGCAATCTAATACAACAAGGATACGGGATCATCTCTTGGTTCACAGTATTCTTCTTCCCCTTACTCTTCTGTCGTACTGCAACGATGTTCAGCCTGTCATGTTTCCATCAAAACATAAAGCTGGAGATTTGCAAGCTCCCTCCATCTAGCCCCATAATGTTTCTCAACCAATCTGCACACATCCTTCACTTTTGCATTGTTTAATGGAACATTGCCTTTTTTGATTAACTGTGGAACCAGTCCAGAAAAGGTTTTGCCTCTCCTTAACACACTCTTTGGCTGGCCAAATGTGCAATGGTAAGCAACTTCCCCTTGTACCAATATATTGTTTTTCTTCCTTTTTAGAAAAGTTCTTTTCGCAGGACTGAACTGAAAATGCCATGAGCCGACAGGTTTTAAAACATCTCGAACAGCAGTCTTCCAGTCAAATATCGGTACTTCACAACCAGGCTGGAGAAGCTTCCCATGTCCATTAAAAATATTGTTGTATACCTCCGACTTAAGGATAACTTCTCTGTTTCAAACAACTTTTTCTATACGTGCAAACACCCTGTCAGGTGGTAAAAACAGATGACCAACTACAGGAAAGTAAATTTCAACTTCTTTCACATTCACTGGTGCATATAGAAGCCACTTACTAACCATACCCACAAGAATACTGTTTTTATTTTGTCCACCGCATCCATCTGCAAATAGGTGTACAGTTTTCTTTTGTGACAGATCAATGTTGTTAAGAGCATGAAACAAACAACTTTGAATTTCATTTGCACCTCTACGAAAGTCAGCTTCATTCCATGAATAGATCATCACATTTTCATGCGTCAATGACGTCTTAGAGTTTCCAAACACTACATTGAAGTTGTACATATTTATTTGCCTGCTGAAGTAAGCACTTTGGTCATTTAGCTTGGGCAATAGCATGTTCTTCTGACAATCAAAGGAAACAGACTGAATAGACTCATCTTCCTCTCTTGAATATTCATAGAATGCACTGTATTTTAACTTGTGGACTTGTTTCTTGGTCTGCAGGGCAACTCTTGCATGTTCTGATGTGCAATCTTTTAGTTCCTCATCTGGTTGTGAGCAAGTTGAGCAAACATCAGTCTTCGGACTTCCGAAACCAATATTATAGTTACGATTCAAGATCTTTCTGAAGAAGGTGTGCTTTGCCTGCAATTCAGGTTCAACAGTAATCTAATTGATATCCAACTTCGCCAGGCTATGCGTATTGTATATGGCACGCTGTACTCAACTCCAGTGCAATGGTTACCTGTCCTTTGCAATATCTCTCCCCCTCATATAAGGAGACAACAAGCACTTACTAACTTATGGTGCAGAATATTGAAGAATGAGGCCCTTCCTATACATCAAGATATAAAGCAGCACACTACAACTAAGCTGAAATCAAGAAAACCAGCGTGGAAGACAGCTTTGGACCTGTCATGTTCTCAGTTCAATCCCAGGAATGCCTGGAGAGAAGAGTGGAGGATGTCGTCTCCCAGTGGCTTATGTGATATCTCCGACCCCAGCATGAAACTGGCTGGCTTTAGTTTGCCCCATGTTGTGTGGTCAACCCTGAACAGGATCTGATGTTGTGTTGGGAGGACTGGCACAGCCTTACATCTATGGGGATAGGTAGATTCTCCCTGCTGTGACTGTGGTGCTCAAGCATAGTCTATCAAGCACATAGTTCAAGAGTGCCCCCTATGTGCATTTCCTGGTTCTATAGAGGAATTTTTTGACGTAACACCAGAAGTGATTACATGGATTAAAGATTTGTATATTAAAATATAAAAGTGAAGTCCTGATGCTGTCATTTGTATATTTGTATATTTTGTATTATGTTTGTATATTTTGATTGTCATGTACACATACGCTACTAATAATAATAATAATTGTATTGTCTCCACATTTCTTTGATATTTAGTTCACATGGCAGGTACATATGTGCCGCTGACTTGGTACGGCAGTAGTGCGGCTCTTTAGCACGAAATGATTCAATAAACTTACAGATGGCCTCATATTTTGGTTTATTGGCATAGCTTCTTCTGTCTCTCCCACTTCTCTCCACAGGCATTCCCCCAGATTCAAAATGACGCTTTAGTACCCCTTGAATTTTGTCCTTCTTCAATAGGAGAGCTCCCATAAATGCTTCTCGGCAAATTGGTACTATCCTTCCATCCCTTTTCCGAATAGTGTACTTGAATGTGTGGGCTTTTCCGGATGATACTGTTACCTGACCTGCATCTCGCCACTGGTATACAAGAAACATTCTTGATAATGAAACTATCCTACTGCAGTTTTGATGTTGTAGAGTAGAATACCGAGTGAAACTTCTTCACATCCAACAAAGAAATATCTCCGCACTGGTAGGGGATTTACGGCCACACATTGGTGTGACAGGAGGTCCAGCCGATGAGTACTTGTGTAATAAACACCCTTTTCACTTATGAGAATGTGTATGTTTACTAAAATATCATAGATATTTTTGAATGGCCTGCATCGATAAAGAAAGGGAAGTTCGCTTCTCAACATGACCATGGAAGGTAATATCAGAAGCTGCACAAAGCCACAATGGTACGGGCTATTGGGAATCGAACGTGCACTGGCCGAGATTTGAACTGCGGCCATTTTTGTGAGAGGAGAACAACTGATTCGGCACAACACCGCGCGCCGTCTTCATGCAGCAGTGCATGTTTTCTAAAGCTTATTCTAAAAGTGCAGTTTCTGATACGGTACTAAAATTATGCTCACAGGAGAGGAATGTAATAACATAATGTTACTATAAGAAAACATACCTTGATATTTTTGCTTCCTTGCATTTCCACTGCTGTTCGTTACGTAATTTTCTTCCTACCCTTGCCAGGGCTACACTTCTCAATACATTTATGAGTTGAATCCATTAGTAATAGACAATACACGACACTGTGTCAACACAAATGCTTCCTCTCATGATCGCGCCAAGAGCTCCTCACGCGCCTGACAAATGGCCACTTATTGCCTTCCTATTGGCCGGCGGAGATGGCAGGTTATGCTATCTATGCCTGAGCACAAGGCGTTGCAGATAGCGGAATATGAAAATAACCCCATACTTTGACACTGAATTTCGAACGGTTAGAGCGGGTATTGATGCGTACTAATAGTATACAGCGGTGGACATGTCCACAGAAAAATCAAATCAATCTTTATCTCCATTTTCGTGAAAATTTGAGATAGGGGTTTTTGAAACTACACGATTCAAATTACCAAGCACATTCCTTGGAAATGTCATGAAATACCTTCTTACCTTGTACTGATGCTACTTACGTATGTTTAGATTTGAACGCTGGTGCTTCACCATGTGTTTTATACTCTTTGAGGTATGGTATGAGAATACACTTGCAAACTTTTACCACGTCTCATGAATCCAACACACAGTCCTGTGTCACCATCAAAAACAAGTTCCGTAGACCTCCATATGACCTGTTTTACTCGCTTACTAGTGTTTGTGTTCTATCTTCCCCACAAGAGATTTCCTACTCTCTTTAACCACCTCCATCTTGAATATCATAAGAGTTTTAAATGTAGTAAGATACAAAATAAAACCATCAAAAGCAGAGAACAATCATGTAGAGACATGTATCAGCCACAATACTACTTTCAGCACATTTACTCAAGTGAGTGACCCGAGATGTAATGAAGGGTATCGACGGAAGCGACCACCAACCACCCCTGCACGATACACTGAGCACTGCGCGCAGGCATATTTATATTTTGCCGCCATGTGTGCAGAGCCACAGATCACACTTGTGTAGCAGGATCCCTACCTTTCTAGAGTGAAGGGCCATGACTGTGTCATCCCATGGCAATATACCCGGTACCGAAGCCAGTACTTATCCCAAAAATCCCGGAGCCTTTAAGCATTCTGTGCATTATTATTTTGACAGCAGTGATATAAAATGTTTCACTTGCCATTATCCTCACTTCGTTAAGTGTGGTTGGTGTAAAACTGCTTTGTGGTTTCAACATTTCTACTATGAGTACCACTGGTGCAAGATCTATAAGGAGTAACTTGCTTTCATGCATAAAGTCCCTTGTTATACTGATGTAATATTTATATTTGTACCTTTATTTTCTCCCCATAACAATCTTAATCTGTTGCCTTAATTGATCCACATCAATACAGGAATTAAATTATTTCACTTAATTATGCTACATCATATTTGTGTCCTGCTATGCAGTTATTAGTGGAGTGAAAGAGAGGTGCTGTCTCTTGATGAGTGAACCCAACACATGCTGCAGTCCTGCATAGCCAAGTGTGCTAATTCAAACACGAACTTCAACACTTCCTATAGTTCACGTGAGTTAATTTCTGAAAGAAATGTTTTGGCCATTGTGTTATTCTTGACTCATTTAATGTGTGTGTAAAATGTACACAAGGTCAGTAAATCATCGGTACGCTAAATTCCCTTGTGATGATGATGATGATGATGATGATAGTTGCTTTACATCCCACTAATTGCTTTTACGGTTTTTGGAGATGCCAAGGTGCTGGAATTTATTCCTGTGGGAGTTCTTTAACATGCCAGTAAATCTACCGACACGAGGCTGACGTATTTGAGCACCTCCAAACACCACCAGACTGAACCAGGATCGAACCTGCCAAGTTAGGGTCAGAAGGCCAGTGCCTCAACCGTCTGAGCCACTCAGCTTGGCCCCTTTGTGAGGAAAACTTCTACTTCACGTGAAGCAATGGGACAAAACTTCTTTGTAGCAATTTCATGCGGTTCAAGAATTTCTTGTGCCAAAGTTTCTGAATTATTCTCTGAAATCACTGCCATGGTTTTCCATGCCAGATTATGCTGAAGTACATGCTTCAGTTTGGAATTCATTACATGACCTACACTATCTGATACTTCCTGTAAGATTTTGGAAATCTGACAAACAATGTTAAATTTTGACCAAAGGTTTATTTCTTGTCTCAAACTATATGACTGTATCTGGGATTCTATAGAAGTGGCACTTTATATCTGTCATATCAGAATTAGGCCTATAGGAATACAAATACGACAACTGAAAGACAAAAAGGGGAGAAAATGCCTAAGAAGGCTGTTTTAGGTATCAACAAACAGAAGAGGCACAAAGGCACCAAATAGGTAAGTATGGCACTTAAAAAACTATTGTTTTAGGCTTGTGAGGACAGGAAACAAAAACTTAGAAGTATATGAAGACCTGGAGGAATAACGATGAAGGTCCAATTTTTCCAATTTTTGGATGTTGACGCCATTGTGTGCAGCAAATCGTGCAGTTTCATTGTGTATATTCATTTGTGTGAATAATGCTAAGGGTCCGGTGATATTCACAGTTAAATCATTTGTGGAAGATGGAAGACCGATGAGAGTCCTAGTATTTGAAGGAAAAATGATGATAGTCCATTCTACTGTGTTCTTAAGGAAGAATTATATTTCTCAGGAGTTGGTATTTCTGTTTATTTATTCTTAGTGTGGCATTAATGAACATTTCCATTATAAATATTGCAGTTTACCGAGCTCGATAGCTGCAGTCGCTTAAGTGCTGCCAGTATCCAGTATTCGGGAGATAGTAGGTTCGAACCCCACTGTCGGCAGCCCTGAAAATAGTTTTCCGTGGTTTCCCATTTTCACACCAGGCATATGCTGGGGCTGTACCTTAATTAAGGCCACGGCCGCTTTCTTCCCACTCCCAGCCCTTCCCTGTTCCATCGTCGCCATAAGACCTATCTGTGTCGGTGCGACGTAAAGCAACTAGCAAAAACAAAAATGCTGCAGTTTAGTAAAAGTGAGGTGTAAATCTAAAACCAAGTGCAGTGTTTCTGTGAAAGTGGATCTAGATAAAAGTCCAGAATTGAGCCGAAGTGCGAAGAAGAAAAGAAAGTATGGTGGAGTGGTTGATGCAGCAAAGAAACTAAGAACACAGATACATGAAATAGGACAGGACCGTAAGTGCACCAGATTGAAGTGTTTTGATAGATTGAATGAAGAAAAGAGGAATGATATCATTAAATATTTCAATAGTCTTCCTGATCGAGATGCACAAAGGTTGTATTTAAGTTGTTTGATCAAAAATCAAAAATAGACCACATGCTCTAAGTGATGAAACCAGGAATGCAATTCATGAACATATCCATTCCCTGCAAGGTCGTCAATCGCACTATTCTTTGAACCGGATATCAAAACTTTATCTCTCAGAAGAACTCAAAGCAAAGAAATTGCACCAAATGTACATGGAGAGGTATCCAAATAATCCAGTGTCTTATGACATTTATTTGCGAATATTCAATTCGGAGTACAATATTTCATTTGGATATGCAAGATCAGATACACGTAGTGAATGTGACGGTATGAAAGCCCAAGAGATGCATTTAAAAATGAACTGGCATCTTTGCAACAGAAATCAATTGATCAAGGCGATTGACTACAAAACTGAAAGAACTTGAAACGAGGAAAGAGCTTCATTTGAGAAAGGCTAAAGCTTTTTACGAAAGAAAACGTTTCTGCAAGAAATTTTGTGCCAAAAGGAAGGAAGAAGCGGCCATTGCTATGGATTTTCAGAAGAATCTGCCAGTTCCAAATATAGCAAGTAACATGGTATATTACAAACGTCAACTGACAGTTCATTTGTTTAATATCCATATTTTAGCTACTGGAGAATCTGTATTGTATGGTTATGATGAGACTATAGCAAAGAGAGGAGCGGATGATGTAATATCAATGCTTCACCACTTTATATTTAACATTCTCTCCCCTGATGTGAAACGGCTTCATTTATTCTGTGATTCATATGCTGGCCAAAAAATACTGTATTTCGGTATATTCATTATGTAGTAACAGTTTGCCAGAGGCTAGAAAAAATTACAATGACATTTCCAGAAAGAGGGCACTCATATCGTTAGTGTGACAAAAATATGGGGCTGATATCACACACTGCAGTAACGGAGATACCTAAAGATACGTCATACGTCCCAGCAGACTTAAACCAAGCCCATTCCAAGTTGTTGAATGTCATCAATCAATGTTTAAAACATGGACATCATTCTTTTCTTCTAATGGGCATTACAAAAAGAAGTTACCTGTGCCCTCAAGACCTTTAAAGGAAATAAAGGTGGAAACTGAACAGCCATGAATTATCTCACTAAAATCTGGAAGCTATAACATTGCCTGAGGAACTGTCGTCGTTACAGAGGCAAGAAGGAGGACTTTGTCTGGGCTGCAAGAGGGGGAGTTCACCCTGCCAGGGCCAGCTTACACCAAGATCCTACCCATATCACTATCAAAATGGAAAGATCTGAAGGTAATTAAACCTTGATAGTATTTTTATTAACACCCCTAAGTATTGTTATTTAACTAATTATCGTGAATTTTTTATTTGCAGGAACTGACCAAGCTTCTTATAACAGAACGATCAAAGCAGTTTTATGAGAATTTGCCACATATTGAATGAAAACGCACGTTAATAAGAGTTTTTAAAATAATGTTCCATTGTATATTGAAGTGTTATTGCGTTTAAACTCCAGAAGTTTAGAAGATATAATTTAAGTGTGATGATTAAACCCTGTTCAGGAATAAGAATTGCACACTCATCTATTTTCATGCTTATGTACATGCACTAATAGATAAATGTTGATTATTCTCCATTGTTGTTTAATTTAAAAACGTTAAACATTGTAAGTCTATTCTTAGAAGGTGGGTACATTTTTTCACAGCCGGTATGGTCTTCATATGTGTATTAGTTAGGTAATAAAGCGTTTCAGACTTTATATTTCAAATATCTCAGAACAATGGAAATGTGACCTTCATCGTTTTTCCCCCCAGGTCTTCATATGTTTCTAAACAAAGGAATTTAAAAGGCAAATTCCACCCACTACTCAGCACATATGCCTTTGCTGGCAGGACCTAGTGTTTACAGTGGCACTATGTCTTCTGGTATAGGCTAGAGCAATTTTGTTACTTTCATAGATCTGTCTCTGTCTTATCCATGGCTTTGACAATATGAAAGTGACTGAGGTATAAGTGATGCTAGTAATGCCAATTCTTATGCAGCCAGTCCCTGCTATGAATGGTGTGAAAAAGTTGCTCATAGGGTCGGTTGGTGTATGCATTTCAGTGGGCTTGGCAGACTGATATTGTACCCGTAAAAATGTGTTCATATCTTTAAGGCGCTTGATATTAAATGAACGAGCATTCTGGAATGTCTGGAGGTTCTGGAAGTGTCTCGACGTTCTGGAAATCTCGACGTTCTGAAATATCTCGAAGATTGGCACACGTTCCTGGGTTCGATTCGAGACGTAATTCACACTTGAATTTCCTGCACGGCACTCCACACATTCAGGGCACTGTCTGAACAGATATGACCCTTTAATTATGGTTACTGCACTCTAGATATTAGTTCTGGAATAATCACTCGAAGAACAAGTACTGGTAGAAATGCAAGTTCATAATGCAAGCTCATTGTAAGTCAGAATGTTCTAGAGGATTACTGTCACTGCAGTCCTAAACGCATAGTTCTGAAGATTTAAAACATATTGGTAATGAACTGAATAGGTAGCACTCGGAAACTGTCCTGTTGCATTGATAGGCGAAGTGAATAGCCATTAAAGAAAATAATATTTGAAAGAAAAGGTCTGACTTCATAAATTATGGATCACTCAAAATACTGGAAAGTTCTATGCTTTCTGGTAACGCGATATGCGTATTCTGAATTGTCACAGTCTTTAAGAATCAAAACATAAGTCCCTGTGCAGCACTTGGAAAGTATTGCATATTTCACAATTAAACGTAATGTTGAATGTCCCCTAAGTTTCATAGTCTTTACAAGGCGTAAATTCAACGAGGCACTTGAGAAAGCAAGTCACATCGTTTACACGTAAGTTTATGTTGGTAGGGCACAAGTTCATCCTACAAGCTCAGAAAGTTTCAATGTTCCAGAAATTGATTCAAAAATACAAGTTCGAATAAGTTCGAAACGTAAGTTCAATGCGGTACACAACACTCGTGAAAATTCAAAGTCCTTTCAATCGTCGTTGAATAAGTAAGTCCCTATGTGGCACTTCAAAAAAAAAAAAAGTTCCAATGTGCAGAAATAACAAAGTTCCAATGTGCCAAAATGTTAAAGTCCCAACACGACACTTGAAGAAAATAAAGTTCCGATGACAATGTTCCAGTACATCACCTTAAGAAAATAATAAAGTCTTATCGCGACACTTGGCAAAAATAACTAAGTTCCAATGAGACGCTTCAGAAAAAAAACAAAGTTCTTATATGGCACTTTAAGAAAATATCAAAGTCCAATCACGACACACGAAAAAAAAACAAAGTTCCAATGTGGCAATATGACAAAGTTCCAATACGATGCTCTCAAAAGTAAAGTCCCATTCAGGCACTTCTAGAATATGATAAAGTCCTGATACAACACTTAGAGAAAATACCGAACTTGGATTTCGCAGACTGTCGACTAGAAGTTCGACACGCACAACACTTCTCTTGTCACCCGTGTCACAGAGACGGCGGAGTGACAGACACTGAATTCGTAGGTCGGGTGGTCTTCCTTTTATACACGTTCGCATGGAAGTGTCTAGAACTCGGGTACTATCTACCCTTATAACTTCTATAATACTCGGCGGATTTTCTTGAAATCTTAAGATATGATGTCCATTGTAAAGGCTTTCAAGTTGGCAGTGTCAAAATAGCGATGAATTAGCTCAAAAATGTACTTTTGAGGACGAGCTGGATCATTACCATATATGGTAGCGGATGGCTGGCTTACGGCGGCCACGTCACTCGCTGGGTACGTCACTGCGTTCGGCGGGCTGCCTACCTTCCACCTTGCGCGAAGTTCAACAAACATACTTCGGACTTCTGTCGTAGCGGTGTTCCCGGTACATGTCCCCCCCCCTCTTAGGGCAAAGAAAATTCGACAAGGATTTTCTTTAGGCTTCTCTCTCGAAGTATGTTTTTAGACTAGAAGCGTTATATATTCCCTCGGCGGTTCCATGATGTGTGTTCTTGCTTATGCTGTGCATCTCCATACTATGGAATAGGAACGTTTTTTATAAGTGGAAGTATCCTTGACATCCAAATGATACTTAAAATCTCGGATCTCTCCGGGTTTATCATTGAACACGTCTGGATAAGTTTCGAAGATTTCCTTGACTGAATCCGCAACGTCTTTGTTGGCCACTGGGTCTTCAATCACACTGATTACGGAGCTGACATAGTCTGGACCGTCGTCGTACATCTCATCTATCAGGGGTACATCTTCGACGGGTCCCACTTCTTCGGGATCACCCTCTTCATCTCCGACTGGTGCAGCATCGCTATTTCCACCATCGAATTCTTCTTGCGGGGTATCTATCCCTTGTATCCGACCGTCGTCTCCTTCGATCAGCTGTAATTCTACAGGGTCAACGTTATAAAATGTAATGACATTTGCTGTGTAATCAATCACTCCTCCATATTTGATGAGAAAATCCGATCCAAGGATAACATTGAATTTCATCTGAGAGATTACTAGAAAAACATGCTCAAATTGAACATGTCCCACGACGAATTCCATAAAAGTCTGTAGTTTACATTTAATGCACTTATCTGGAACAATCCCTTTGATCCTAAGTTGGGAAACAGGCATCACAAGTACATCACGTCTCTCCTTTATGGCTTCTAATAGTCTGGCTGAAATAAGTGAGGCTTGAGCTCCTGAATCTACCAATGACATAACTTTAATATTGCCAACCCTAATGGTGATTACTGGCAGGCTACGTTGGATTCTTGGCCTAGACGGTGTCATGTTTTCATGGAGTAGGTCCGAGTCCTCTACGTGCCAATAATGTACCTGAGTTACGCAGAGCGGCTCTTCCCTCCTTCCATTTTCAGGCAATCTTCTTAAGAAAACATTGGAGTTTTCTTTTTTTTGCACCCGTTGTGTTAGGGTTCGGGGCAGGCGTTTCGTTTTTCTTACCAGCGGCTTGCTGACAGTCTAGCGAGGCAGCTTCTTCTTGATCCTCGCCCTTTCGCTGTTCTTTCAAGTACTCTTGAGTATCTCGCCATCGTCTATTCAATTCATCTCGATAAGAAACCCTATCCTCTACTTGTTGGGCCTCTGTTGGCTTTTTCCATGTTAATCTATTTTGGTATGGCACTTTCCCTCGGTCTGGCCGTCCTTTATACCCTCGATATCGGGTAGGTGTGTTTCGTGATGTAGGCCGTTCCTCTGGTACTTCCGGATCTGGGCGTCCTTGTGTCACAATGGCGACAGGACTGGTAGTCATTTCTTTAGTCTTACTCCCTTTCGGTAAAGATTGAGCGTGGGCTGTGTCCAATCTACGAAGTATCCCATTCATTTGTTCTAAAGATTGTATGTTAGCAGCTACCAAAATCTCCTGAACTTGGGCTGGGAATTGCAACGTGATCGCCTGGATCAGCTCTTGCTCAGGCAATGGTGGATCCAAAAATTGCATCTTCTTAAGTTGCCCGATGAAATAATCTGAGTAACGGGATGTGTTTATAGAAGTATTGTACTTCTTAACATACAACTGCAACTTAATTAAATGTTGCGTCTCTGAATTCCAAAAACCCTTCAATAGAGCTTCCTTGAATTCAGAATAAGTGTTAAAGCAAGATTTAAAAGCGGAATACCATGATAGAGCGCGTCCCTCTAGTAACTTGGAAACGACACGAAGCTGTCGATCAGGACTGATTTTATTTTCTTGAAAATATTCTTCAGTGTTGAGTAAAAATTCCCTAGCGGTGTATTCCTCCTTCCCAGAGAATTTAGCAGGTTTTTCATCGGTCATTCGGATGATAGTGGTAATGTTTGCGTTTTCATTAGTTTTTAATAGACTAGAAGAAAATAAGGGAGTATCCTTCAGTTCTAAATTAGAGACTTTACTACCAAGGGTTTCTATCTGTCCTTGTAGTTCAGTTTTAACATCCTTCACCTGTTGTTTAATAGTATCTTCTACTACCTTAACTTCATCTTGGAGATCCTTTTTCAATTCGGATACGTCTCGACATATACGCGTAACCTGAGTGTGTGTAGCATCTAATTGAGATGTAAATTTTTTATCAAACTCTCCCTGTTTACTCTTTATAAGACTGACTTCATTGTTTACTCTTTGAATGTCATTTTTAAGCGTATCTCTAAGGTTCTCCTGAATAGAGGCTATTTTAACCTGGGCTAAAGATAATTGTGAATGTGATTCCTGTAACTGAGTTTTTAAGCCTTCCATCTCTTTAGCAATTGCCTGAGAAGTGGGAAGAATGGCTTTGAAGTCATCTTTAAGAAGAGCTACAACTTGGGTTTTAATTTCTTCTTTCATGACCTCCATGTTACTTTTCAATTGGTCATTGATTTCGGAAAATTTTTCATCTACCCTAGCGTTGGACTCTTTAAATTTTTGTTCAATGCGAGCACCAGCCTGAGTAAGTCTTTGTTCTAGGTTGGCATTCGCTTCTACAAACTTCTTATCTACTTCAGCATTAATTTGAACTACGGATTCCCTAAATTGACGTTCAAGGTTGGAACTGGATTCATTAAGTTGACGTTCAAGATTAGAACTAGATTCATTAAGTTGATGTTCAAGATTGGAACTAGACTCATTAAGCCGATGTTCGAGATTAGAACTAGACTCATTAAATCTGCGTTCGAGGTTAGAACTGGATTCGTTAAGTTGTTCTTTGGTCTCGACGATCCTACGTTCTAAGTTTTCATTTGCTACTTTCATACTGAGCCTAAGGGCTTCAATCGCTGCCATAATCTCCTCCATTTTATTAAAATATATAACGCTAGTACCAAGTACAGAAATAATGATTGACACACTTCAAAAAAAAATTTTTTAAGAATTTTCGAAACTTGCATTCAGTCAAAAGTTCAAAGTCTTAAGTCCTAGTGCCAATGTTTCAACACAAATTAATTAAACCAAGTCTTTGCAAATCACCACTACCAAATCACTTATAATATGCACTTATATTTCAGTTAAGTTAGTGTCCACTGAAATTTGAAAACACTCCTATTCTGCTTGAATTTAGTCACCATAGTTTGAGCTGTATGTAAGTCTTTCATGTTAAGCTCCAATGAGATCTGGCCCCTAAAGGTGGGCGCCACGTATACTACCTCCTCTCTGTACCCGTAAAAATCTGTTCATATCTTTAAGGCGCTTGATATTAAATGAACGAGCATGATTCTTAACCTAGGGAGTGGCTTTATCATTGGAGCTGGTACAGAGAGAGGTATAGTTATCAATTTGAGAGATTATTTTGATAAATTGAGTTTATTGATCATCAAAAGCAAGTTCATATCACCTTCGTACAGCAGCGTGGAAGTGTCGTGGCTGGTTGGTACCTCCAAGTCCTGGGATGGTGCTGGACATCGACTGGGCAGGGACCACACCTGCTCGGATGAGGAGTTCTGGAATGTCTGGAGGTTCTGGAAGTGTCTCGACGTTCTGAAATATCTCGAAGATTGGCACACGTTCCTGGGTTCGATTCAAGACGTAATTCACACTTGAATTTCCTGCACGGCACTCCACACATTCAGGGCACTGTCTGAACAGATATGACCCTTTAATTATGGTTACTGCACTCTAGATATTAGTTCTGGAATAATCACTCGAAGAACAAGTACTGGTAGAAATGCAAGTTCATAATGCAAGCTCATTGTAAGTCAGAATGTTCTAGAGGATTACTGTCACTGCAGTCCTAAACGCATAGTTCTGAAGATTTAAAACATATTGGTAATGAACTGAATAGGTAGCACTCGGAAACTGTCCTGTTGCATTAATAGGCGAAGTGAATAGCCATTAAAGAAAATAATATTTGAAAGAAAAGGTCTGACTTCATAAATTATGGATCACTCAAAATACTGGAAAGTTCTATGCTTTCTGGTAACGCGATATGCGTATTCTGAATTGTCACAGTCTTTAAGAATCAAAACATAAGTCCCTGTGCAGCACTTGGAAAGTATTGCATATTTCACAATTAAACGTAATGTTGAATGTCCCCTAAGTTTCATAGTCTTTACAAGGCGTAAATTCAACGAGGCACTTGAGAAAGCAAGTCACATCGTTTACACGTAAGTTTATGTTGGTAGGGCACAAGTTCATCCTACACGCTCAGAAAGTTTCAATGTTCCAGAAATTGATTCAAAAATACAAGTTCGAATAAGTTCGAAACGTAAGTTCAATGCGGTACACAACACTCGTGAAAATTCAAAGTCCTTTCAATCATCGTCGAATAAGTAAGTCCCTATGTGGCACTTCAAAAAAAAAAAAAAAAAAACAAAGTTCCAATGTGCAGAAATAACAAAGTTCCAATGTGCCAAAATGTTGAAGTCCCAACACGACACTCGAAGAAAATAAAGTTCCAACGTGTCGAAATATTAAAGTCCCAACACGACACTTGAAGAAAATAAAGTTCCGATGACATTGTTCCAGTACGTCACCTTAAGAAAATAGTAAAGTCTTATCGCGACACTTGGCGAAAATAACTAAGTTCCAATGAGACGCTTCAGAAAAAAAACAAAGTTCTTATATGGCACTTTAAGAAAATATCAAAGTCCAATCACGACACACGAAAAAAAAACCAAAGTTCCAATGTGGCAATATGACAAAGTTCCAATACGATGCTCTCAAAAGTAAAGTCCCATTCAGGCACTTCAAGAATATGATAAAGTCCTGATACAACACTTAGAGAAAATACCGAACTTGGATTTCGCAGACTGTCGACTAGAAGTTCGACACGCACAACACTTCTCTTGTCACCCGTGTCACAGAGACGGCGGAGTGACAGACACTGAATTCGTAGGTCGGGTGGTCTTCCTTTTATACACGTTCGCATGGAAGTGTCTAGAACTCGGGTACTATCTACCCTTATAACTTCTATAATACTCGGCGGATTTTCTTGAAATCTTAAGATATGATGTCCATTGTAAAGGCTTTCAAGTTGGCAGTGTCAAAATAGCGATGAATTAGCTCAAAAATGTACTTTTGAGGACGAGCTGGATCATTACCATATATGGTAGCGGATGGCTGGCTTACGGCGGCCACGTCACTCGCTGGGTACGTCACTGCGTTCGGCGGGCTGCCTACCTTCCACCTCGCGCGAAGTTCAACAAACATACTTCGGACTTCTGTCGTAGCGGTGTTCCCGGTACAATATTAACAGCAACTCTGGCTCGGTGAGGAAAGCAACGGGAAACTACCTCACTGCTCATTTCCCTAGTACGCCTCTTCAGTGATGCCTAAGCCATCTATGACAGCTGATGGCAGAGCTGTTGAGGATCCCATCAGCGTTAGCGCTGACGGACTGAACATACATAATCAGCACATGAACTTTAAATATTTGTTCAGTATGTTTATTTAAAGCTACTGAAAACTTACCTCACTACAAAAGTGTCTGTATATGTTCTTTGAATGTTGTGTTTCACACTGCATAGAGCAAGTGGGAACAGATTATTGTATGGTTTTGGATCATGATATCGTACACTCTTCTTTTCTTTCACAGCCCTCTGGTGTACTTCTGCACATGGACTTGACACTAGTATGATCTTTCATTCATTCATTCATTCATTCATTCATTCATTCATTCATTTATTTCAATTAATTCCAACGAGCCTGCAGGCTCATACATAGGAATTGTACAGGACATTACATACTGGCGGGCACTTACACATCAAAATATAGTTTGTGTATATCAGATAATTAGTAAATGGTTGAACATATAAACACATACAACATATAAAATATGTACATCATCAATATGAGGATTACAGAGAATTATTTCTGACTGTATTTATATTTACGTAACATGAAAGTTGCAAAGGTACAAGAATGGATTATGGAGTATTTTCATTTACATAAGAGTTGCTGAAGTACAAGAATAGATTTCAGATTATTTACAATTACATAACACAAAAGTTGCAGACGTACAGGAATTGATTACAGAGTATTTACAGTATATATACATAACACAGAGTTGCAGAGGTACAAGAACAGATTACAGAGTATTTACATTTACATAACATAAAAGTTGTAGAGGTACAAGAATAGTTCCGGACAGTTTGCAAGATTGTTTGGGAGAATGCCTTAAATGACATCTGATATTTTGATTTAAACAGCACTGTACCTTTCCCAAAAATAATGCTTGACTCTTTGTTTGAATTTTGCCAAAGTTGGTGCTGTTTTTATCTCCACAGGGATGTTATTAAATACCTGGATCGCAGAGAACTTCAAGCTGTTTATACCATATTTATAAGAGCAAACATTGTATAAGGCAAAGTCATTTGCATGCCTAGTACTATATGGATGGTTGTCAGAATTCAGAGTATATGTAGTGTTGTGTTGTATAAATTTATGTTTTATTTTATACATGAGTACAGCTGTATTGAATTCTGCACTCATGCTTAGGGGTGGTATTTTAGCACTTAGGTATAGATATTTTATTGGTGTTAAGTAGGGAAGATTAAGTATATTTCTAACAGCTCTATTTTGTACTACCATTAGCTCATTCAAGTCGGACTTCTTACAGCGCATCCAGATTACATTCAAATATTGTAGGTGACTATGAATTAAAGAGTAGTAGATGTGTTTTAGAAGATGTTGTGGGATAAGATAACTAAGTTTCTTTAAAATTCCTGCAACAGGTGTGATCTTTTTAGTAATGTATTCAACATGGTCTGTCCAGTTCAAGTTCCTATCAATCACCAACCCAAGATATTTGACAGTTCTAACTAGTTTTATTTCAGTATTTTGCATATATATTTTACTGTGTGGGATTTCATTTTGACCTTGTTTTGTCATTATCATATAATTAGTCTTTTGCACATTAATAGTTAATTTATTTGCTTGAAACCAAAAGCACAGAGTATTGAGGTCTTCCTGCATATCCTTAACAATGGAGTCTATATTACTACCAGTATAGAACAAGTTTGTGTCGTCGGCATACAGTGTGATACGTCCTTTCAAGCGGCAAGTTGCAATATCATTGATGTAGACTAGGAAGAGAATCGGCCCTAATACTGACCCCTGTGGAACGCCATGGGTTACCCTAATTGCTGAGCTCCTACAGTTATTCAGCACTACATACTGTTTTCTATCGGACAGATAATTATCAAACCACTTCAATGCAACACCACGAACTCCTGCTCTCTCTAATTTAGCTAACAGTCTTTCATGGTCTACTGTATCAAAGGCCTTCTTTAGATCTATAAACAACCCACCAGCAAAACTATTAAAATCTATTGACTCTTGCAGCATATTTATGAGATCTACGGTTGCTATTTCAGTGTTAGAGTTCTCACAAAAGCCATATTGTGCATTGTAAAAGAAATTATTTTTGTTTAAAAAAGTGAGAAGTCTCTTTTTAACAATAGTTTCTAATATTTTGGAGATTATGGAAAGAATACAGATAGGCCTGTAGTTACTAGGATTCCTCCCGTCCCCACCCTTGAAGACAGGAACTACTTTAGCTACTTTTAGCTCACTAGGTAATGTACCAGATGCCAAGGATTCGTTAATGATATCTGTTAGCATCCCACTTAAAGAATCCTGGAATTCTTTTAGAAAGTTGGCAGTTATACCATCCTGCCCACAGCTACTCTTGTTTTTTAGATTTGATATTATAGATCTTACTTCTGTTTCATCAGTTGGATATAGGTAAAATGAGTTCAAGTAACTAGGAACTGCAAGTGTTTCAGTGCTCTGGGGAGGGATTGCTGAAGCCAGGGTTTTAGCAATATTTGTAAAATATAAATTTAATGATTCACATATTTCCTGACTGTCTGTAATTATCTTGTTATCTATTTCTAGAGATGTACAATTATCGCCTTTTGTTGTTTTTCTGTTATGTATGATTTCATTGATTATTTTCCACGTTTCCTTTGGGTTCTTGTTATTAATTCTAAATTTTTCAGAGTAATATTTGTTTTTTAAGCTCCTTTTTAGATTTGTCACATTATTTCTACACCTGCGATATTCCTGATTGAGATTGATGTTATTCTTTAGGGTGGGATTTTTAAGTTTTGCATGTAAAATGTCACGTCGCTTAATAAGGCTGAGAAGTTCAGGAGATATCCATGGCAAGCTACCAGTTCTTTGTGTTCGATGACTTTGTGCTTTCTGTTTTTGTGTACCAAGCGGTAGCTGGTCAATAAAGGAATTATACATTATGTCAATTCTACTAGTAGTGTTGTTTATGACTTTTGTGTTATGTTCAGTGATATTAATACTTTCAGGTCTATCATTATTTTGGTCTACATTAGTTGCTTTCAGCCTTTTCAGTTCAAGCGATTGTGATGGAGATTTAGAATTTGGCAAAAGAATATCAAATATTAATACATTATGGTCACTTATATAGCTACCAACATTTGATAAATAATAATATATTCCAGAATTATTTATAGACACATGATCTATTAAAGTGCTTGTGGTATCACATATTCGTGTTGGATATACATTATTGCATTGCTTGAAATCATAGCAAGAAAGCAGGTTCATGTATTTTCTTTTTAGTTGGTCACTAGTTAAGATATCAATATTCGTGTCACCCAAAAATAGGCATAAATTGTTAGTTGTTTTACTTATAAAATTTTCGAGTGATGCTAGAAATGGTATGGCATTATTCCTATTTGGGTTATATCCTGCAATTAAATCAATACTTTTATATTTACTACTACTAAATTTATCCCTATAAATTTCAACCCATATCAAGCTATGATCAAGTTCACAATTCATTTTCACATTTGCTTTCCAACAGTGCGAAATGTAAATACCTAAGCCACCTCCAGCTTTGCCGTCTCTGTGTGAAAAGATGCTTCTATAATTTGGTATATTATAATATTTCGCCTCCTCACTTTTTACCCAAGTTTCTGTCACAACCAATATATCTACCTGGCCTATAATGTGCAACAGAATTTCTATTTCCTCAAGTTTGTTTCGGATACTCCTGCTGTTTAGGTACAAGCACCTAACCGCACTGTAAGATTTTGACGGGCCAGTAGAGCTGTTTCCGTCCAGGTGAGAAGCAACTGTATATGAACTGATGTTCTGTAAAACAAAATTATTTATGGAATCGTATTGTATTTCATAACAGCCTAATGGAAAAATGGAATATTTGTTGTAACACTTAGGTACTGCCATTAACGAGTGTTGGTATGATATCCTGGCTGTGCCGTTACACTTGTGTCTTCGCTCTGCAACTTTCTAATATCATCAATGCTCCTAATTCGCACTGATCGATGGTTTTCAGTCCTTCTTACGTAGATTTTGCAGTCCCTTGTCCAAATATATTTATATCCATGTTGCCGTAGATCCCTGGCCATCTTGTGGAGATATTTATTCCCCGATGTCAGATGTTCGTTGATATATACAGCTCGGTTAGCTGCTTGGATACCTAAATCTTTTGAGCTTAGAGTTGATTTATTCTTCCTTGCTGCGAGCAGCTGATCCTTTTTTAACCGGCTGCAAAATTTTACAAGGAGAGGAGGAGGGAGTTCCTGTTTCTTTTGGGGTAGACGATGACACGCATCAATATCACTGTCGGTCACTTCGACACCGAGCGCATTGCCAAGTGCTTTCACAACTGCGACTGGATTCTCGTCACCAAGCTGAGGCAGTCCATGAATTTCTACGTTGTTCCTCCGAACGTACTGTTGGAGGTCTTGATTTTCCTCTCTAAGCTTAGAGACTTCTTCGTCTGCTATTGTCTTTTCCCTTTCGAGGACAGCAACCTTAGACTTCAATGCCGCTACTTCTGCCATAGCGTTTTTAAAGTCATCAGTTATTTTGTGCAGCTGACGCTTAATATCGTCAAAACTCTCAGCACAGAAGGTCACCGACTTTCTAATTTCTGCTTGTTCAGCTTCGATTCCTTCTAGTTTACACAACCTTTTGTGGATGTCCCTAACTACAGATTCCATATCCCCAAACTTATGGTCACTCGGCCCTACAGCCAGATCACCATTCACACTATCACACTTGCCGCAATACCACTTCTTTGATTTGTCCTCAATTAGTGTCTTGAATTCCCGTTTATTTAATTTAACACACGCTCTGTGATGTTTTCTATGACACTTACCGTCACAGATGATGTAGTCGTCCTCGGCAGTAATTGATTTTATGCACGAACCACACACAGCTAGTTGCTTATTGCCCGCCATCTTAAGTTGGCAAGTTGTTAGCTGCTGAATCCATTCAGCAGGATTTAATGCCATGCTATCACAAGTGTAATCAAAGCAGTCCAGTACCTGTGAATATCACAAATTAATAAATCGAAGAAGGGTTAAAGAACAGTAAGTATTTAGCTGTTACATCACATTTGCTTAAATCTTATGGTAGTTAGTGGCTTGCAGCAAATAAAGTCAAAGCAGAAATAACACTATATCCATTTTCAGTGATAAATGAGTTGATGTTGTTGTCTAATAGCTTAACATGAACATTATCATATGTTGAGAGCATGTGATGAAAACGCAATCCAAGACGTATGAAAATTCATCTTGAAAATTGGCTACCAGGGGGAAGAATGCTTCATGTCTACACATAGCTGGCACACTGGAGAACAGAGAACAGAAGAACATTGTTTGCAGTGTGTAACAGTGTTCCTTTCCAGTATGTGGCCACTCATACTTAGAGTGTACAGGAACATGCAAATGCTGAGGTTCAAGATGATTGGTGCAAAATCACCAAAAGGAGGCCATCAGAGCCAATGCCACTTCATATCATGGAATGCACTACAAACTTTTTTAAAAATGGAGTGGATACTTGCAGACACTAAACAAAGTCAATGCCCCTTTTCCACTCGATCTAAAATCAATGGCAGTACTCCAAATCTAATGTATTTTTATGAACATTATTTTGTGGTATTTATTAACAGCAACATCATGTGACGACCCCCAAAAATAGAAAAAACAATAATTTTTAATGACTAATTAAAAATGATTTACATGATTTATGCAGTGGACTACTCTCTATTTTGAAAGCTAAATATAATGATCTACAGCTCTTATGAAATATCTCTTGCACTCCAAATCACAGGCCTTTTGCAGTAACCTCACAACTGTTGGAGGAATTCAGGAGTTGTATGAAGACAAACTTTTGGATTATAGTTCAGATTAAGTGGATTGAAATGATGAAAATTAGTGCTGGCATCATTTATTTAATTTTTAGCACAGTATTGCATTCAAATACTGTAATTACATTTCATTTTCAAGTCATTACAGTTACATTTTTACATCTAATTCTGTTATATGAGTCAGAGGTGTAATAAAACATGTGTACATTTGAATTGGTGCATTACTGTCCAAATATTTAAAAAACATACACATCATTTATCCTGCTTTGTCTTCAAATTATCCCTACCGATGAACACTGGATTAAGAATGGGAATCAAAGCAGACAACCTAAGAATCCCATGCTTGGCCTTTGCTGAAGTCCTGACCTTACACCCAAATGATATACAAGAAGTTACAGCGCATCTCCAAACATTACACTCAATAGCAGCTAAAACAGGTCTCCTGATCAACATTGGAAAGACTAAGTTTATTACCTATATCAAAGATGCCCCTTATGTGTAAGTGTTTTCAACTAACAGGTATTTAAAACATAGGGCATTTTATATTTTGAACAAACTAGTGATTCTTAAACAAAAGAAAATGTGACTGCGTCCTTTGGGATTCAAACTTTCTCTCCGAATGGATGCAGTGTTTCTCACCATGCTGTAGCATTGGAATTAATCTTATAAAGGCTTGCAGAGGTTTTGCAGTGAACTTCAAATTAAAACAAAATTTAGCTAGAAGGACTAATACCGAACCATATTAGAAATGAAAAGGAGCCTCTGTAGCTCAGGCAGCCTCTCACCACTGGATTCCATGGTTCAAATCCTGGTCACTCCATGCAAGATTTGTGCTGGACAAAGCAGAGGGGAGACAGGTTTTCTGTGGGTATTCTGGTTTTCCCTGTCATTTCTCACTCCAGCAACACTGTCCAATGTAATTTCATCTGTCAGTCATTAATCATTGCCCCAGAAGTATGTGACAAGCTTTGGCAACCGGCACAATTCCTATCCTCGTTGCTAGATAGGGGCTTCATTTATTTCATTCCTAACCTGGTCAAATGACTGGAAACAGGCTGAGGATTTTCATTCAATAGAAATGACACAATGAAAATCATATAAGTAAGATACTTACCTTGCACTGGCCTATAGAAGACAGCACTTCTCTAAATACTGTCATTAATTCCATGAATATCTCACAGTCTTGTGCATAAAGCAGTAAAACTTTAGGTTTTGAATGTAAAATCTTGACCTGATGAGGTTCAAGTGCTGTAAATGATGGAAAACAATTTCAATTTCTTATACTGTATGATCTTCAGGAAATATAGTCAGTAAAGAACTTCAAATACTAAAATTAAAAACTAAAATACAGGAAATTGATATAAGACAGGGTGATAGTCTCTAACAACTACCTTTGGAAAGAAAACAAAAAATCAGATAATGGAGAGCAAAATGCCAGAAAGAAGGTGTGACAGGCTTAAGGCTGCATTACAAGAAGGATAACCAGAACAGAGACTGCTTAGCTTTCACCGATGTTATAGCGATACTAAGTGAAACAACAGACTTAGGATAGATGATGCTGCACAAAGCTACAGGAGATAGTCCAGGACTGAAAATATCATTTGAAAAGATGCAAGTAATGAACACAATGACATTTCGGAATAACCTACTCAAGAAGGTAGACAAATTCAAATACCTGGGTGAATGGGTACAGTCAAACAGACGGAACAAAGAAGTGAATAAAAATAGGATTAGGAGATGTAATTTGCCTACAAACTCACAAAAAACATATAAACTATAACAAATCTGTGATTCTGGCAGAGGAGTGGTTTTGAGCTTAGCTAACAGTTCCTCGGGGGGGGGGGGGGGGGGGGGGGGGGGGGGGCAGAGGTAGGGGAGGGGCACGTGTAATGATGTGGATCTTTCTTATTGGTTGGAAGAGAGCATATTGATACCTTCATCCTAAAGCTAGCAACTGTAACATGGGGAGAGAGAGAGATAGAGAGGGGGAGGGTGGGGGTTAGGGGCAGAGCATTGGGAAACTTTCTTCAACTATCTTCTTCTACTAATAATGTGTTATGAATAAATGCAAGTTTATGATATGGGTTTAATAAATTAAGTATTGAAATAGAGTGTACCTATTAGTTAGACGTTATTTTTAATGTTAACTCAAGTTCTGACTATATGAAACATTTATTGTATTATTTTTTTAATTTACTATTAATATTATTATTACAAAATTTTAGGAGTGTTCCTGTGAGTTTATTTATTGATATTTGATAATCTTTAAGAGATAAAGTCAGGTGCACTTACTACAGATAAGAATATCCTAACTCACATTCCAGACCTTTAAGTCAGAGGTTACCTCCTATGGGATTCATTAAGCACTAATGTATAAGTGTAAATGTTGTCCAGATGTTAAGTAAGGTGAATAGTGGGGGGGGTGAATTTTTTTTAAAAGTATGCTCGTTCAGGTTGTTTTTGTTATCTTTTTTCGCGATGTAAATTTTGATGGCACATTCTATTTCAGTACCTAATTTATTAAACTTCATAAACTTGCATTTATTCATAATACATTCTTAGTAGAAGAAGATAGTCGAAGAAAAGTTTCACAACGCTCTGCTCCTAACCCCCTCCCCCATCCTCTCTCTCTCTCTCTCTCTCTCTCTCTCTCTCTCTCTCTCTCTCTCGCTCTCCAGGTTACAGTTGCTAGCTTTAGGATGAAGGTATCAACATGCTCTCCTCCAACCAATAAGAAAAATCCACATCATTACACGCGCCCCTCCCCTACCTCTGCTCCTCCCCAAGGAACTGTTAGCTAAGCTCAAAACCACTCCTCTCCCAGGATCACAGATTTGTTATAGTGAGAGGTGACAACAGATGTTTCTTTGGCAGTGTAGCTAAGTACAAAATATCTCATTATACGGTGTTGGTCGTTTCCCATACAATCATTTTTTTGCTCACATATGGTCCATATTATCACCTAACTCCATATCATTGACAAGTTTACTGTATGTAAACTATACTGTACATATATGCACATAATTTAAGTTGTGGCAGTATTAAGACAGCAGTGGGAATCTATGAAAATTTCTTTGGACTTGGAAGAATTCTGTTTTAGAAACTCCTTTCTATATGTTGTATCAAAATTATAATTTATCTGTGAATTTTAATATTTTAATTTTTTTATCAAAAATTGTGAAGCTGCATGTACCTACACGTGCAGTTTAGAAGTGCATTTCCTGTTGCATAAACAAAAACTTCCTGGAACATTTACTGTCAGCAAGAAGGAAGAGACCTTTGATTGGAGAAAATAAGAGTTAATGTAATTCGTGAATGTGAAAGTTGAGGGTGAAGCCTGTTTTCTTATTGGTTCTCCTTGGTGGTTGCACCATTTCCTGTTTCTCAGTGGGAGCAAGCTATGACCTCTGTCTTTGATCATTTGACAATCCTAGAGAGCAGATGCGCTCCTTCCATCGGTCCCGTCATGGGATACCTGGTCTCAGGATAAGCACTGTTTCTTCTTTTATTTTGGTTATTAACTTCATCAAAATGTAATAATTTCTTTCCTTGCACAGGAGTTTATCCTCAAGATTCACATACACTGCTAAATTTGTCGAAACGACTTAGCTTTTCAGTTAAGATCTTGTATCTTTTGCTTTGGAGGCAATTTTTTTAAACCTTATAACTAATTATATACTGGCATCGCATACATGAGCAGCATCTGTGGATGGATAGGCTCGTACAAAACCGCACCCAGCTTGCTGGAGCGAAGAAATGATGATGATGATAACTAATTATGTAATTAACTTATCCATCAGGTTTGCTTCCGGTATTTCTGTGTCACCTAACACATGCGCTCAAAATCTATGCTCATTACTTGAAGAGTTTTAGGTAGTGATGCAAGTTTTCTGTGCCACTATGTTAGGACTTGTTTTTCCTACCTTGTGTAGATTGAGATTAGCCCTCATTTTTATCGTTATTTAACATTGGATACTTCCTTTTAAGGTTGTGATTAAATTTCTTTTGTGCTCTGTGCATGTCTGCAGGTGTGGTTAACACTTAAATTTACTTTGTAAATATCTTTGAGTTTTGTTTTGTTCTTTGTATTATAGGTTTTGCTTTTTAAAATAAATGTGTGTTACCCAAGGGCAATTACCTTCTACATATTCTTTCTTCGCAAAAGGCTACGTTCCATTACCTTGCAAGGTTCCATGCCACTTTCCACATCCATTCTGTAGTTGTCATGTTTCCTAACCTGTTGTTTACATTTTGCAGTGCATCACCTCTGTTGAACCTTAAGTTTTGTTTACTGTGTTTTCTGTGTTCATAAATTTATCATTATTGTTATTATTATTATTGTTATTATTATTATTATTATTATTATTATTATTATTATTATTATTATTATTATTATTATTATTATTATTATTATTATTATTATTATTATTATTATTATTATTATTATTATTATTATGTTATTTGTGTAACCAAGCCAGTTAAATGGTTACAAAAGTAATTTGATAGAATCTGAGGATGTTCTTGTAGAACGAAACCTGTTATTCTTTGTATATAATATGTGATTTTTACGGGTATGCTTGTAGTGTTTTAATTTGCATTTGAAATTAATGTGTGTCTGACAGGCTGGAAAGTTTTTATTACATTTAATAAGTCATCACTGGAAAATAATGGTTTCTTTCTTAACAAATTATTCTGCCAGTCAGGCAAATTACGAAGCCAAAAAAACCCAATTCACTTAAAATGAAATCATGAACATTGACAAATCAAACATATTCAATAGGAAATGTTTAGAATTGAATCTGGTTCCTAAGTACATACCCATAAAAGCTAAACCCACAACAACTTCAGCTAAAATATCAACATCCTAGTCACAGCTGTTATGGATCAGAAACAAAATTAAATTTGCGTACCTAAAGAAACAAGCAATCAACAAATTCTAGACATCCATCTGAACCTTAGCAAATTCTGGCACCACACTCAATGGACATCATACTCGACTTTTTTACACGACTACATTAAAAAAGAAGCAATCAGGAAACAGAAAGCCATGGAAAATAAATTACGTAACCTAATCAATAAACAGAAAAATCCTAAAAACTCCAACCACGACATACTCACTAATTTTCACCTTTGATTAGTTAACAGATCTGACACTACATTTACAAAGAATGAAATAAACCTGCTAGAGAAGGGACTCAAATTCAGTCGCCAGGAATGCCGTAACAAAGACAACAAAAAAACAACGAATCACTGATGTTGAAATTGCTTGCGAAAAATCCCCACTCCACAAAGAGAAATAATAAGAACGTAGCCACCAACAAAGCCCTAAAGATAATCAAACTAGAAAATTCCACCAAACAAACCAAATTCTACTACTCAATACTTGGCATTAAAAGCAATAAAGAACAAAATGAAGGATGACAACCTAATCGCCACAAAAGCGGATGAAGGGAACATGACATTTGTAATGAGAAGAAAGACGAGTACACAGAAAACACCATAGAATTCATCAACAACAATAGGATTCAGGAACTACAATGCGACCCTACAAATAATTTTCAAAACACAATTAAACAAGCTATCAAGAAAACAGATTTTATTTTCACAAAACGAAAATAAGAAAACATTACCATCAAGAACCCCAATCTTCCCACACTTAGAGCCCTCCACAAAATAGACAAAAGCATGTGTCCCATTAGACCTATAGTCAATTTTAAAGATGCACCAAGTTACAAATTAAGCAAACATCTCAGCCAGATTCTAAAAGAGAAAATCACACTTTGATGTATCCACAATGACACACACAAAATGCTGTCAACTTGTGTACATGGATTTATTTACAATTATTTACAAATTGAATGCTCATAACCTTAATCAATGTATCACAAACAAAACACTTCACTCCGAGAACATCAACAAAACCACCATTTTAACAACTGCCTTATCACTTCAACATGGAGATTGCAACCTTAAAACAAACTTGAAAAAGTTGACTGCTTACAAGCATGTCACAACACATGGTCACAAGTATAACCTGTTAACCCATAATTCCAACTAAGTAATAACTCGTCGTTACCATCAAGACCACCTCTTTATACATGTGCTTGGCCAGGCTTCTAGAAAGATATATTTCTCATCAATTCTAGAGTGCCTAACAACATGATTATAATGTACAGAATATTCTACCATGATCTAGTGCATTCTGGAAGTTTCAGTGTGTTTCACAATTCTGTAGTGGATTACACATCATATACAGGTAATAATAAATTATATAATATTAATCTACAGGTATTTACATTAACTGAACTCATAAATATTTATGTACAGCACATGTTTCATGACATAACCTCACAAACAACGTGATCTATCATATGTACATATGATGTAATAATAATACAAATACTAACTGGATGTAACACTTCATAGCCATACATTACAAGTAGTAGTAGTAATAATAATAATAATAATAATAATAATAATAATAATAATAATAATAATAATAATAATAATAATAATAATAATAATAATAATAATAATAATTTGAGCTCGACACTTGCATTGTTTACCCATGGGTGAGAGAATATTGTTTTCAAGTTTCATCTGTTTATCACACTTGCGTCAACTTAAAGAAGATAGATCAATCAAAAACAGCCTAGAACTAAGTAAAGAACTAAATAAACTGAAAATAACAGAGAGCACACAAATGATATCCTTTGACATCACCAACATGTACACCAATATACCAATGGAAGAATCCATTAGAATTATAGGAAACCTACTCAAAGGAAACACATCTCTACAAGAAACCAAGGACCGAGCTCGATAGCTGCAGTCGCTTAAGTGCGGCCAGTATCCAGTATTCGGGAGATAGTAGGTTCGAACCCCACTGTCAGCAGCCCTGAAAATGGTTTTCCGTGGTTTCCCATTTTCACACCAGGCAAATGCTGGGGCTGTACCTTACTTAAGGCCACGGCCGCTTCCTTCCCACTCCTAGCCCTTTCCTGTCCCATCATCACCGTAAGACCTATCTGTTACATAAAATCAGCTTCATGGTCCGTATCGCACTTCAATAGATTCACAATTAAGTATTTATTTTCCACCTAGTCGATACAATGATTGCTTAAGGCAATTTTTAATGGTCAAAAGTGGTACATGTTAATTTTAAGGACACTTCCTCTAAAGCATTACTTTGTCAATTTTATACATTTTTCATCTAAACAGTGTTATGTGGCTGAAGATGTTGATAATATACGAAACATGTACCACTTTTGACCATTAAAAATTGCCTTAAGCAATCATTGTATCGACTAGGTGGAAAATAAATACTTAATTGTGAAGACCTATCTGTGTCGGTGCGACGTAAAACAACTAGCAAAAAAAAAAAAGAAACCAAGGAAATTATTAGCCTTCTTCGAACAACGTTAAACCAAAATTGCTTTGCATTCAATGACAAAATCTATTGTCAAAATGAAGGGTTAGCTATCGCCTCACCATTGTCAGGTATAATAGCAAACTTCTTAAACAACTTTGAAAACACCGTCTTAAACGGCAAGAATTCCAATAGAATCTTAAACTGGAGCAGATTTATAGATGATGTAATTTGCATATATTATGAGAATGATATCACTAATGCACACCAGGTATTAAACACACAAAATTCTTTGCATAAGTCCATCAGTTTCATGATGGAACCAGAAACTGACAAGAAAATAAACTATTTAGACATGGCATGGCTGCAACGTCAAGATCATAGCTGGCCGTGTGGATCATCTACCTCAGTTTGGAGATGACGTCTTAAGAAGAAGAAGACATCACAATCGATAGGAATAGTGACAACTTGTCGTACAAAGTATACAGGAAGCCCACTCAGACGTCACACATTATTGACAATGAGTCAAACCACCCACACACACACAAAATAGCAGGTCTGAATACAATGGAACACAGTACTATTTCCTTACCTATGAGTGCAACAGATTTCAATGATGAGATAAAAATAATTAAATTAATAGCGAAAGAAAATAACCACCCTCTGAGCACAATAGAAAAACTATTAAATAAACATAAGAAAAATGCCCAGAAACCACCATGCATGAAAGTACGTAGTTATCAACAACGTTAACAAGAACACATACAAAATAGCCAATATATTCTAAAAGCAAGGTCTAAAAGTTGCTTTTAAAATGAACAGCACACTAGAGAGACACATCACCATGTGCAACCTAAACAAAAAAATAACCCTCTCACCAAGCCAGGAGTATATGAACTCAAATGCCAAGAACCTAACTGTAAAGCCACATACATAGGCCAAACATAATGTAATTTCCAAACAAGATACAAAGAACACAAAAATGCAATCAGATATAATCAGAATTCAGCCTTCGGAGAGCACATATATGATAGTTCACAGCATTTCACAGACATCAACACAGATCTAAAAATCTTACACTTTGAAAATAACAGTAAATCTTTGAATATTAAGAAGATTTGGTGCAGACTTCAGGATGCCAGAATTACCAGGAAATGAAAAGGAGAGCACAAGATAGTGCCTTTAGGGGATAATGATAAGGTTATTGTAGCCACAGTTCAAGAGAAACCACAAATTAAAATAATAATAATAATAATAATAATAATAATAATAATAATAATAATAATAACAACAACAACAACAACAACAACAACAACAACAACAACAACAACAACAACAACAACAACAACAACAATAATAATAATAATAATAATAATAATAATAATAATAAACCCGTGTGGGGATTTACCGGTTACCTCCATCGGGCGCGTCCCATTGGAATTGGGAAAGCTTGCTGGCTCTGCCGCCAGCAGAGTCAGAGGGTAGTAAAAAAATAAAATACCAGCGTGAAAAAAAAAACTGGTCCCTTGTCAGGGTTACGGTGAAGACTGGTAAATGACCAGAAGCCAGAAAACATCTTGAGGCCACCTCTAGGGCTAACAACCCTAGTTGTAAAAGGATGGGTACCCGTCCAAAGCAAAGTCAAGTCAAAAAGCATGATGGCACAACATTTCAAGAAACATACCCCAGGGGGTAAATCTTCGGATAAATTCCTCGTCGTGAACGCCACGGCGCACATGTCTCGTTCGGATTCTGGGGGAGACTCGACATCATGCAAGAGACGAGTCGGAGCATCTCAGTGTACCCCGAAGAGTTAAAATCTCAGGCCAAAATCTAAAACCTTTCTAGCAACTTTCAACATAAATTCACTTACACAAACTGGCAAGCTGAAAACCCTCACCAAAGCTCTTCACGAAAATCAGATATCCATAATGGCCCTACAGGAAACAAGGTACCCAGATGAAGAGATTTTTGAATCCGAAGGCTACCGATTTTTCAAGAGCAAAGCGCAACGAGGAATCCTCAATGGAGCTGTGGTGCTTGGAACCGCATTTGCTGTTAGAACCAAGATCCTTAAATCGGTTGCAAATTTCGAACCTGTGAATGACAGATTGTCTATACTCACAATTAAATGCGTGAACAAAACCTACATCCTAGTCAATGCACATGCTCCTACAAACGATAAGAACAAGTCTGATCCAGACGAAGTTGATAATTTCTGGGACCTACTGGATGAAAAATTAAACAAAATCCCCAAACACCATGTCAAGCTTCTTTTGGGTGACTTCAATGCCCAACTAGGTCGTAAACAGAAGTACAAGAAAGTTATAGGAAATTACCCTGCTCACAAAAGAACCAGTCCCAACGGTAAAAGACTGGTATCCATTTGCGAAAATCACAACCTGCAGGTCATGTCGACCCACTTTCGCCATCTACCCAGAAAGCAAATGACTTGGCGTTCTCCCGTCCAAGCTCTCGGAGAGTTCCAAATTGATCATGTTGCAATCTCCAGGAGAAACAGCCCTGAGATTATGAATGTCAAAGTAAAGAAAGGCATCAATGTGGCCTCAGATCATTATATGTCTCTTATCAAATTCAAACCAATTCCCGCAAACACAAGGAAGACAACCAAACAGATCACATGCTTCGACAATGATAAACTTCGGCAAAGGGTCGTGTTCCAGGAGAAGGCTAGACCAAATGACTGTGACTTTAACAACGCCAAAAGTCTCCTTGTTGAGGCCGCCAAAGACGTTGCAGAAATCAAGAGAAGCAAAAAGCATGCCTGGTGGAATGGTACCTGCGAATCAGTCCTCCAAAAAAGACTCAATGCGTGGAAACAGTACTACTCTACGAAATCAAAAAATGATTGGGAAACCTACAAAACCCAACGTGCCCAAGCAGCTAGGGTGTTCAGAACTGAGAAACGTAAATACGAAAAATCTCTCATTGAAAAGATAGAACGAAACTTTAGGAAGAATGAAAGCAGAGAGTACTACTGAGCCTTCAGACGCAAACTTACTGGCTATGAACCACCATCTCTATGCTTTGAGTGAAAGGACGGCACACTGGCGACGTCAAATGAAGAAAATTGCAGCATTCTGGCAGATTACTTCAAGAATGTACTTAATTGCTCTAAACCGCAAAGCGCCATTGAGACCAAGGAACCCTTACTCAGGTACCCAGATTACAGACCACCCAACAGAGATAAAATCAAGCGCCACATTTACCGTCTCAAAAACAACAAAGTGCCGGGGGAAGACTCAGTAGTAGCAGAACTATGGAAATATGCCCCAGAGGAATCACTTAATATCTTGCAAAAGCAAATAGAAGAAATTTGGAACAAGGAGACCCTACCCGAAGATTGGAAAATAGCTTTGATCCATCCATTACACAAAAAAGGCAGCATGAAGAACATTAACAACTACAGAGGAATATCTTTGCTACCTGTGACTTACAAAATTCTATCACTTGCCATCCTGGAGCATTTGGAAGCACAAGTCGAACATCAAATAGGTGAATACCAAGGAGGGTTCAGAAAAGGTCGCTCAACAGCCGAGCAGATCCAAAATCTCAAAACGATCGTCAGATATTGTTCACTAAGGTCCAAGCAGTATGTGTCTGTCTTTGTGGACTTTAAGAAAGCGTACGACTCCATTGACCGGGAAGTCCTGCTAAACATCTTAAATGAATTCGGAGTTGATTTGAAACTGCTGGCATTAATTAGAGCCACCCTGACCGATAAAAAATCCAAGGTGAAGTTCCACGGATGTCTCTCGCATTCCTTTGACATCAAAACAGGAGTCCGACAAGGTGATGGGCTATCCCCGATACTCTTCAACTGTGTTCTTGAAAAGATCATCAGAACCTGGCGGCTGAGATTACAGGAAACCAACTACAGTCCATTGAGAATAGGAACCAAATCCAAGGGGATCGCAACAGACTGCTTAGCATTTGCCGATGATATTGCTGTTCTCTCAAACGACATAGAAACCGCTAGAGCTCAAGTTGAAATTTTAAAGGAAATTGCTGAACAAAACTGGTTTGCAGATATCGTTTGAGAAAACAGAAGTAATGACTAACATCAAAGAGGCTCCACCAAAACTCCATACAAAATATGGGGACATCACCCGAGTAGACAAATTCAAATACCTGGGTGAGATCATCATGAAAAATGGACTGGACAAAGAAGCACTTCAGGAGCAAGTACGCAAACTGGAAATAGCCTACCAAACATCCCGCACAATCTACAACAAAAAATCTCTTTCCCAAAACACCAAGATACGTCACTGTGAAACAGTTCTGAAGCCAGTAGTTCTATATGCAGCCGAAACCCTGTCTCTAAATGCCAACAAAGGTCTCCTTGAAGAACTGGAGAAAAGAGAACGCAAAATTGTGAGAGGAATCTTGGGATCAAAGTACAGAAATGGAATCCATCAAAAGAGATCCAACAAGGAAGTCTACAGAAAAATAGAGAAAATTACCGACACAATCAGAAAAAGATGGGCACGATTTTATGGTCATCTGAAAAGAATGGACGGAAGAAAGTTAACTAAAGAAATCTTTCATTTTTTTTATTCAAACCCCAAAACCACAATTCCCTGGTTTAGAAATACCAAAGAAGACCTGCAAATGCTACATATCTCAGCTGAAGACGCCCTTAACAGAGATCTCTTCCGCAAGAAAATATTGACGAACGGGCTAAACCGAGACGAGCAACCGAAGAGAAGACACGGTGCCCCTTGGACAGAGGAGCGTAAGCAGGCCCACTCACAAAGAATGAGGGAAATTTGGGCTCTAAAGAAGGCCAAGTTCAGTGTCAAATGCAACAAGACTTAATGTGGTCCTTGATGGCCCCAGCGAATTATATATAATAATAAAACTGAACCTGAAAAATAATATTGATAAAAATGAATACAGAAATAATAATACTGACACTTAATAATATGAATAGGGAAATAGTAAAATAACACAGTGGCAGAGGTTACACATCAAAACTTGGAAATACGACGGTAGATAAATTGGCAAAATCATACCATATGCAAGGGAACACGTACAGGCCTAATAAAAAATTACAAATAAGGACAGGAATGTGAAATGTGCAGGAGCCCTATTGAGGTCCGCTGGAAGGTATGACGTTATGGGGAAGAAAAGATTCACAAGAATCACCCTCAAGCTCAACTATATTAAAATTAACAAAATACAACTTCAAAGAAACAAAGAAGAGAATTGCAGATTAACAGATACTTAATGTATTAAAACCCAGAATGTTTAAATAGATTTTAACAAAGATACAGATCCACAAAACCGAAATCAAGACATAATCAGGATACTTAAGTAACTTAGTAAAACCACAAGGTTTAACATCATAGGATAATGCAGACTTACAATGTGTTGTCTATCAAAAATGCAGGTGAAAGAATTGAAATTACAAACAATGGGAATCTAGGGAAAACTCAGACACATTGAAATTAAAAATTTGAAACTTACATTAAACGAGAAAATACCAAAAACAGAAAGAAGTAAATGAAATCAAACGTAATCAGGAAACATGGAAATAGCACTTACCAAGAAGGGTAGGAGTTCCCCAAGGGAAACTAGGCCCCGAGCGCAAACGCTCGCTAGGACAATCAGATGGAATATGACGCTAAGAACTCGCATCATACTCACAAAGTCGGCAGAAGACCGGAAATGGCCAGATCACAAACAACCAATAGCATACAAATTCCACTAGATTCCTGTTCTTTTCGCCAATTGGAAAGCCTGTTATTTTGTGCAATCCAATTGCATGACCATATATGGTCATTTCCTAACTTGCTGAAGCAAGAGGAGTTGCATCACCTAAACTCTCCATGTGCTGTACCTACTGATCCAAAAGTTATGTACGGCACGTGTTTAAAGCACAATGTTACAATTTTTGACATACAAAATATACAATGTTAACACTTTCAGTTAATAAAAAAAATGTTTTCTATAAATTCTTCAAGTTAAAACGTCCCGAATGTCTTTTCTTCACGCTTGTTGAAATTAATTTAAATGATACACATAACTACATGAAATTCACATACAAAGGTCACTTAATCACTCTTGCCATGTTGAAAATATTCCAAAGTTCATAAGTCCAAAAGAAATATTACAAACATCGATTTAACATTTTCTTCTAGTTACATAAAAATTCCTTCAAGTTACATAAAATTCAAATACCAAAATCACTTCAAAAATAATTCTTGCATCTTGCAATGTTCATTCTGTCCAAAATATAAATTCACAATACTAAAATATTAGACAAAAATGAAATTCTGCTGTCCTTTCTTGATGACAAAAATGCCATTCTGCTGTCCTTTCTTGACGACACACCTGTGACACTTATCATCATCACTTCATAGTTCTAATCCATTTTCAATATATCACCATACAGATACATAAGGAAACACATGATTGCTTTAGGAATTTCTAAAGAACATATCCTTTTATCCATCTAAATGTCCCGCCTGGTGGCAGTGATCATTAAGGCATCAAGTCTAATATGGTTAGACACTGTGGTTAGCCGGTTTGAGTCCTGTTGGTCGAAAGAATTTTCGTCATCAGAATGTTGGCAGGCAAGGTAGAGGATGTGTTGCTATACAATTTCTAATCACTAGATTGCGTGCCAAAAGCCTGGATTAAATTCCAAACCTCTCCACAGTGCTCATATGCAGTGAGGGCATATGACGCTGTTGATAGTGATTCCTCCGTCAGATGGGGACGTAAATCTTTGAGCAGACCTCTTAATGTTATTCGACAGGAGTAGGCTATGTGCTGACACTGGGTTTCACCCTCTCCCTATCTCATTATCAAAATAATCATCATCCTACATCCACTTGCGCAGTCTGCCTATGGGCGTCAAATTGCTGGACCTGCACCGGGTGAGCTGATCATGACCTCGGACACTCCCGGCACTAAAAGTCATACGATAGATAGATAGATTTTATACTGAGACACAGGACTAGTTTCAGACCTATGAATGGGCCATTCTTAGCTGAAGAAATACATAGTCTTGTACTCTTCAATAATTAAACGATTGTATCATTGTTATCTTTAAAATGTTCACTTAATGGTAAATAACGGGCAAAATTCCAAGACATTTGGATAAATACTTGTGTGCTGAATGTTCAAATGGCATCTATCACACCAATTTCAATGGCGGCAGAGACCTACGCACTGGAAGGTTCAAAGTATGGCTCCCAAAAAAACTTCCTACTGTCAAACATGAAGCCCTCAGTCACCAGACCTGGAAAATCACTATATTACATTTGTAATCCAGCAGCACCCATAGTAGGGTATCGGTATCGAGGTCAAACGTATCCATGCACTAACAAAGAGGAGGAGGAGGAGGAGGAGGAGGAGCAGAAAAAGAAGAAGAAGAAGGAGGAGGTCATCAACTACATAAGACTGCAAAAACATGCACCTTGATTTGCCAGTAATTACAGAAGAGGCAACATTCAAAGCAATTTATTTTAAATATCTGAATTACTTGACATAGAACAACAAGTAATAAGAATCAGTACATACTTACTTGGCAAGTTCTGGTACAGGGTACGAATAATTGCACTTATCACAATGAAGGAAATGAGAGAGAGAACAACTGCTAAATATACCAACAGATTACTTCCTGCGTTGTCAACTGTAATCTCTGGCGGTTTATCAACTATTGTTTCGCCTTTAACATCTGTAAAAAAAAAATATATATATACATATCATTATATCAGCTCATATAAGTCAGTTCACAGACAGAAATATACCCCCTTTGAAAAATGCACCAACATGAAATTATGTCAGAATTTAAACAAAGCCACACAAACTGGGCAAGTTGGCTTTGTGGTTAGGGGTGGGCAGCTGTGAGCTTGCATCCGGGAGATAGTGGGTTCGAACCCCACTGTCGGCAGCTCTGAAGATGATTTTCCATGATTTTCCATTTTCACACCAAGCAAAATCTAGGACTGTACCTTAACTAAGGCCACGGCCGCTTCATTTCCACTCCTAGTCCTTTCCTATTCCATCGTCACCATAAGACCTATCTGTGTCGGTGCATTTAAAGCAGCTTGTAAAAAAAAAAAAAGAGTCACATAAATAGTGGAAATGTCATGGAAAATGTATTAAATTCCTTTCTTCTTTCCCCTACTCCTGTCTCCCTTCCCTTTTCCATATCTCATCAAAGTATGAATTTCCAAAAACTAGCAACTGAGATGGTTTTATTAGTTATTAGCTGCCCACCCAGGCTTCGCTTGGCCTAACGATTACCAAGGCTACAATTTTCTGAAGTCCCTCACCTTAAACACATATCTTGTCAAATTTTATTGTACAGACTTCGAAGTATACTTGACCTGAGAAGCCATTTACAGTTCTCCGATTTATGTTACCTTCATAAAATAATCAATGGCTATACCAAATGCAATACTCTTCCAACACACTTCCCTATACATGTTCCCCCATGCCCAACATGCAACCGGCGTACTCATAATGTGTTCCATGCGGATCTAACAATACAACAACGCTCTGTCTTCCACCGTCTCCCTACTCTTGTTAACTCACTACCCGATATTGACATATTCACACCCTTCACATCCTTCAAACACAAAATTAAAAGATTCCTTTGAAGTCCTCTCCAGGTTTCCATTTCCGTTCTTCTTGCCAACTCTGTAACCGACGGTTGCCAGTTATCATTACCATTCTTGATACATTGTTATTGTTATTAATTTACTGTTGATATTTAATATTATTGTTTATACCAATTGTTATATTATTATACCTATTTAAATTTGTTATATTATTAGTGTAAAATCACCCTCTATTGGCTGTATCTAATAAATATATACATTTTTAAAAACTTCCGGGATGATACATAGCCTGTGATAACCTGAATGATGGTATTCAAATAGTGAAAGAAATTTCAAAATTGGTCCAGTAGTTTCTGAGTTAACCCATTACATAGACACAAACTCAGGATCTCTCTTTATATATTAGTATAGACTACTAAAATGTCATCCATTTTAAATGAACGTTCGAGTCGAGGACTGATAAGCAGTTTGCTTGGATCCTGGACATGGAAAGTCATTTAAAAAATTCACATGTTAGCTCCTCAGTTCTTTGAATAGAGTAAGTTTTTTGTAGAATTTTCAGTTGTCCTTTTACACATTTCAGAGCTTTTGAAATTGAATGGCATAAAAAGATTGTTGCAAGTGATAAATATCATTGTTAATCCATATTGAAGATACTATATGTAGGTGCTAAAGGGTTTATTGTGTCACCTATTCAATACATTATAAATTTTTAAACATTTAGGAATTTATTAAATATCAATAAATACATTTAAATATTAATTAAATATAAATTTTTAAACATTTAGGAATTTATTACCATTTCCATTCGAGACATGTTTTGCCCTTCTTTGAGGGCATCATCAGTCATAGTACCACCTCAAGACATAAATCAGGTACCTGATTAGTAATTAAATTGTAAATACTAAGATACAAACTTAACATATTACAATGAAACCACCACTATCACAGAAGTAGAATCCAACATTAATAAACAAATCACCGTAGATAAACAAAATGACGTCAGATATGAAATAAAAAAGAAACTACCCTCCCTGGTTAAAGGGATGAAAACCAACAAAAACATTACCCTCTCATAACAAATCCATGATTTAAAGACCAAAATAAACACCAATAATGTTATAGTGACAAAAGCTGACAAAGGTAATACAACTGTACTCATGAACAAACAGAACTACATCAAAAAACTGAAGAATTCTTTTCCGACAACCTACACCATCATCAACGAAGACCCTATACCAAAAGTACAATGCAGTTTGAAAACCCTTCTCAAAAACTCAACTTTCCTCCTAAATGACCATGAAATCTTTAAACTAATCAATATACAATTATCAACAAATAACTGCCGTCATTGTTGCCATTCACAATGCACCGCATACTCAATGACCTATCGTTTTGACTACACTAAATTTATACCTAAGCGTCACGACACCGAAAGAGTTTCCTTCCATGCCAACCAAATTCACCGTTGCTTATGGAGCCATATTCATGAACCCGGGACTTCAACCGGACAACTTCCAGTATGACTATGCCTATAGAACCTCATTTGATATTCTTGAAGAAACGGTGGAATATTATTCCCAGCCCTCAGTGGTTATGAACTGAGGCTAGACCACTCTGCATATTACTGTATAGTGTTAATGCTGCAATCGTCAACCAACGGCTGAAACAACGAGACACACTTGGTGCCAGATATTTTGTATCCATTCTCTCCAAGCTGCTCTCTTGTAAATATGTATTATAAGCTTGTAATTTCCCAACTGTTCAATGGAATATTGTAAAATTACTGTATAATTACCCTGTCAAACTGTGATCGTTCAACCAATGGCAGTAATTAGTGTTATGAACATTGACGCCAGACACTTTATACCTTTTCTCCCCAAACTGCTTCCATGTAAATATATGTATAAACTTTATAATTTCCTATGATTTTCTAACAGAGTAGCGTCAATTATTCTTCGGACCACCACTGCTGGACACTGCTAAAATATGCATTGGTGCCGACTACTGTGTCGTAAACATATATTGTTTATCTGTATCATCACTGAACATTTTTTGTTTTTTCATTGTAATATGTTAAGTTTGTATCTTAGTATTTACAATTTAATTACTAACCAGGTACCTGATTTATGCCTTGAGGTGGTACTATGACTGATGATGCCCTCAAAGAAGGGTGAAACATGTCTCAAATGGAAATGGTAATAAATTCCTAAATGTTTAAAAATTTATAATGTATTGAATAGGTGACACAATAAACCCTTTAGCACCTACATAAAAAGATTGTTCCGTGTATGCATGTACGTATGTTTTGTTTCAAAATTCAAATTAGAACATTATCTTATATAAGGAAATGTAAATTAAAAATATCTTCCTTTATATTGGCTACAGGAAGAAATATTGAAGGAGAAAATCTCTTTAGAAATGAACTTCCAATAACATTGGTCCTACGAAAAATTTGTTAGGAAGAAATTTTTCAAAATCACCACCTTCCCTCCTCGACTGTCTGGCAATGATGACAGCACTGCTGTATTCACCTGCCAGTGACCAACCATGTGACCATTCCTTGTTGCAGTCTCCCAGCTAAACACATATTTTGCAAATGTGAAATACAAAGTTCAAAATACCTCCCTTAATATTGGGTTTAGGAAGAGATGTTGAAGGAGAAAAGCTCTTCAGAAATGAACTTGCAATAACTTTTGACATATGAAAAATTTCGATAGGATGAAATTTTTCAAAATCCCTACCATTCCTCCCTGTCTGGTAGTGATGGCAGTCCCGATGCATTCGCCTGCCGGTGACTAACTATGTGTTCATTCCTTGCTGCAGTCTCAACTAAACACTAATTTTACATTATGCTTAGAAAGTTCCTGTTTTAATAATTAAATTTGTGTGGCTATTTCTAGCCGAGTGCAGCCCTTGTAAGGCAGACCCTCCATTGAGGGTGTAGCTAACTATGTATTATTGTGGTGGAGGATAGTATTATGTGTGGTGTGTGAGTTGCAGGGATATTGGGGACAGCACAAACACCCAGCCCCCGGGCCATTGGAATTAACCAATGAAGGTTAAAATTGCCGACCTGGCTAGGAATCGAACCCGGGATCCTCTGAACCGAAGGCCAGTATGCTGACCATTCAGCCAATGAGTCGGACAGTCCCTGCTAATTCTATAAAATTTACTTACCCATGTATGTTGCAAGAGCTTGAACTTCATTCTCTATTCAAAAGGTAGCTGAAGATTACAAGACTGTAGTGGAGAGAAGGCACTAGTCTATTCCCCACCCGAACTTTCCACCAGTTATCAGCCCAGCTTCATTGGTCAGTACAAAGTGTTAAGTAAAAACACATTAACATTATTTTATTGAGCAAGGTGGACCAATTACATATTTTCTTTACTGTAAAGTCAGGACAGAACAGGTATGAGATTCTTAAATTGAAAGACATTCTTCTTTTTAGTTTAATCTCTCGCAATTTCCAGTAAGTATCTGCTTCATAATGACTGTCAACAAAGCTCAAAGCTCAAGGGCAGGTGCCTCAGGTTGCAGGCATTGACTTGTGCTCAAGCTGCTTCTCCCATGGACAGCTCTGTGTTGCCTACTCCCACCAGATCTGCATTTTTAAAATTTGCGCACCACAGGGTCCAAAAGACAAGGAAAAACCATGCTGCCTCCCAGGAATGGTCGGAGTCACTTGAATAAATTATGTTTCAGTGTGTTATCCAGTCACCCACCAGTACGAAGTTAAGGAGCTGTATAGCAATTGAGGCTTTCACGGCCGGCACTACAAAACATGTAAGTGTTTTCCGGGCTTGTAGGCCATAGTCCAGGAGCATGTGAATGTCCCGATGTTTCATCAAAGACTGCATTCGGCATTGTCAAGGGTTCTGACTGACTTCGATAGCAGCGAAGCTCTCAGTGCAATGAAGTGGTGTTGTAATTCCACCTCATTATATAGTGCAGGCTATGGTACACTGCTCGCCTATTGGTCCGCCATGCTGAGGGGGGAGGTCACTGATTGGCTGTTCTTTGGCCAATGTTTAAAGCATTAAAGAGCCCAATGAACATTGACCTGCCTTGGCGGAGACAGGCAACTGATCACCAATTCCTTTTTCTGGTCTACTGCAGCTATTATGTCCTCCAGGATTTAAAGCTTTCAGGACTGAAAACTAGGCTTTGTTTACCCATTTCGATTCCTCCTTACAGTTGAAGCTGTTGGTGTGCTTCAGAATTTCAATGGCTTCCCTCTGTAGCCAGGCGTGATAAGACACAGTAGTTGACAGTACTTTGGTGTCGCTGTACTGTATGTCATGGCCTGCCCAATGCTATCCTCTCTCCACAGCAGGTGTCTACAAGATCCTGTGCAGCTGCGGCCAGGTGTACATAGGCACTACAAAACACATCATCGCCACATGATTGAAGGAACATAACAGACACAGCCGGCTGGGACAAGCAGACAGAGCATCAGTCGCTGAACACTCGCAGCTAGCAGGCCATGACATACAGTACAGTGACACCATAGTACTGTCAACTACTGTGTCTTATCATGTCCGGCTACAGAGGGAAGCCAATGAAATTCATAAGCACACCAAAAGCTTCAACCGTAAGAAGGAATCTGAACAGGTAAACAAAGCCTGGTTTCCAGTCCTGAAAGCCTTAAATCCTGGAGGACACAATAACTGCAGCAGACCAGAAAAAGCAATGGGTGATCAGTTGCCTGTCTCTGTCAAGGCAGGTCGATGTACATCGGGCTCCTTAATGCTTCAACCATTGACTGAAGAACAGCCAATCAGCGACCCCTCCCAGCCTGGCAGACTAATAGGCGAGCAGCGTACCATAGCCTGCACTATAGAATGAGGTGGAATTACACCACCACTTCATTCCACTGAGGGCTTCGCTGCTATCGAAGTCAGTTGGAACCCGTGACAATGCCGAACGCAGTCTTCGGTGAAACGTTGGGACGTTCAAATGCTCCTGGACCACGGCCTACCAGCCTGGAAAACACTGACATGTTAAGGAGCTGTACCCTGATAATTTTGAACCTGTCAGTGACAGGTATATACCGGTATTATATGTACATGTGTTCCTGCAACAAAAGTACCGTAAGTTATATTTAAATACGGTCAAATCCAGGGGTGCCGGATATTGAAAATTAGAGGGGGTGCTCTAATTCACAGTCCAACCGAGCAAGTAGCTACATGATTTGGGTCACATAGCTATCAGCTGCATTCAGGAGATAGTGGGTTTGAACCCGACTTTAAACAGTCCTGAAAATGGTTTTCCATGGTTTCTCGTTCTCTCACCAGGCAAATGCTAAGGCTGCATCTTAATTAAGACCACAGTTGCTTCCTTTCCACTCCTAAAGCTTTCTTATCCCATCATCGCCATAACCAAACATGTTTCGGCTCATTTTGAGCCATCTTCCATGAAAAAACATCAAAAACTTTTCTATTGTAAAGTGAAAACTTTCAATACGGAATGATACTAATATCTTGTAATACTTTTAGGATACATTTGTAAGCCTTCATTGGTGTGACATAAAGCAAACTGTAAAAAACTCAATGTCGAAAAAAGGGGAAGGCCCCAGAAAATGTTGAAATTTAACCATCATGAAAAAGCAGTTCTAGGTGTTTTTGAATGTGCAATACTTGATGGAAAACATAAACTACTGTTTTATTACCTGCTTTTCCAACAATAATGAATGAGTACAAAAAATGTCCACATAAATCTACATACAATCAACATAAAATCCTCATAAATGGTAAAAGTGTATTTTAATCATGAAAAAGTAAAAGATTTTAAATTATATGTGAAGTAAAAGGATGGAAGCTAAAAATATAGAAATTATGGCTCGAAGGTAAAAAACATAATATTCTGCTTTTCTTATAGAATGATACTGAATGGAGTTAAGAGAAAAAGCAAATTTGTCATTTATTGTTAGTATGATAATTCAAGAATAACTGAAAGTCTTAAGTCATTAGCACAAAATTTAAAATGTTATCACTGATGCTTTTACAGCCCGTACTTATAGACATAGGCTCTGCCATGTCAAGAAAATAAGGTGAAATTCTTGATGTTTCGCAGAGAACTTTGCTCTGCATCTTCAGAAGAAAATCTCGACTGTTCACGAGGAAGACTTCTCCAAGAATGAAGTTTTAATTTAAACGATAATAGAAGTGGAAGTGGTATGTTCATTCACCCAAATGCCTATATCACCTCTAAAATTTAAAATCTTTGCGGAATTTCTAATGCTCACTCGTAAAGAGAGTGTTCCTTCAAACAGTTGATCGTTTGATCAAAATGTTCGCTGCAGTTTTGAGGTTCGATTTATTTTTTGCTTCTTGATTATGGACATGTATGATTGCATTGTTGTTCAATTTTTCATTGCGTCATGGTACTGCACAGGTAAGTGTTTAACCTTCCCAAGGTGGAAAAAGAACGTTCTGATGTACACGTAAAAACGGGTATAGTTAATGTGATCTTTAGCAAACTTAACTACCCCTGGTATCAGTTGCCCTTTATGAAGTTTTGGACGAATCAGATCTAATTAATAAAATATCTATATCACTCACTTGGGATTGAGAATAAAAAGAACAAAATTGTATTAATGGACTCCTCAGCCAGCCCCCTCCCTCCCCCTGTTATTATCTCTCTTTTAGTTTTCTCCATGTTTTGGGGGATTGTTGGGTACCCCCACAGAAATTTTTGAACCATTACCACTCCCTGTCAGCTAATATTATGATTCTGGAAGTGACATTTTTAATCTTTAGCCATAATTTTCCCAGGGACCATAAGAGCAAGAGCAAGCAAACATAAGTAGTATAACACTAACCACCACCAAGTCTTTGGGGGGGGGGGGGAATATAAGTAACAAATAAATATTTTGTGAGCCCATTTTAATAGGGTAAAATACTTCTAAGCTTTGACAGTAGAAAAGCTTTTATTACATCCTCCTGTTCAATACATGTGTCCATCTTTTGATGGAGTGATTTTTAATCAAACATGTTTCAGCTCATTTTGAGCTATCTTCAGTGAAAAAATATCAAAAACTTTTCTATTGTAAAGTGAAAACCGTCAATACAGAATGATACTAATATCTTGTAATACTTTTAGGATACATTTGTACGTCTTCATTGTAGGTGCTAGTGTTATTAACTTGTACAAAAAAGAATAATTATAACTCATAGAGTAATACCTTCCATGAAAATTGTACCTGAATTTGTGGCAGAAATTTGTAGGAATGGATTAATTGTTGGCAATACATGGTTTAGAATGAAAAACTCACAAAAATTAACTAGATATGGTTGGAGAGATAGAAAGACAAAGACAATGATTGATCTTATTTTGGTGGAGAAGGAGAAATGTAGACAACTGGAAGATGTGACAGCAATGCCAAGAGAAGACTTTGCAGTAGACCATAAAGTTGTGGTAGCCAAATTAAGACTTGGTAAAATAAGTTAATAGGAAAAAAAAGGGAAAGAAAAGTAAAGGGATGGAAGATAAAAGAGAAAGAAATACGGGAAAAGTTTCAAGAGGATCTGAAGAAAGAAATTCCCAAAAATGTCGTGAACAGTCTGGAAGAGGAATGGACATGTTTGAGAAATGGTTTTGTAAAGTATGCAGTAAACACCGGTGGAAGACTGTCAGGGAGGAAAAAGAAAACTGAAACTCCTCGGTGGAACAGCAGGGTAAAGGAAGCAGTTAAAGAGAAACAAATCACTTGGAGGAAGTGGATAGGCAGCAATAGTACAGAGAATTGGCAGAAATATAGAGAAGCCAACAAGGTATGAAAGAAAATAATACAACAAAAATAATACAACAAGAGAAACAGAAGATCTGGGGAAGTTTCACAGAAACTTAACAGGAGGATATAAAGGGAAGTAAAAAGTTTTTGTATGGTTTTTTGAAGAATAGTAGAAGTAGGAAAGATACAAAAGATGTAAAAACTGAAACAGGGCAGATTTTGATGGAAAGAAATGACATACTCAAAAGATGGGAAGAATGCTTCTCAGAATTGCTAAATATTAAATACAGTGAACTGGTAGATGAGAAGGAGCACAAAGAAACAATGGAGAAAGAACAAGAAAAGGAGATATTGATGTTAGAAATAGAGGAAGCCATACAAAAGATGAAGAGCAGTAAAGCAGCAGGAGTGGATGAGGTAACTACGGAAATGATGAAAGCAGCAACACCGATAGGGCTACAGTGGCTGTATAAATTATTTAGAATAATCTGAGGGAAAAAAGAGATCCCAGAAGAGTGGGGAAATGTTTTAATTATCCCGATATTTAAAAAAGGTGTTAAAAAGGAATGTAATAACTACAGAGGGATTACCCTTATTGCTCATCTAGCTAAGATCTTTGAGAGAGTATTGGAAGGAAGACTGAGGAGGAAGCTTGAAGGAGAAATGGAAGAAGAACAGTATGGTTTTAGGAAAGACAGATCAATGTTTGATGTGATCTTAGCATTAAGACATATGATGGAGAAAAGATGTGAGTTTGGAAAAGACATGGTGATGACATTTATTGATATTGAGAAAGCATATGACAATGTGCCCAGACAGTTGGTATGGGACACTTTAAGGAAAAAACAAGTTAACAGAGTGGAAGTGCAATTGATAAAAGCTATGTACAAAAATAGTGTTAGTAGTGTGAAGACTAGTATAGGAAAAACAAAATGGTTTAAAGTTGAAACTGGTCTCCAGCAGGGAAGTGGACTATTCATCATAGTCATGGATGAAATTCATAAGAACATTAAACAGAGATTGGGAAGATAGGCAACAAAAGCCATGTTGTTTGCAGATGATACAGTGATATGGGCTGAGGATGAAATGGAAGTGCAAAAACAAGTCAATGTATGGAATCAAGAGATAGAAAAATTTGGGATGAAAGTAAGCACAGAGAAGAGTAGAACAATAGTGATGACAAGGGGAAGGAAGGAAGGAAGGAAGGAAGGAAGGAAGGAAGGAAGGAAGGAAGAGGAAAGATAAAATTGAATGGAAAAAATCTGGAAGTGGTTAAAAGTTTTAAGTATTTGGGAAGTGTGATCACAGAAGATGGAAAGATAACCAGGGAAATTGCAAAAAGAATGCAACAAGCAAACAGCTTCTACCAGAGTGTAAGGGGTATTTTGCGGAACCAAGACGTCCTGAAGAAATGTAAGAAAGTATTTTATTCAACCTATTATGAACCCATACTAACTTATGCAGCTGGACCGTGGACTACAACAAAACGAAAGGAGAGTAGAATACGGGCAGCAGAGATGAAATTATTAAGAGGTATTGAGGGCAAGACCAGAAAGGATAGAATTAGAAATGAAGAGATAAGGAAAAGAATGGGAATCTTGAAATTTCAAGACAGGATAGAAACAAACAAAGCTAAAGTGGTATGGGCATATGATGAGAATGGGAGAAGAGAGAGTGCCAAAAAAAGTTTTTTCAGAGAAGTCAACAGGAAAGAGACCATGAGGAAGACCCCGAAAAAGATGGACAGATACAGTGTGGGAGTGCATAGAGAAGAGGGAAAGAAAACCAGCGGTTTTACTTAAAAAAGGAGAAGAGTGGTGGAGAGACAGGCAGCGATGGAGGTCCTTGATTCACAACCTGACCTGGGAAGCTGGAAACGGCAAATGGAGATGATGATGATTATTGATTTTGCACCCAATTTTTAAAAATTCATCTAGAACAGCATTTCTTTACCAATGCTTGTGCAAAGTCTGGTAAAAGCAATTCCTAAATCTCCAGCTATTTCAGTTTTTGTTTTATGTGGATTATTGCCCACTTCTCATATTAATTTTACTTTGAGCAGCATGTAACTTTTCCTCTTCCTGTTCTCTGTGGCTGACTGACAGCAATGTACACTTCCTACTGATAGACCTGCAATTTTTATTAGTCAATATGGCAAATGTCAGGTGTTGGCTTCATTTTAATAAGCCTTGTTTAATAACATGCTCCCGAACACGTGTTATTTATTTTTTTAATTTAATTTTTTTAACTGTTCCATTCTTCAGTCTGCCGAAACTAATTTTGAGTAATAAATTTATAAACTACCTGAAAAATAAAACATATGATAACAGTATTATTCTGAAAAAGAGACAGTATTGTAATTTCAGCTTACCAAATGAATGTTGAAAGGAACAGCTATTCAGATCTCGTGATAACTTTTTACATCTCACTGGTTCATCTGGGTCCACCTGGAAATAATAATGATTGTATTTTAGAGGTTCAAGTACATTGTAGTGTTTAATAATGCTATTTGCTTTACGTCCCGCTAACTACTCTTATGGTTTTCGGAGACGCCGAGGTGCCGGAATTAAGTCCCTCAGGAGTTCTTTTATGTGCCAGTAAATCTACCGACATGAGGCTGACATATTTGAGCACCTTCAAATACCACCGGACTGAGCCAGGATCAAACTTGCCAAGTTGGGGTCAGAAGGCCAGCACCTCAACCGTCTGAGCCACTCAGCCCGGCTATTGTAGTGTTTAGGACATGCTTTCATTCAATACTGTACCATGCGTACCATCTGTGCTCAGGCATAGATATTTGGAGGGGTTTAGGGGGACTGGTCCCCTGTGGTCTGATCCATGACCATGATTATGATGATAATAATAATAAATAAATAATTAATGGCCTCTGGCCTCCGGACAGGTGTACAGTAGTGCAGGTCTTTCTATTAGACACCGCATGGGCGATTTGCACATCTGTGATGATAAAGCCCTACTAAGATGAATTCTAATGCTGAAGACAACACAAATACCCAGCCCCAAAGCCAGAGGAATTAACCAATAAAAGTTAAAATCCCTGATCAGACTGGGAATCAAATCCAGGACCCTTTGACCAAAGGCCAGCATGAAGCTTTAAAATTATCACTGCAGAAAAATCCCAAAAAACAAAAAAAAACATGGCGATTACCCATCCACCACTTATGAGAATTTCAGATTGTTCATGTGGCAATATTGAGTAGACCGTACAGCCAGGGTCTCAACATAGAGTGTCAAGCGGCAGTAAATAACACGATCCCCTAAGGTGACCAGTGACTTTGGGTGAATGAGTTTCCTTAGGTCCCCTCAGTGTAGGAATCCTGGAACCCATTGAGTAGCGTCTGACCCCCAAAGGCATGTGTACTGCATGTTAGGAGCAGTCTGATAACCTGCTGGCAGTAGCTCTAAAATGCCTTTGGGAGTGGTCACCCCATCTTCACGAACTGTGTTAGTCGGGAAAGAATAAGAGTAGACCAAGCAAGGTCGGACAGGAGCCTGGCACAAGTAAGTGGAAGGAATACCAAGACTCACCTTACAGAACCATGGTCACCAACTCACGCCCCCAAGTTGAGAGTCCCTGGTCCCCTGTTCAGTCATCTCTTAAGACAGACAGGGGTATGCCTCCACACCCACAGGGGTTACGTCGTCAAGCATGGAGCCGGAATAAACATGCGATGGGGAAGGGGTTAAAGAATTTCTATTCCATTATTTGAATATATATTTTGAATTAGTTATCCTGAAAATAATGAAAATACGAATGTGACAAGCATACCTTGCTTGGGAGCAATCATTTTGAAAGTTTGTTTATTCTCACTTAATGATTATAGCCTCTTAATGTCATCGTCTTTTCCTTCTTCTTTCCAGACCATATGCGTGTCGACAATGGACACTCCCAAGTTTCACTCAGGGTTGGTTCTTCTTATCCTTAGAAAGTACTCCCTGCGGATGGATGTCTCCGCCACTGGAATGCTGTTTCAGTTCAAGTCCTTTTTGGCTGTATGCCACCATGTTATCAGAAGACCACATCGTCTCCTTGGTTCCTCGATTGCAAGAGCTCTCTTAATGGGATGATCTTCATCTCAATGTTGTATGTGTCCGTACAAGTGCAACTGCCACTCCTCCAATTTCTCACAGATAGGGGCCGTACTAAATGATCCTTGTATACGCTCATTATGCACTCGGTCCAAGGGGGTGACACCTGCTGACCATTGCAGCATCTGCATTTCCGTTACTTGCATTGATGCCAAGTGGACTTATTATCAAAGAGCTAAAACAACTAGAAACTGACCCCAATGAGATCTACAACATAGGTAAGTACAGAATGCTGATTTGACTGTTCAACTCTCTCCCATCACTAACAGCCAAAACACTGCATCCTGTATCATATTCACAAAGACGCACACACAAGATGCTGTCAGTTGTGTACACTGTTTTATTTACTAATTTATATACACATTATACACACACATTAATGAACCATCATCTTGAAAATGAATCAAAGAAGAAGAAGACTGCCACATTAGCCTGTCAACTATCTACCAACACAACAAAATCACAACATAAGTTCACATACTTGACTAGCGACTTTCACTAACAAATCTCAACTCAACTCCCAAGACTGTCTCTTTATATACCTTGCCTGGCCAGGCTTCTAGAAAAGTATGACACAATATGCTTTCTCGTATCTTCTAGAGTCTCCAATAATCTATGTACAGATGGATAAAACATTCTGTAGAACTTGGGTGACAAAGGTGCATTGCTCCAGACTATTACCCTGTGTTGCACAACATTACATCGGATTCATACATCATATTTACATTAAATACTGTTGATTATGTGTTCTTACATTAAATATCGTTGTGTTAATATACATATAACAGACATATCGTGACATAACCTCGCATGTTTTGTTACACAAGAGAGATCAAACAACACACAAATACTAAATAATATGACTACAATTTATACCAAATAAAATCTTTACTGACAACCTGTCGTACATAACTACATAAATAATAATAATAATAATAATAATAATAATAATAATAATAATAATAATAATAATAATAATAATAATAATAATAATAATTTCTTTTTTTGCTATTTGCTTTATGTCGCACCGACACAAATAGGTCTTATGGCGACGATGGGATGAGAAAAGGACAAGGAGTTGGAAGGAAGCGGCCGTGGCCTTAATTAAGGTACAGCCCCAGCATTTGCCTGGTGTGAAAATGGGAAACCACGGAAAACCATTTTCAGGGCTGGCGATAGTGGGATTCGAACCTACTATCTCCCGGATGCAATAATAATAATAATAATAATAATAATAATAATAATAATAATAATAGCACCCTGTTATAGGGCCCCTACCTAGGATTACTAGACGAAACTGCTCAACAGCCTCAGTGGCGGAAGAGGAATCTATTTCTCAACGGCACAGAGAGCGGAAGAACCTAAGGGAGCACACCCTGAAAAGAAAAGCGACTTAAAACCCAGGCGCGACTGTTCCTGAATCGGGCGGCTTCCTGGTCAGTGTCGGATTCCATGTTAGGGATGGCTGTTCTAAAACTCCAGGTCTCACCAACTTGGTTTTACCTTTTGGATGGGGTTCTACTCTATTCCCCAAACCAAAAACCACGCAACTAACATGGTGACAAAACATACGGAATCTAGTACCCCAGCCGGTAAAATCCGGGGCCAGAGTTCTGGTTCAAGTAGGGCAAAGAATTCTGGGGGCCCTACACCATCATGATTGGATCAGTCGGAGGATCCATCACCCCGCAAACTCAGAATGAAAGAAAAGCATTTCTTTGGCACACTCAATGTGAACACCCTTTTGAAAGTTGATAAACAAAAGGAACTGATCAAAGTACCTGATGAATATAAGATCGAAGTTCTAGCGGTCCAAGAAACAAGATTTATTTCAGATGAGGTGTCGGCTATTGGAAACTACAGAATACTGAAAGGACGACCAGCTATTAAAGTTAAGAAGTCAGAGAAAACCAAGAATCCAGTTGTAATACTCGGGACAGCCTTCTTTATTCACAACTCTATAACAGAATCTATAGCAGACTTCAGATCTACATCTCCTAGACTGTCTGTACTAACTCTCAAAAGTGGAAACAAATTGTACTCTATCTTCAGTGTTCATGCTCCAATTAATGAAGATAACAGAAAGACTCCAGAGAAAGTAGAATAATTTTGGCCACAACTTGAAGAAGAACTGTTCAGAACCCCAGAAAAATATGTCAAGATCTTGATGGGAGATTTTAATGCTCAGATTGGAAAACAGAAAAAATTTTGAAACATCGTTGGAACATACACGGCTCACAAAAGGACAAACAGAAATGGGGAAAGATTGATCGATGTTTGTGAATCATTTGGTATGAAAATAATGTCTACTCATTCAAGAGAGCTCCCAAGCGGATGATGACATGGCGATCGCGATCACCTAACACCATGTTAGGAGAATTCCAAATTGACCATGTAGCGACCACCAGCCTGAAGGAAATAATGAATGTCAGAGTGCAAAAAGGTGCTAATTTTGATTCCGACCACTATCTAACAAGGATAAAAGTGAAACCCATACCTTGTAACTGTAGAAAGAAACCCCTCAGAATACAGAAGTACAGAATTGAAGAACTCAAAGTCAGTGAAGAAGTAGTAGTGAAATATCAGAAAGAACTTGACACGTTGGAGTCCTATGAGTGGGACAAAATGGCTCAAAAGATTCAGGAAGCAGCGAAACAAACCATTTTTCTTGCTAAGAAGAAGAAACATCCATGGTGGAATGATGAGTGTGAAGATGCTCTACGAAGACGATCAGAAGCTTGGAACAAGTGGAACTCCAACAAACAGAACTTTGAAGAATTTAAGATCCAAAGGAAAAGGACAGCAAAGGTGTTCAAGAGTACCAAAAGAAGATTCGAAAGAGACCAGCTGAGAGAGATAGAAGAGAATTTCAAGAAAAACAACACCAGGAACTTCTATAAGATGTTTAAGACAAAACTTCGAGGTTACTCGTCACCCAACATTTGTTTCAAAAATGATCAAGGTAAGCTGATTATGAGCAACAAACAGAACTGTGAACACTTGGCTAAATATTTCAAAGAACTGCTCAACTGTGATCCACCTCAAGAAAAACTGTCGTTCCAGAAACCAGAAAGCACATTGCATGAATCAACCCCGCCAGATAAGAACAAAATAAAGGAGATCATCGAAAGCTTGAAAAATAACAAAGCATCTGGCAAGGACTCAATTGTTGCTGAACTTCTGAAATATGCAGGGGATAACTTCCTGGAACAACTTGAAACACTCTTTCAACAGATCTGGTCCACAGGAGAGATCCCAGAAGAATGGAGCGAGGCTATCATCCACCCCCTGCACAAGAAAGGAGACAGAACGAATGTCAATAACTATAGAGGGATATCTCTATCCTGTTTTGATTTCAAAGGGCACTGACAGTTCTCCTAAAAATTTTACCTGCGATCGTGTGTTTTTTAGTGTTTGATGAATCAAGGATGTTGTCTTATTGTCTATTCCAAATTCCTTAAGCACTTCCATTAGTGTGTCCTGGTCTATGGAGTCATATGCTTTTTTGAAATCCACGAATGTCATTATCACTTTCTTATCTGCTGCTAATGTCTTAGTTTTGATTAAGGTCTTGATGGTAAAAATCTGTTCTGCACATGACTGCTCCTTTCGAAAGCCAGCTTGATATTCTCCTAATTGTTTATATATATGTCCTTCTATCCTATGCTTGAGTGCTATAGAAAGTATCTTGTAGGCTACTGGCAAGAGATGGCCTCTCTCCAATTTTGTTCAACTGTGTTTTAGAGAAAGTTATTAGGGAATGGCAAAAAGAAATGAGCAAATTCAACTTTCCAAATGGAATTAGATTAGGTCACAAGAGAACTAGGCTTAAATTTGAATGCCTCACATTTGCAGATGATATAGTCTTTTTTGCAGAGAATTTGCAAATTGCAATTAAGCAGATTGAAGTCCTCAAAGAAACAGCAGACAAAACAGGATTGCAAATATCTTTTGAGAAGACGGAGTACATGAACATAAATACCACTAACCCAACCTGGACAAGGAGGACGAAGTATGGTGACATTAAAAGAGCTACAAAATTCAAGTACCTAGGAGAGATTTTGACTCCAAACATGAATGAGAAAGCAGCAATTCAAGAACATGAAAGGAAGATGGAAACTGCATTTAGATTATGTCAGAACACCTACAAATCTAAGTCAAACTCCTACCAGGCCAAATTCAAGCACTACAGCATGATAGTCAAATCTGAATGTTTATACGCAGCTGAGACAATAGCCACGAAGGGACTCTCAGATTTGGAAAAGAAAGAAGGGAGGTTCCTTAGAAAGATTCTTGGACCCATAAAATCATCAGACAAGTTTACGTTTCGCATGAGACCAAATCAAGAACTATACCAACAATTTGAAAACATCACCACCACAATGAAAAAGAGGAGATTGATGTTCTTCGGTCATATTAAAAGGATGAGATTGGAGAGACTCACCAACAGGATCCTCACCTTCCAGGAGAGCAGGATGACACAAGTCCCATGGGTAAAAGAAGTCCACCGAGATTTAGAAAAATGTGGGATCACGGCAGAAGATATAACAAACAGAAAAATCTTCAGGCAGAGAGTTGCGGAGGTGAAGGACCTAGCTGATGAGAAAATGAGGAAGAATAGAGTATTCTCGGTAAAAGAACGAGCATGAGCAAGCCAATGGATGAAGGAATACTGCGAAAAAGGAAGGAGAAAGAACTTGAGAAAGCAATGAAGTTGCGTAATCGTAGCCCATAGATGGCTGAAACAAAAATAATAATAATGATAATAATAATTACTAATTGAGCTCAATATTTTCACTATTTACCCATGAGTTCAGAGAATTGTTTCTAAGTTATACTACCCCATTACACACTTGCATCACCTGGAGTAAGGGTCATATGGGTACAGGTATGAAGAGATATTGACGACATGAGGATGAAAGAGTAGTGGGCTACGAAGAAAGTTTGCCAGGGTTAACTCTACATGGGTGGAAGTGTTTTATGTCTGTATGCGGACCAAAAATATGGCAGTCAATCAATCAATACTGATCTGCATTTAGGGCAGTCGCCCAGGTGGCAGATTCCCTATCTGTTGTTTTCCTAGTCTTTTCTTATGATTTGAGAGAAATTGGAAATTTATTGAACATCTCCCTTGATAAGTTATTCCAATCCCAAATTCCCCTTCCTATAAACGAATGTTTGTCCCAGTTTGTCCTCTTGAATTCCATCTTTATCTTCATATTGTGATCTTTCCGACTTTTAAAGATGCCATTCAAACTTATTCGTCTACTAATGTCATTCCACACCATCTCTCCGCTGACAGCTCGGAACATACCACTTTTAAATAACACTAGTATGTTTTTATTGTTCTCCCACCTATTCACATGTAACATACCACTTAGTCTAGCAGCTCGTCTTCTTTCTCCCAGTTCTTCCCAGCCCAAATTTTGCAACATTTTTGTAACACTACTCTTTAGTCGGAAATCACCCATAGCAAATCGAGCTGCTTTTCTTTGGATTTTTTCCAGTTCTTGAATCAGGTAATCCTGGTGAGAGTTCCATACACGGGAACCATACTCTAATTGGGGTCTTACCAGAGAGTTATATGCCCTCTCCTTTACATCCTTACTATAACCCCTAAACACCCTCATAACCATGTGCAGAGATCTGTTCCCTTTATTTACAATTCCATTTATGTGATTACCCCAACGAAGATCTTTCCTTATATTAACACCTAGATACTTAGAATGATCCCCAAAAGGAACTTTCACCCCATCAACGCAGCAATTAAAACTGAGAGGACTTTCCTATTTGTGAAACTAACAACCTGAATTTTAACCCTGTTTATCAACATACCATTGCCTGCTGTCCATCTCACAACATTATCGAGGTCACGTTGCAGTTGCTCACAATCTTGTAACTTATTTATCACTCTATAGAGAATAACATCATCCGCAAAAAGCCTTACCTCCGATTCCACTCCTTTACTCATATCATTTATATAAATAAGAAAACATAAAGGTCCGATAACACTGCCCTGAGGAACTCCCCTCTCAACTATTACAGGGTTAGACAAAGCTTCGCCTACTCTAACTCTCTGAGATCTATTTTCTAGAAATATAGCAGCCCATTCAGTCACTCTTTTGTCTAGTCCAATTGCACTTATTTTTGCCAGTAGTCTCCCATGATCCACCCTATCAAATGCTTTAGACATGTCAATCGCGATACAGTCCATTTGACCTCCAGAATCCCAGATATCTGCTATATCTTGCTGGAATCCTACAAGTTGAGCTTCAGTGGAACAACCTTTCCTAAAACCGAACTGCCTTCTATCGAACCAGTTATTAATTTTGCAAACATGTCTAATATAATCATAAAGAATGCCTTCCGAAAGCTTACATGCAATGCATGTCAGACTTACTGGCCTGTAATTTTCAGCTTTATGTCTATCACCCTTTCCTTTATACACAGGGCTACTATAGCAACTCTCCATTCATTTGGTATAGCTCCTTCAACCAAACGATAATCAAATAAGTACTTCAGATATGGTACTATATCCCAACCCATTCATTGTCTTTAGTATATCCCCAGAAATCTGATCAATTCCAGCCGCTTTTCTAGTTTTCAACTTTTGTATCTTATTGTAAATGTCATTGTTATCATATGTAAATTTTAATACTTCTTTAGCATTAATCTCCTCTTCTATCTGGATATTATCTTTGTAACCAACAATCTTTACCTACTGCTGACTGAATACTTCTGCCTTTTGAAGATCCTCACATACACACTCCCCTTGTTCATTAATTATTCCTGGAATGTCTTTCTTGGAACCTGTTTCTGCCTTAAAATACCTATACCAGTAGTGTACATTGTGGGTAAGCATGCTAAGCCGGGCTTACCTGTTGGACTTGAGAAGCAAAGTAAGCAGTAATGCAACTGTAAGTGCAACAATTAACTTTATCTTGTCATTTGGCAATACTATTTTTTTTACATAATAGCAATTGCTGCAGTATGGTTTTCTGCAGGATGTAGGAAGTGTATTCTGCAGTTCGAATTTCTGCAGTAGCGAGGGTACGCGACACACCTACCGCTTGGCTCGCCCAGCGTTGAGTTCAAGGTGACACATGCGTAGAAACCGATCCAGTAAGCGAGCTTGGTAAGCCGACAACTCAACGCTGCCCGGCTTGATCGCATGGTGTAGCAGTGTGAAGCAGCTTTGTGTGGATTTGTGATACGCTTATTTATTGTGATTTGGCTTATTGCTGAAACAGCTCTTGCGAGTGATAACTGACAGCAGTAAATAACGTTTTAAAAGTATGAGTATACAGTTCATTTTAAATTTGAATATTAGTTTTTTTCTTAAATGTAACAGTGTGAGAAGAACTTGCCTAGGTACTAGTAGGTACCAGAATTGTTGTGGACCATGTGGCGGGTTTGTAGGAGTGTTCCAGCACGTTCTAATGATTTTCACAATAATAACATGCAACGTGGACAGTGCTGTGACATGAGTGTGCAGTTGTGTATTTATGTAGCAGTATTTAGTAAAATATAATTTCTTATTAGTTTCAACTATCGTAATATTTACAATGGCTGACTCTATTTGTGTGATTGAATAACTGTTGGACAAACCATTTCATTTTACAGTAGGTGCTTATGTGAGAAACTAGAAATTGTTCAATCTGGAAAACCTTCTCCAGACATGCCCAACCTTAAAGGGATGCATAAAAACAATAATCAAGAGTACGTTCGTCATTTCCAAACTTCACAGTACAGTAAACAGAATGGATTGCTTCAAGTTCCAAATTTAACCAACAGTTTTGCTGGCCATGTTTACTCTTTCCACTGGTTATGATAATCTGAGTAACTTGCACAATGCCATTCAGAAGCATGAGAAATCTCAGTCACACATTTCTGTACTATTGCAGCTGATAACATTTGGAAAATCTAGAATTGATATTCAGCTTGATGCTCAATTGTGTGCAAGCACTGTACACTATAATGAGACCGTTTGGGAAAACAGAGAGGTGCTGAAGCGATTGATTGATGTTGTGTGGTCTTTAGCTACTCACAAATTACCATTCCAAGGACATTCTGAGTGTGAAGATTCTTTGAACATGGGTGCTTATTTGGGTGCATTGAACTCACTCACCACTTACGATGCTATGTTATGCACACACCTAGAAACATCGACCGTGTTTCGCGGAACTTCAAACAGGATACAAAATGACTTAATAAGGGCAGTCAGTGATGTAGTTTTGGAAAACGTGAGGTCAGAAATAAAACACGCTATTTTTGTTGCCCTTCTTCTTGACGAGACTTCAGACATTATGAATTTGTCACAACTATCAATCACTCTGAGATACGCTGGTTCTGAAAGTGGTAAAGTTTACAAAAGGTTCATTTATTTCACTGATGTCAGTGCAGATCGAACAGCCAGTGGTTTGCTTGAACATGTAAAAAACATTGTTACTAAGTTTGAGTTAGACTACAGGTTGGTTGCACAAACGTTCGACGGAGCAGCTGTGATGGCCGGCCACACAAGTGGACTAAGAACCAAAGTACAAGAACTCTTTCCCAAGGCCATATTTATCCATTGCTTTAGTCACAAGCTTAATCTGATTTTGTCACTGTCAGTTTCCTGTATCAAGGAATTTAGAATATATTTTCAGACCTTAACGGGATTAGGTTCATTTTTTTCACAAGTCCTCTAAACGATAAAATAACAATCTTCAGACAAAAACGCAACAATGATACGCTTGTCTTCCTTTTTTTTTAAACTATAAACAAACAAATAAATAAATAAACTATATCTATACATATCAATAAGTTAATTGCAGCTTTAACAATTATATTGATTTTGAAAATCTATAGATGTCATATAGGGGCCTACTAGTTATTTTGTGTTTCCTGAAAAACCAAGGATTTAACATGGTACCGTACGCTCTGGTTAGACGTCCTTCAATATTCATGAGATTACACATAAGTCTATATGGTTACAGCTTGGTTACATTATTTTATATAATGATGCACGTTAAATTGTATTTCCTACGTCTGGTAATCAGTACGTCCTACTTTGGAGAGCATACCCAATTTTCAAAACCACCGCACGCCACTGACCTATACATACCCTTCCATTCTTCACTACAATTTGTATGACTCCCAATTATGCTTGCCATCATGTTATCCTTAGCTGCATTCTTTGCTAGATTCAATTTCCTAGTAAGTTCCTTCAAAATCACCTTACTTCCACAGCCATTTCTAACTCTATTTCTTTCCAATCTGCACCTCCTTCTTAGTCTCTTTATTTTGCTGTTCTAATAAGATGGGTCTTTACCATTCCTTACCACCTTTAAAGGCACAAACCTGTTTTCACATTCCTCAACGATTGCTTTAAACTCATCCCAGAGTCTCTTTACATATTTATTTACCGTTTTCCACCGCTCATAGTTACTTTTTAGAAACTGCCTCATGCCTGCTTTATCAGCCATATGGTACTGCCTAATAGTCCTACTTTTAAGACCTTCCTTCCTATCACATTTATTTTTAACTATGACAAAAACAACTTCATGATCACTAATACCACCTATTACTTCGGTTTCTCTATAGAGCTCATCTGGTTTTACCAGCACCACATCCAGGATATTTTTCATTCTGGTTGGTTCCATCACTTTCTGAATCAGCTGTCCTTCCCATATTAACTTATTTGCCATTTCCTGTCGTTCGCATTTCCTTCCCAATTGAAATCTGGTAAATTCAGATCTCCCGTTGCAATCACAGTCCTTTCTATGTAGTTTCCCACATAGCTGATTATCTTATCAAATAATTCTGAATCCATGTCAGCGCTACCCTTTCCCAGCCTGTACACTCCAAAGATACCAAGTTCCCTATTATCTTTAAAAATGAGCCTTACACCTAGAATTTCATGTTTTTCATCCTTAACTTTTTCGTAGCTTACAAATTCTTCTTTCACCAGAATGAATACTCCCCCTCCCACCATTCCTATCCTATCTCTACGATTCACACTCCAGTTCCGTGAGAAAATTTCTGCATCCATTATATAATTTCTCAATCAATCAATCAATCAATCAATCAATCAATCAATCAATCAATCAATCAATCAATCAATCAATCAATCAATCAATCAATCACTACTGATCTGCATTTAGGGCAGTTGCCCAGGTGGCAGATTCCCTATCTGTTGTTTACCTAGCCTTTTCTTAAATGATTGCAAAGAAATTGGAAGTGTATTGAACATCTCCCTTGGTAGGTTATTCCAATCCCTAACTCCCCTTCCTATAAACGAATATTTGCCTCAATTTGTCCTCTTGAATTCCAACTTTATCTTCATATTATGATCTTTCCTACTTTTAAAGACACCATCCAAACTTTTCATCTACTGATGTCCTCCCACGCCATCTCTCCACTGACAGCTCGGAACATACCACTTATTACATGTAATTAATCTCATGATCTGTATTGAACTATGCTATGATATACTAACACAAACTAATTTGTATTAAAAAGGTGGATCAAAACAACCAACAAATTGTTAGTATATCATAACATACCACATAGTCGAACAGCTCGTCTCCTTTCTCCCAAGTCTTCCCAGCCCAAACTTTGCAACATTTTTGTAATGCTACTCTTTTGTTGGAAATCGCCCAGAGCAAATCAAGCTCCTTTTCTTTGGATTTTTTCTAGTTCCTGAATCAAGTAATCCTGGTAAGGGTCCCATACACTGGAACCATACTCTAGTTGGGGTCTCACCAGAGACAAATATGCTCTTTCCTTTATATCCTTACTACAACCCCTAAATACTCTCATAACCATGTGCAGAGATCTGTACCCTTTATTTACAATCATATTGATGTGATTACCCCAATGAAGATATTTCCTTATATTAATACCTAGGTATTTACAATGATCCCGAAAGGGAAAGTTTCACCCCATCAACGCAGTAATTAAAACTGGGAGGACTTTTCCTATTTGTGAAACTCATAACCTGACTTTTATCCCCGTTTATCATCATACCATTGCCTACTGTCCATCTCACAACATTATCGAGGTCAATTTGCAGTTGCTCACAATCTTGTAACTTATTTATTAATCTGTACAGAATAACATCATCTGCGAAAAGCCTTATCTCTGATTCCACTTCTTTACACATATCATAGATATATATAAGAAAACATAAAGGTCCAATAATACTGCCTTGAGGAATTCCCCTCATAATATTTACAGGGACAGATAAAGCTTCACCTACCGGTACTCTAATTCTCTGAGATTTATTTTCTAGAAACAGAGCCACCCATTCAGTCACTCTTTTGTCAAGTCCAATTGCACTCATTTTTGCCAGTAGTCTCCCATGATCTACCCTATCAAATGCCTTAGATAAGTCAATCGCAATATAGTCCAATTGACCTCCTGAATCCAGGAAATCTGCTATACCTTGCTGGTACCCTACAAGTTGGGCTTCAGTGGAATAACCTTTCCTAAACCCAAACTGCCTTCTATCAAACCAGTTATTAATTTTGCAAACATGTCTAATATAATCAGAAAGAATGCTTTCCCAAAGCTTACATACAATGCATGTCAAACTGACTGAGCCATGATACAACTCCTATTACAATATCTGGTAAATATATACACTGAAGAAAATGGAAATTGCAGTACCTAGAAGGAGTGGCTGCAATTGAACATGCAGGACGAGTGTTCGGTTGTGATTCGATGATTACACTTTCAGGTCCCTCTGACCACAAGTTTGGACAACAATCAATACAGGATGTGCCCACCACAAGCTGCACGAGGCATGGAGTCAATAAGGGCCTGGATCGCTTCCTGAGGAATTGTGGCCCATGCTTGCTGCACTGCACGGGTCAGTTGTTTCAGAGTTGTGGGTGGCTGAGGACGGTTGGCCAGTTGTCGACCCATCATGTCCCACACATGCTCAATAGGACTGAGGTCCGGGATCTGGCGGGCCATTCTAAGGTTGTAATGTTGTGGAGAGCTTCTCTGGAAATGCGTGTAATGTGAACCCGGGCATTGTCCTGCTGAAACATCCCATTAGCAATGTTCGCCATCATAGGGACAACCACTGGATTGAGTACCCTATCAACGTACTGTTGAGCAGTCATAGTGCCCTCAACAAGCACTAATTGTGATTTCACATTAAAGCCAATAGCTCCCCAGACCATAATGCTTGGTGTTGGCCCTGTGTGCCTCTCGACAATAAGATCTGAGCGGCCCCTCTCCCCGGTACGTCGGCGCACACAATTCTGGCGATCACTGCGGGCAAGACAGAAGCGCAATTCATCACTAAAGATAACCCTATGCCATTCGTCGACCCACGTCGATCTTTCTCGACACCAGGCCAGCCTTACATGTCGCTGTTGTGGGGTCAATGGAACACCTTCAGCAGGGTCATTGGCTCGTAAGCCAGCTGCACGCAGGTGATTACCAACTGTTTGTTGTGTAACGTGGGGTGCCACGGCTACTCAAATTTACGCTGCTGTTGGATGAGGTTCCATCCGGGCCATCCGAATGATACGGTGATCCTCTCTTACAGTTGTCTGTCGCACTGGGCCTGTGCCAGGTCTACGAGTGTGGGTACCTTCATTTGACCACTGCTGCCATACACATTGTACTGTAGATGCCTCTCGGCCAACACGTGCAGCGACAGTCCTTAGCGATAATCCAGCCTCACGCAGCCCAATAATCCGAGCCCTCTCAAACGCCGACAGTTGTTGATATCGTGCTCTTCTCTGTCATCGAGGCATTTTTGACGGGGAACACTTCACAGCACAGACTGCAAGTCAACTACGCTACAGCAGAGTCCGTATACTGGAGTTGATTTCTCCGCGACCAATCATGTGGGGAGACCTGCAGCAACAATCCAATGAGTCTGAAACTTTGATCGTTTACATACCTACGTGGCATCGTTCCATATCTTGAAAATCAACACAAACGACCAATGCCTTCATGGTGTTGCAATTTCCATTCTTAAGTGTATCTATTAAATTAATTCTATTCCTTTCTTTACAACATTTCTACAGTTCAACACTAACATTTTTATTTCATCCCTGCTTATTCCCAGTTCCCTGTTCCCTTATCACCGCTCCCTAGGCCACACTATTTCTCTGAATGTACCTGCTATTACCCTTTCAAACAAATTTCCTAACTTATATGTACCACTGCAGTTTAAGTGAAGGCCATCTGAGTGCAGACCCCTATCTCCTTCCCACCCATTAGGATCTAGAAATTTCACTCACAGTTTCCCACATACCCACTCCATAGTCTCATTTAAATCCCCAATCATCCTCCAGTCAGTATCCCTCCTACACAGTATTCCACCAATAACAATCTCTGCTTCCTTAAACTTCACCCATGCTGCATTTACCAGATCCCACACATCTCCAACTATGTTGGTACTTATATCAGCTTGCCTTATGTTGTTGGTACCAATGTGAAACACTACCACCTACTCCTTGCCCTCCTCCTTCTCTTCTACTTTCCTCAACATCTGCCTCAACCTAATTCCTGGATAACACTCTACTCTGGTTCCCTTTCCTTCACACACTTCCCCCACATGTCTAACGATGGAATCGTCCATGACCAGAGCCTCAACCCTACCCACCTCATTTGATCCCCTCCCCTCCTGGTCAGCCCTATCTTTCCTGATAGCTGCAGAAGCTACTTCCTTCTCCGTTTTCTCCTCCCCATGACCCTGTTCCACCTTTCTTTTCCTGTCCTCTACTCTAGATTTCCCTTTCCTACCTTTTCCCTTCCTCCTTATTATTTGTTCCACGCGAGTAACGACCGTTTACATGTTATAAACAAATCCCTTTATTATTGTTAGTACAAACTCTCTGGTTTAACAGATAGACAACTGTCTGATAGTCTCTGTCACAGAATACACCGATACAGGGAATAGATGGCATCTCAATCCCTGACATCCTCCTCCCTCCCCGGTCTATCTCCAGGGGGATGACGAGTTATCGCAGTCCCCTTTGAATCCTTAAGAATCACGGTTCTGATCACTCCGTCTCTTCCAGCTTAAATTTCCGCTATGCAGGCCTTCTTCTACATGTGTTCGTGGTTGGTTGTCTTCTTGAAGGAGTGCTAAGTCTCCAACTCTCAGATGTGGTCTGTTATCTCGAGGATGTCGAACTTCGTGCAAGCTCCTCAGCTCCATGAGATATTCCTTAGTCCAGCGCTTCCAGAAGTCATTTGATATCTTTTGTCGTACTGCTACCTCCTTTGTCAGGTTCATCCTTAATACTGGTTCTGGTCCAGTTGGTATGGCCATTAATCTTTGTCCGATGAAAAAATGGGCGGGAGTCAAAGCTTCATCTTCATTCTGAGAGATGGGTCGCGAGTTGATGGCGGCTTCAGTATTTACTAGAATGGTGTTAAGCCTTTCCTCAGTTATCAACGCCTTGCCTAACACCTTCCTCAGGCATCGTTTTGTAGTGCCAACCATCCTCTCCCACCATCCTCCCCACCAAGCCACCCGTGGAGGAATGAACTGCTATTTGATAGAATGGTGTGCTAGGTACTGGTGGACAGAAGTTGCGGTAAAGTATTGCCAGAGTGAAGACAATTCTTTGTTTGTAGCGTGGAAAATCTTAGCGTTGTCTGTGTAGATTACATGTGGCAACCCTCGTCTTCCTGCAAATCTTTGTAATGCGAGGATGAATGTTTCAGTGGTCATATCTGAACATAATTCCAGGTGTAAGGCCCTCATTGATGCACACATGAAGAGAGCAATATAACATTTCTTTGACTTATTCCCCACCTTGATATATAAGGGGCCTGCAAAATCAATGCCAGTCACTTCGAATGGTTGTAAGGGCTTTACACGGTCAGGTGGCAAGGGTGCTTCAATAGCTTCACCAAATTTGTTGTGGGCCATTTTACAGGGCAAACAAGTGCGCAGAACTTTCTTTATGGCTTGCCTGGCACGAAAAATCCAATATTCTGATCGTAGCTCTGACAGCACTATCCGTACACATAGGTGATGAAGCCTGATGTGTGTCTGCCTTATCAGAAGTCTGATGAAAGTGTGGGATCCATCCAAAAGTATTGGATGTCTTTCTGTATGCATCAGCTCTGCATATTGAAGTCATCCACCAAATCGAATGATGTCATCTTGGGTGTATGGATTGAATCTTGCAATCTTGGATTTACTTGGAAGTGGAATGTTTTCTTTCAAGCCAGTGAGTTCCATACCGAAATATTCTTCTTGAGTCTGACATATCCAGTAAAGTCGAGCATTATTTATATCTATTTCTGTGAGATACTTGGGTTATCGTACTCTTTCCTTCATCTCTCTGATAAAACGTAGAACCCAACAAGTAACATGTATCAGTTTCCAGTACGAACTGAATTGTGATGTGTCTAGCAGTGATTCATGCGAAGTGATTAGTAGAATTTGCTTAGTTGGTTTCTTCACATCTGGTAGAGATGTTATGCCTGACAGGTTTTCCATTGGCCATGCCACCAAATATCATTTGAACGTAAGTAATTTGTCGAGAGTCCCTGCGAGAGGTAGTCTGCGGGATTAGTGTCGCTGGGGCAATGTCGCCATTGACTAGGCGCTGTGTAGCTTAGAATCTCATTAACCCTGTTAGCAATGAAAGGTTTCCACCTATTTGGGTCACTGCGAATCCAACCAAGCGTTATCTTACTGTCGCTCCATAGCGTGGCCTTGTTTATGCTTAGATCGGTCTCCATATAGAAGAAGTCGAGGAGGCGTGTACCAGTTAGAGCAGCAAGCAATTCTAATCTGGGAATCATTACTTTCCTCACAGGAGCTAGTCGTGCCTTGCTGCAAACAAGGCATACGGAACATAACATATCAGACTCTGACCTCAAATATAGTGCAGCACCATATGCCTTCTCACTTGCATCACAAAATACATGTATCTCAGTGTTCCCTTTGCTTTTGGAAATGACAATCCATCGGGAAACGTATATTGGTGATAAGTGAATTAGTTCTGACAACCAACATTGCCATCTTTGCGCCAGATCTGGTGGGAGAATTTCTTCCCATATGAGTCCCTGACGCCTAGTGTCTTAAAAGATGATCTTCGCCATGATGAGTACCAGTGCAAGTAAAACTAAGGGATCATAGAATTTAGCTGTTCACTTTAAAATGCTACATTTGGTTCCAGGCTCTTCTGCCAGATATTCTAGGATGTGCTTGAAATCGAATGTCAGGGAATCTTTGTCTGTATCCCAAATAACTCCAAGTACAATAGTTTCATTTTTTGTTTCCCTGTCCTTTGCCTTCCATATCTCCTTAAGAGGTATTGAGTTCGTAGCCCATTTTGAAAGGGGGAGTTTTATTAGTTTCAGAAGACTATTCAACTCATAGTAGGTTGTGATTACTTCGTTGTTATCTTCTAGGCTGATTGTGAAATCATCCATGAAGGTTGATTTGTCAATAAGAGCTGTCGCTAACAGGTACGTTTCCTTTTGGAGTGAAGCTAGTTCCCTTAAAGTGGCAGATAATAGGAATGGGCTGCTTGTGAGGCCAAAGGGAAGGCGTGTAAAGATATGCAATGATTTCTTCTGTCACCTGATAGTCTCCAGGCCCATCTGAATTTATGCAATACCAAAGAAATCTAGTTAAGTTGTGGTTTTTCTCATTTAGATAAAGTTGGAGAAATGAAACTATTGCATTACGATACTGCCGAAAACGTAATAGGGTAGCAAGAATTTCGGGCAGTAAGTTTGGTCCAGTTTCCAGGGCATCATTTAAAGACGGTGACCCCTTTTCATGCGAAGACGCATCAAATACAATCCTGAACTTAGTAGCATTACCAGTTTTCTTCTTCATGGCATGATGTGGCAAGTAGAACACATTATCAAATGAATCGTTTACAGGCACGCTCCCTATCTGGTCTTTAGCAAAGTAGTCTAGCATGTGCTTGTGATACATGTCGCGAAAATCTCCATCTCTCTTTAGTCTCATCTCTAGGGCTTGAAACTGTTTTCTTGCTGTGGGGAGATTACTTGAAAACTGAACATCCTTCTTCCTAGGAAGTGACACTACTCTCCTTCCATCTTTAATACAGTAACTGTCATGAAACTCTTGAAGGATAAGCTTATCTTTTGCCAGGGGCGTTCTGGTGGCCTTTGCTTGTATCCTGATAGACTCTAGCTTCCAGAACCGTCTAACGACGTTGTCTAATACCACGTCTTCGTGCATTGAAATGTGATGAACTGTGGTTTGTTTGACTATAGTACTTGATCTGTTCCCACTAAGTATGTGTCCGAAAATTGTGGAAAGCAGGACCAGTGAAGGTGACACTCTAATTGGCTGTTTTAAAGTCACGATCTTCCAATAGTAATCCGCACCTATAAGAACTTCTATAGGTAGGTCTTCGTTAGATTCGTCTCATGGATCAGATAGTTTTACCTTCCTGACAGAACTCTGATGTCTTGCGGTGGTGTTGGTTGCACTGAATATGTATTATTACTTTCGAAAGCTGTAACGGTAATCAAGGCCTTTGTTGAGTATTCCATGATGTCAAAGCTGACTTCTCTTCTTTTTTCTGCAGTGCTAGAGGACACTTCAAAAGCAGTGATTTCTAGACTTGTGTTACTGGTGACACTACAGTTCCAGTGAATGTATTAAGGAACTGTGAATGAAGCTCGACTGGCTTCCCAAATCCAGTATGCAGCGCGTTAGTTTGTTTCTCCCTGTTGAGCCTTTGATTCATATGTGGGCTGTTTGTAAGTATGTGAAGTTTGGAGTTGTAACTGAAATCTTGCCAACTGATGTCTGCAAGCTGCCGTTTCTATTGCAGATAGAGACATGGTGTTGCTCTTTACATTTAGTGCAAAATGCCTTCCCACATTTGAAACATTGACCTTTGTTGTGGCCTCACGTTAAGCATAGAAAACAACGATTCATAGCTCTCAGCTTTTCGGTTCTTGACAGGATATCTTTCATTTGACGACATTCTTGACCCCAATGTCTGGAATTCTTCTCACAATACATGCAGAATGGCTGTAGTGTTAAATTCACCCCTTTCTTGCTCTTCTTGGTCTTCGTATTCACTTGAAGAGAGGCTGCCGTTGGCATGTAGTTCAGTGGTTGAGTAGCATCACACGTATCTTTTGAGCGGTTAGAGCTCCTTGAATTTCTTCATTTAGAAATTCCATTAAACGTGGAAGGTTGCCTTCCTGCAAGCCATTTCTTTTTGCATGAATTAGCCAGCAGTGGCAAAGGTCTTCTGGGAATGTTCTCAGCAGTTTGGGTGCTAATATCCGTCCGAATGCATCTATGTTTTCCCCTAGTGCTCTTAGTGCTTCTAATCGTCGATAATACTCATGTATGTTAAAAATTAAATAACTGGAGGTTCAACCTATTCAATACTCAAAAGAAAGAAACGTAGCAATCACATTTCTATTTAAATGGGACCGGTTTCGACCTTAGTCTAGGTCATCATCAGCCATAAAAAACATGTAAAATGTTTAAGAATGTTGGAGGTCAGTTTTTCACTGTTAGGCACAAAGACACGACATCACATTTTACATGTTTTTTATGGCTGATGATGACCTAGACTAAGGTCGAAACCGGTCCCATTTAAATAGAAATGTGATTGCTACGTTTCTTTCTTTTGAGTATTGAATAGGTTGAACCTCCAGTTATTTAATTTTTAACATCAATAATTTCAATACGGAACAATGAAATTTTTATCTTTAAATACTCATGTAGGTAGTGTTTAACATCGCTGGGCTATCCGAAGTGGCGGGTTCTAAATTTTCCAAGAAATCTAAGTGACTTTGTATGATTCGGTCTGTGTCGCCGTATCTTGAATGAAGAATCTGCTTCGTTCGGTCGTAGTTATCTGCCGTGACCGCTATTCCGTCAACCAGAAGTTTAGGTTCACCCTCTAGGTAACCTCGGAGAAACACATGTTTATTTATGGTTGAAAGACGTGCATTGTTGCCCACAGAAGACTGGCATTGTTCCCAGAACCTGGGCCATGTCTTGATATCGCCTGTGAAAGGTTCAAATCTGATAGTAGGTAGTTTAACGTCTTGAGTGATTGGAAGTGGTGTAATTGAATCAAAGGTGGCTTGAGTGGTGTCCTCACACTTCTGTTTAATGCGATTAGTGGCCTTCCATATTGCACGTTTGGATTGGTCAATATATTGTTCGCAATCCTGTGCGTCCGTCTCGTACTCATCATCATTCAATAAATCGTGTACTTGTTCATCTAGGATTAATAGGTTTTGTAGAGTATCCTGTAAGCAGTCAAGAGTGTCAGCTGTTTCATCCTCTTCCGTCGAATCGTTAACTTCATTTAGGTACATGGAGAAATGTGTAACATTCGACCGGTGGGTCTTTCGTGTCCTTTTAAGTTTAAGAAGCTGTTCATTCTCCGTCATCGTGAAACTCAAGGGAAAGTTGACCTGAGGTGGGCTAGTATGGCAGTGATGGAGAAGTTTGTGAGTGTGCGCTGACAGATGTTTATGAAATCTTATATAATTATATTGCTTGCCAACAGATGGCAGCACCTGTACCTAACTGATTCGTGGATGACCTTTGTATACCACCAGATTACGTATGTATTAATATTCAAGATGGCTGCTCTCGGCTTCTAAGATATCATGCACTTACAAACTTCTATTATGATGTAAGCTTGACCATTTCTCAATAAGCATGCTTTCCCTTACTACAACCCTCTTCATTCAATATTCTTTCTTTTACAACAGCTTTCCTAATTAACTATTACAGAGTAAACAGAATGTGATCTACTCATCTGCCATTTGTTGTGATGTTGCTACTCTTGTGATATAAATACTTGTGGCGTGAAGGAAAGGAAAACCTCTTGGAGATATCCGTTCAGTGTAGTCTTCTTTAATGTTAGTGTTGATGGTTCTTCGTTTACCGGGTTTTGGCACCAGTATTATATTTTGTTCCACGTGAGTAACGACCGTTTACAAGTTATAAACAAATCCCTTTATTATTTTTAGTACAAACTCTCTGGTTTAACAGAATTTGTCACAGAATGATACATCAATAGAGGGAATAGATGGCGTCTCAATCCCTCATACTCCTCCTTCCACACATCTCAGCAACAGTTCCCTGTTCCTCATCTTCCCTCTGTTGTTCTACCTTGAGTGACTCGTACCGATTTCGCACAGACACCTGTCCTGAATTCTGATCCTGAATAGAGCCCTTAGTCTGCGATCTCCTTCCCCTTAGAACATTAGACCACCTGTCTTCTACAACTCCCCCCTTTCCTTCCCCTCCCTCTTGTACACCTACTGTAACCTGTACATTATTTGAGGGAGGCCTATCTTCCTTCTTGCCTTCTGTGAGAATCCTGATTATCTCCCTCAAACTCTCCAACTCCTCTCTCATACCCCTCGATGCTTCGCCACACCCACAGTTCCTACACTTGCACTCCTTACCCATTCTTTATGGAAAAAATGAAAATAAAAGGAAAAATAAAATAACTTTGTGCAAAAAAATTAAGACTCATCCAGAATTATCAAACACTAGCAATAAACATGCATATGTACATAATATTAATTACCTTCAATATTGAATGTACTCCTACGCAGAGGTCCGTAGGATATTATCAAACTTTTTCAAAGCAGCATGTTAGTGCAAAAAAGGCATAAGAATCATTCCACAAATAAGTTATTATGCCAATCAAAGCCCTTATATCAGACAGTGTTGGAGATGAGCAGTCTTTGATTCTACATGTTCTAGTTGGAGGTGCTTTCTGTTGTTTCCATTCATTTCCCTGAATTCCTGTTTCCTGGTGAATTGTGCCAAAATTTCAGTATCAAAAAATAGTGAGAAGTACTCTGGAGGCTCAGTCACCATGTTAAAATATGAATGTAAAATTAGTCCTTGATTAATATTATATATTGGAATGGTACTTGAAGGTCCTATGTCCAAGTTACTCATGTCAGTCCTTTCATCAGATGTTTCGTTCTCCGGGGCATGTGAGTCGCTCTTGCACCGAGAAGGCTTACTACTTGAATTTGCATCTTTTGACTCTTCAAATGAAAAATCACTTTCATCTACGTCTGTAGTGTCCAAAATTGAAGCTGTCTATTGCTCACTGACTCTCTTCCTACTAACCATGCCGCAAATTAGCAAAAAGCCAGTTTCAAAACTCGCAATGCACGCTTGACTGAACACGATAGTCTCTCACAGCTTTGAAAAGCTAGCAGGGAGATAACACAACTCTATTCAAGGATTCCCCTTTCAGCCAGACCTGTAAGTGTTATTTACTGCCATCTGTTGAGGTTTTTTTTTAATGACTACATCCGCCGGCGACGCTGGATTTCTGACCATTTAATATATTAAATTCCGTTCTCCGACAACTTGTTCTTCTTCTTCATCCATTCCCTTTTCCAGATTCTCTCTGGGTAGGGTAGTGTACCAAAGCCCTCCACCTTACTTGATCTTTCCACCATTCCTCTTCTAGTACTTTGTTGCTATCGACTCCTCTATTTGCAATACAGTCCACAACAGAGCTCCTCCATCTCATTCTAGGATGTCCCCTAGGCCTCTTTCCAGTCTCTGTATCCATGAATGTTCTCTTTGGTATTCTCTCTCCTGGAATTCTCATCATGTGTCCAAACCATTTTAGCTTTGCTATATCAATCTCTTCTTGAAGTTTACACACTCCCATGCTTCTCCTTATTTCCTCATTTCATATTGTATGTTGTCTTTCCCTGTATGCTCCTCCTCATTTCAGACGCTTGTATCTTACTTTGGTTCTGCGTAGTCAATGTCCAGGCTGCTGAAGCATATGTCAGTATAGGTTTATAATAGGACAAGTATAAAACCTTCTTGCACTTCATTGGCACATCTTTGTTCCCTACAATGTCTCTCACACACTGGTAGAAACTTGCAGACTGCTGTATTCTTAAATCAATTTCTCCATCCAAATTTCCATCTTGTGATATCACCATGCCCAAATATTTAAAAGTTTTCACTACTTCAAGAGGTCCTTTTCCTATTTTTATCACTCCCCTGAATTTTCTGTTACCTATGCGATTTAATATATTAACCCTCTTGGAGCCAAGAGCCAATCTAGTCGGCCGCTCCCCATCAGCTGGAAGAGGCCAGAGCACCGCCTCCTCTCTACTATTGTAAAGTGCCAAGCCGTTTTCATTGGAAATACATGTATTTTAAAATTCGCGTATATCTACCGGTGTATAGCAAATACCGGCATGAAATTTTCTACATATCGACTACGTAGAATAAGAAACTGGTTTGGAATGATATAAAGAGTCAAAGACGTTTTATTGTTGATTTATAGTTGTCGATAACGTTTATTTTTAGGAAGAGAAAAATATTTTCGCACTTTCTCTCTCAATATCAACTTTGAAAAAATAATTTACGATACAAAAGAATATAAGTAATTATGTATAATGTATTTCTAAGTACAATTCTATAGAATAACTAATTTGAACGAGAAAAATAAAAACGTAAAAAATAAAAATTCAAACATTTGTCACTAATGAAAACAAGACAATTTTACTCACGGATAAAATCCGCGTGTATGTATTGGTGTTTGGCAAATACTGACAACAAATTTTCTACGTGCGGACAACATAGTATTAAAACAATTCTGAATTATTAAATAAATAAAAAATAGTAGTTAATATTATAGTTTTTTGTTTTCAGAAAAAATAGTTTCTCGTTTTCGGTTGTAGTATATATTAGAAAAATAATTTTATAATACAACAGAATTTACGAAATTAAGAAATGTATGGCACTAACTCCATGATTTGTTTTGACCTACTAAGCGACCGCTGCTCAGTTCGGTACCTGCAGTTTACAAGGTGAATCATGGTCAGTGAGACGGATCCTCTCAGTAATTATTCTTGGTTTTCCAGACCGGGATCGCCCTCTCACCCTCAGATATCTCCTCAATTGCAATCACTTAGATTGAGTGAACCTCGAACCAACCCTCAGGACCAGGCGATAATTATTGACCTGGGCGGGAATCGAACCCATGACCTCCGGGTGAGAGGCAGGCACGCTACAGTTGGCCTGCGGAGACCGGCATTTAGGTAATGATAGAGGACTATATGTGACTATAAGGTTTAGAATAGAGTAAGTAAAAAGTAAATTGAAGTGTGATATGGGTGGAGAATCAGATGGCAGGGCATGTTTAGGTCCAAGAACTTCCTTGAAGGAGACAGGAGGTTGAGGAATGTTGTCGGGTTCATTGGGACAAATTTCTACAAAATGCTCTCCAGAGACATCATCATCATATTCGTTATCATTAGTTTCATCTACCACCGTATTCAGAGTAGCTTTAGTGCTGTTAGACACAATTAAACGTCTCTTCTTTAGCTGCGGTGATTGCGCGGACGTGTCCGGTACAATTTCGTCGCTACTCACTGAACTAAATTCCCTATCACTATTCAATAAATCATCCGCGTTAACTTCGCACTGTTCCAAATACTGCATTAATTTATTGTCATCAATACCTGCTGAAAAATTATCACAGGAAACGACTCTTGTGAAAGGTATAACACCCTCTTAGAACTGCCAAAGCAAGGCCAGGCACACAATAACGTGTAGCCCCTTTACTACAGGTTGTAACAAAAGTATGCACGTCACTATAGGTTGTCTCAAAATTATGTATATCACAGAATTTTAAGCTGGCCGATGTAATCGGCTCTGGCAACTTCCGACTGGATTGTTAACGGCCGACCACATCGGCTCTGGCAATTTAAAGGGCGGATGCTCGCACTACCGCCTGGCACCAAGAGAGTTAAATTCCACTGTCTAATAGTTAAGAGCCAGGATGCAATCAGCTCATCCAGTAGAGGTGTGGCTGCTTGTTTACAAACTCCGAACCATAATACACTGATCGCAATTCAGAACAGATAAGACACACATATACCTCATGATTTTTAGGAAATATTTTTGCTGATGTAGACTCTGAAAATGGCCAGAGACAATGTAATACAACACTTTGCCACCAAAATTCAAGTCAGATTTTTAAAACTCGCTTAAATATAATAATGTGTATACATTTCTTTGGATCCCTTTGTATTTCCTTGGTCTTCCCTTTGGTCTTTTTCCTGCCACTTTGAGGTTGAAATATTTCCTGCAGTTCATATGTTGTCCATTCTTATTATGTGTTCATACCAATGTAGATATGCTTCTGTATAACACCAGTGATAGGAACCTTCCTTCCTATTCACTTAATTTCTAATCTTGTCCCATTTAGTCTTTCAATTTATAGTTCTGATGAATCTCATTTCTCTTGCTTGAATTCTGCTGAGGTCTTTATTGAGTGAAGTACACATCTCCAAACCATAGATGAGAGATGGTTCAAAATACCTAGGTGTAAAACATAGGTATGTATTGCTATCCCAAAATAGGTTTCTGATTTGATGATAAAAGTTAGATATCGTCGCCATAAGACCTATCTGTTTCGGTGCGACGTAAAACAACTATTCAACGATGATAAAGGTGTTTTAATTTATTCCACCTATTCAATACTTATATTATCACGTATAGTTGTTACATAATTAAATTCTTAGTTACATGGGACATGTTTCGCCCTCAATTAAGGGCATCTTCAGCCTAAATACAATAATCAAAAATACAACTAAATTAAAAGTGGACGTTAAATACAATCATCAAAAATACAACTAAAATAAAAAGTGGAAGTTAAAAGTTTAGTCTGTTCTTAAAATTCAGAACAATAAAATTGTGAAAAAGGATAAAATAAAAAGATGCTAATGGCAAAACTGTCTTATGATTAAACTATAATCTTGTCAGAGACTAAAACTTCTATTAAAATTCGAATTAAAACAGTTCATATAAAATATTGGAAAATCAAAGTGGTAGTAATAAAAAGCCAACGACATGAGGGCGTGTACACAAGCATAAACTTGATTGTCATGGATACAATCTTTTCAAGGCCGTTGATGAAATTCGTAGTAAGTAAGGCAGAAGCATCTATTGAAAAATTGTAAGAGGCCGTTAGCACCGGTAGGTAATAAAATGGCTGAATCCTTGCCAGAAAATGTCAACAGATGCAGAAATAAGTTTTATGTAAGTGGAAGTTGTTATTTCTTAACTACTGTTGAGTTGGTTGCTGCCCGTCTGTTGTTATTACCTACCTACCTACCGGTGCTAACGGCCTCTTACAATTTTTCAATAGATGCTTCTGCCTTACTTACTACGAATTTCATCAACGGCCTTGAAAAGATTGTATCCATGACAATCAAGTTTATGCTTGTGTACACGCCCTCATGTCGTTGGCTTTTTATTACTACCACTTTGATTTTCCAATATTTTATATGAACTGTTTTAATTCGAATTTTAATAGAAGTTTTAGTCTCTGACAAGATTATAGTTTAATCATAAGACAGTTTTGCCATTAGCATCTTTTTATTTTATCCTTTTTCACAATTTTATTGTTCTGAATTTTAAGAACAGACTAAACTTTTAACTTCCACTTTTTATTTTAGTTGTATTTTTGATGATTGTATTTAACGTCCACTTTTAATTTAGTTGTATTTTTGATTATTGTATTTAGGCTGAAGATGCCCTTAATTGAGGGCGAAACATGTCCCATGTAACTAAGAATTTAATTATGTAACAACTATACGTGATAATATAAGTATTGAATAGGTGGAATAAATTAAAACACCTTTATCATCGTTGAACTGTTAAATTTTCAATACGGACCTAAAATGAGGTTTATAACATGTAAAGTAAAACAACTAGCCAAAAAAAAAAAGTTAGATATTTTCTGTGCCTTATTCAGTATTTCCTGCCTGTCTATGTTGTCTTCTGAGATTATACTTGCTAGGTACTTGAAGTGAGAAGATGATTCCAATTTGGTCCTCTTAGTAGCATAGCCATGATCGGCTGTTGGGGAGGGGTGGGGGGTTATAGTTACAGAACGATGATAAAATACAATGAAGGTGCCTGTGCATGTGCAGTGCGTGCAGGCCTTATCATTATAATGACACTGATACAAGTGACTTATGTTGATATTCAGATTGCAGTACACTACAAAATCTTATATTAAAATACAGATCATTGACAATATGATCAAGGTCAACAGTTTTACACCGAATGGTATGTTCAGTTTACAATCTAAAATCCAACTTTTGAGGCTTCCTACAAAATAGATTCAATATATCTGTTGGTTCTACAATTATGTTTCTGAATGTTAATTGTTTATTATCAGTTCCTGTTTATTTTCTTTTTGTAAAATTTCCATGGGGGGTGGTTCTAATTCCCAGTAACCCCCTCTGCCTTCCCCCTTGGCTATGCCCCTGGGTTCCCTTCAAATAGTGTTTGAATTTGTTCCCCTTCTGTTTTTGAGATACTGTATAAGCATTCTCATAAAAAAATATTTTTTCACTTCTTTTCACCCCCCGTTAAATGCCTTTTCCGAAAACAAAAAAATACAAAATACATGTTCCTGTATTTTTAAAAGACTTTCCAAATACCAAGTCTCATGTCTGTAACATGTTAAGGTTTTGACATATACTGTAGATATACCGGTACTCATTTTCAAAATTCACCAACTTATTTCAGTTCTTTTCAGCCCATTAAGTGGATTTTCCGAAAATAAAAGATATGCGTTTCTTTATTTTTAAAGGAGATTTAAAATACCAACTTTCACGTCTGTAATATCTTCAGTTTTTGAGATATAAGTTTCCTCATAAAAAGAATTCAACTTCTTCTTCTCTTCTTTCCATCCCCTCTCTCTTTAAGTGGACTTTCCAAAAACAAAATATATGTGTTTTCCTTCTTTTTTTATTTTCACTGCTCCCCCCACTTTATTTTTAAAGTTGATTCCAAATACCAAGTTTCAGGTCTGTAATATCTTTAGCTTTGAGAGATATAAGTATCCTTGTACAAATAATTTAAAGACTTTTTCTATTCTTTCCCCCCTCTAAGTGGATTTCCAAAAACAAAAAAAGACATGTTTTATTATTTTTAAAGGAGATTCCAAATACCAACTTTCACGTCTGTAACCTTCATTTTTGAGATATAAGTATCTACATTAAAATAATTCTATTTTTTCACTTCCTTTCACCCTCCCCTCTTAAGTGAATTTTCCAGAAACAAAAAATACGTGTTTTTTTATCAAGGAGCTTTAAAATACCAATTATCACGACTGTAACATCTTCAGTTTTTGAGATATGTGTCCTCATAAAAGGAATTCAACTCCTTTTCACCCCCACCTCCCAAGTTTATTTTCCCCCTAAAATGCGTGTTTATTTTAAAGGAGATTCCAAATACCAATTTTTACATTTGCATCAACTTTAATTTTCATAAGATATAAGTATCCTCATACAAATAATTCAATTAACTTTCCAATTCTTTCACCCCTTTTAATTAGATTTTCTGAAATCAGAGGAATATGTGTTACTTCACTTTTAAAGGCGATTCCAAATACCAATATTCACGTCTGCAACATCTTTAGTTTTTGAGATACCATGTAGTCTCTTACAAATAATTTAACCGATTTTTTAACGCCCGCCGAAGTGGACTTTCCAAAAACGAAAAATACATGTTTCTTTACTTTTAAAGGACATTCCATTCACCAATTTTTACATTTGTAACATCTTCATTTTTGAGATATCAGTATCCTAATAAAAAGAATTCAACCCACTTTTCAGTCCTTCTGGGGGACCAAGTGGTTTTTATGAAAACAAAATATACGTTTCTTATTTTTAAAAGAGATAAAAATACCAATTTTCACTTCTGTAACATGTTAAGTTCTTGAGATATATTTTTTTAGTTCCCCTTAAGTGGATTTTCCAAAAAAAATATCTATGTCTCTACTTTTGCAGGAGATTCCAAATACCAGTTTTTACATCTGTAATATGTTACATTTCTGAGATGTACTGTAGATATAGTCCTTCTAAAAATTCACCCCATTTTTTACTCCTGTTCACCCCCCATTAATTGGATTTTCTCAAAACCAAAAAAAATCTGTTTCTTTATTTTTAAAGGAGATTCCAATACCAATTTTCATGTCTGTAACATCTTCAGTTTTTGAGATATAAGTATCCTTATGTATTTAAACCACATTTCATCTTTTTCACCACCCCCCCCCCCCCAGCCCCGCTTAATTGGATTTTCCCAAAACAAAATAAATATGTGATTCTTTATTTTTAAAAGATATTGCAAATACCAATTTTTACATCTGTAAACTTTTAAGTTTTTGAGATACAGATATACTCATTTCAAAACTTCACCCCCCTTTTCACCCCTTTAGTGATGGAATATCCAAAAACCCTTCCTTATTGAGCACTTACACTCTAATATAAATGTATCCCCAAAATTTCATTACATTATGTCCAGTAGTTTAGGCTCAGCGATGATCAGTCGGTCGGTCGGTGTTATATATATATATATATATATAGATTTAATTTTAATTCTACCTGTCTGCAATAAAAATGTATAAAATCTGTCGTAGTCCTCACCCTTAAACAATAAGATCCAGGAGTCAGATTTATAAACGTGCAGTTTGAAGAATTATCATCTGCCTGAAAAGAAGAAAAGTGCAATTTATTATTTACACATTTTCATCAAATACAGTAAACTAAAGAAGGAGGGAAGGAATGTACACAAAGGATAATGAACACACTGTGTAATGGAAAGAAACAAAGAAGTGGAAATCAGGCCATATATAGGGTGGTCGGAAACAACGCGAACTGGATATATTTGAACTTCAGAGGTTTGGTAATACTGATAATAAATTTGATATCTCACACCATTGTTATTTTATCTGCTGCTAAAGTTAGCCAGTCAGACTGCTTCAGTGGCAAATTCAAGTGGGCTTTGAGAGGAGGTGTTGCTAAATCTGCATGTGGATTAATGACAGCTTGAGAACCATGCTATGAAATAGTCATCAACACAAACATATTGTGGGTTTCAGCCAGTGTCACCTGTTGCCTGTGGTGGGACAGTAATGATGGGGAAGTTTCAGTCTATGAAGATGTGACCATTGTTGAACAGCCATGTGCGAAATTCAGTGAAGCCACAGAAATCCTTGTCATGCAATGTTATTTAATTTTGGTCTTGTAAACATTTTAACAATTTTTACAGTTGTTTGGGCTAAGCAAATGAACATTTAAATGCTGAAGAATTTATGTAAAGAAAATGATGTTTGGAGAATTTATGTGGGTTAGAAAATGTCAATTTGAAGAATACAGGGTGTTTCAAAAATAATATACGTATTACAGAGTATTATTTTGTCCAAACTATCGATCGCTGCACCTCGGTTCGGTTATTGGAGAAACGAATACATAGTCTAGTTTATATTAATAGCCGCTAGATGTCAGTTGTCTTCTGTTTTGCTTGGTAACCGTCATATGTTTAAAATGGCTACTCCGCAGCAGAAAGCATTTTGTGTTCTCGAGTTTATCAAGTGCAATTCCGTGATTACAGTGCAAAGACGTTTCAGGTTGAGGTACCAAATTTATCCTCCGAATGGGTGGAACATTCACAGATGGTATTGGCAGTTTGTAAACAAAGGACGTGTTTGTAAAGGAAAGAGTCCTGGCCGCCTTCGTGTTCCTGAAGAAAATGTTGCACGAACTGAAACTGCTTTTCAACGTTGTTCTTCAAAATCAACTCGTCGTGTCAGTTGGGAGTTACAGCTGCCTACAACAACAATTTGGCATGTTTTGAGATGTCAGTTGGTTATGAAGCCATACAAGTTACAGCTGTTACAAGCTCTGCGTCCTGATGACAAACGCAAACGTGTGGCATTTTGTAACAAGATTCTTGTTGCTATTGACAATGATAACATTTTCACACAATGCATCGTGTTCAGTGATGAAGCAACTTTCCATGTTAGTGGTCAGGTGAACAAACACAATGTTGGAATTTGGGGCCTACAGAACCCACCTGCAGTCATTGAACATGTACGAGATTCGCCCAAAGTCAATGTGTTTTGTGCGATATCCCGATCGTCTGTTTATGGCCCATTCTTCTTTGATGAAAACATGGTTAACCGTCAGCAGTATCTCGCTATGTTACAAAACTGGTTGTTTCCGAGGCTGCTTGAAGACAACTTCATTTTTCAACAAGATGGAGCACCCCTTCATTGGAGTCGCCAAGTGCATGAATATATAAATGTAACTCTACCGAACCATTGGGTTGGTTGTCAAGGAGCTGGCGACTTAGCATGCCTCAGCTGGGCTCCATGGTCACCGGATTTGATACCCTGTGACTTCTTCCTGTGCGGTTTCATTGAGGACAACATTTATGTACCACCACTCCCACAGACCCTGGAAGAGTTGAAGAACCGGATCCGTACTGCCATAACATCAGTGACGAAGGACATGCTTGCCCGAGTATGGGAGGAATTTGAGTATCGATGTGATATTGTTCATGTTGCTGATGGAGGACATATTGAACATCTGTAATCTGAACTTGAGACGTTTGTAAATATGTGTGTAAAGTTATTTAATAAATATATGCATTCGAAATACGTATATTCTTTTTGAAACACCCTGTATATTGAAAGTTTTTTAAAAATTATTGTAACTGATGGACTTTGAAGAAGAATTTTTAAAATGTAATTTGAAGAAAATTATATGTTAGGAAATATTAACGATGTAAGAAAATTTGTAATATTGTGTCTTGGTAAAATGCATGCAGTACATAATTTTTGGAGCAGCATGTACTGGCACATGGTGGAAATAGGTAATGTAATTCTAATTGCATCAGCAGTTTAGAAACTGGCCACATAAGGCCATGTATTTGGATTGGTCAGAATAACGACCTTTCCAATTGGCTAAAACGGGAATCCAGAAAAATTCAGTGTTCCTATTGGTTATTTTGTGATCTGTCCATTTCCAGCCCTCTGCCGGCTTCATGTGTGTAATACATGTGGTCTGCGTCTTTTCCATCTGACCAACCTAGTGAGCGCATTTTTTTTTTTCAAAATTATCCTTCCTAAAATTAGAGTGCGGGGATTATTCGTGTAAATACGGTATGTTTATTTGGTCATCCACAACTTTTTGGACTCCAGCATTCAGCAGCTATACTTGCTTGCGGTGAAACGATGACACTTACATTGAGCCACTAGCTTACTGGGACGTTCTATAACCACTAAATAAATAAATAGTGTGTCTATACACAGTGGTGAAAACTCCACAATTCCTATCACCACCTCCCCAGCATGAATCGAATAGCTCTAATATATGGTGTATTGTGTCATGTACCATTAGTAATCAGAATATGTATGATCTAGAGGAATGGTAAGACAAAAAAAGAAAGTTACTTAACACCCCAGCTTCTCCCCATCAATATTCAGACAGGCTGTTCCGCTCGGTGAGGTAACTCTTGTAGATCGTACGTCGTGCAGACATTTGCTCATGGCTGACTTTGGGACAGACAATATATTAAAGTACTGAGAGTGGTAACCTTTCTGCTATGATAAAAATGTACAAGGCAAGGAAGATCAGAATGTACTATTCCTCCTCTTTCTTTGTTATGAAGGAATTCTTTGTTGATATTAACACCAGTAGGATGCAGGAAATAAATATAAAGTTGTAATTACTTCGTTATCATTTGTCATGGAAAAGATTGGAAATTGTATTTTCTACAACTTTTGTTGTGTATCAGTTATCAGTAGGATCAGAATAAATGCAGATATTTTAGAATTAATTTTTATGCTTTCTCCTAAACAGCTATTTCACACAATGTGAATAAAATCATTTACAGCATAGATTGTACTGCCTTCTGCCCTGACCTTAAATACTAGTTTTCATTAAATTATGTTTGGCTGTTTTCTCGTGATATATATATATATATCATCATCATCATTTGCCTTTATCCAGCTGTAGCTGGGTAGGGGCAAATGTGGTTCCTCTCCACTTTCTTTGGTCTTTCCACCACTCCTCCTCCAACACTGTGTCCCAGTCTTTCTATAATACTGCGTTGGATTGTGTCCATCCATCTCAATCGTGGTCGTCCACGGCCTCTCCTTCCTTGCATTTGCATTTCCATCACCTTTTTTTTTTTTACATCAAAGAAAGGACAATAAGTTCCACCTTTTCAATACTATATATTGTGTGAAAGTTTTACGTTTTAACTGTAATGTAAAACTTTCACACAATATATAGTATTGAAAAGGTGGAACTTATTGTCCTTTCTTTGATGTAAATCTTGTTTCAATACGGAACCTAAATATGAAATTCTTTACGTTAAATCACCTTTTTTGGCATTCTTTCATCACTCATTTGCTTAGTCGGCTCTTCTCTATTTTATCATTCATTTTTTCCACTCCAATTTCTTCCCGGATTTTCTCATTCCTTATTTTGTCTCTTCTACTCTTCTGTATCATACTCCTCAAGAACTTGATTTTGGCTGCCTGTATTCGACTCTCATCCTTCTTTGTCATTGTCCAAGTTTCTGCTCCATAAGTTGTTATGGGTACATAATACATCTTGTACATAGTTTCCTTCACTTCCATTGGCACATCTTTGTCCCATAACATGTTTCTTACACTATGATAGAAACAGCTCCCAGCTTGAATCCTCTTACTTATCTCAGCATCCAGTCAAGCATTCTCCATTAATTCACTCCCCAGGTATTTGAACGTCTCCACTACTTTCAGGGAGTAGTTGTTTGCAACTCTAATCTGACCTTTCCCTTCTTTCTCCCCTCTAGTCATAACAAGAGTTTTACTCTTTTCTACACTTATTTTCAATCCACATTCTTCGATCTTCGCACCACTCACCACATCCAACTGTTGTTGAACCTTCATGTCCGCTTCTTCCCAAATCACAATATCATCTGCAAATAACATGATGTTCACTTCTCTTCCTCTATATGTTGCTTTTGCTTTTCTCATGATGTCATCCATTACTATTGTAAACAGGATTGGCATTAGGATACTTCCCTGTCTCAGCCCACTAGTAATTTTGAACCACCTTGTCCTGCCAACTTGTGTTTGCACGCAACTACAACCTTCCTTGTACATTGTCATGATCATTTTTATTAATGCCTGTCCAATTCATTTTTGCACCAGACTGTCCCAAACTTTAGTCCTGAAGACACTGTCATATGCCTTTTCAATGTCAATGAATGTCATCACCATATCATTCCCAGACTCCCCTTGCTTTTCCATTAATTATCTCATAATGAAAATGGGCTCTATTGTTGACCTTCCACTTCTGAAACCAAACTGATTTTCCTGTATCTGATTTTCAATACTCAACCTTATCCTACTTTCCAGTATTTTCTCCATTATCTTAGCATCATGGGATATCAGAGTAATTCAACTACCGGGCGAGTTGGCTATGTGGTTAGGAGCGCGCAGCTGTGAGTTCGCATCTGGAAGATACTGTGTTTGAATCCCACTGTCGGCAGCCCTGAAAATGGTTTTCCGTGGTTTCCCATTTTCACACAAGGCAAATGCTGGGGCTGTACCTTAATTAAGGCCACGGCCGCTTCCTTCCCATTCCTAGGCCTTTCTTGTCCCATTGTCACCATAAGACTTATCTGTGTCGGTGCGACATAAAGCAAAATAGCAAAAGAAAAAAAAAGTGATTCCCCTGTAGTTCTTCAATACTATACTTTCTTATCACCTTTCTTGAAAATTGGGATAATTATTCCTTTTTGTCAATCCTAAGGGACCTCCTTAATCTTCCAGACAATCCTGAGAACTCGATATGTCCACTGCAGGCCTACAGCTCCAGCTGCCTTTATCATCTCCACTGAAATTTAATCTGTTCCAGCAGTTTTTCCATTCTTCATCTTTCTTACTGCCATTTCAATTTCATTCATTGTAATTTCTTTATCCATTCTTCATCACCTAGTTGCCTTTCCTGGTCATCCATTGAATGACTGTCATTAGTTCTCATGTTCAGCAACTTCTGAAAATACAGTACTCTCTCTATCTGTGCCAACGGCCGTAGCCGTGTTGAAACACCGGATCCCGTGAGATCTCCGAAGTTAAGCAACATTGGGTGTGGTCAGGAGTTGGATGGGTTGTCACGCGCTGTTGGTGGGGAGTAAGGGAATGGAGGAGCAGAAAGGTACTGGCCACCCTACCGCGCGTAAACTCCGGCTCAGGAACACCTCTGCGGAGGTTCGGACCTACCTTCGGGCAGAATAACCCTTACCTTACCTCTCCATCTATTTCTTACTTCTGGCTTTGTAAATATTATGCTGCCTTCATCCTTCACACATCTGGTGTTTACTTGATCTCTCTTTATGTTTCTTAAAATACCATACAGTAATTTCTTGCTGCCTTGCATATCATCTCTCAGTTTCTGTGTGAATGAGGCCCAGCTTTTCCTCTTTAATTCCTCCACTACTTTCTTGGTCAAATTCTTTGTCTCCACATATTTTCTTCTACTTTTTTCCATCTTAGATGTTTTCCATGCTTTCCATGCCATTTTCATTTCCTTCACTTTAATCTTTACCCTATCATTCCACCAGTGTGTCTCTTTGTCTTTCACATTTCCTGATGTTCTACCACATACCTTTCCTGCATATCCAACCAGTGCTTCCTTAAATCTTTTCCATTCATCTTCAACATTCCCCATCTCCATCCTGGATACCAAAGGTATTATTTCCCCTTGAAATTCTTCTTGTATGATTTTCTCCTTCAGTTTCCATACTTTAATTCTTTTCTCTCTTCTTAATGGGTTTTTTCAATCTTTCCCACTTTCAGTTTGCCTATCACAACTCTATGATCTCCATCAAAGGCTTCTTCAGGCATGGCTGTAACATCTAAAGGTTCTTCCGGTGTTCTTTCTCTATGATTATATAATCAATCATGGTCTTTGTTTGTCTGTCTCCCCAACCATACCTTGTAATCTTCTGACTGTTCTTCTTCCTAAACCAGACGTTTCCAACAATCATTTGGTTCCTCATGCAAAAATTCAACAACTCGCCTTCTGGATTTACATTTCCATATCCAAAGGGCCCTATCAATCAATCAATACTGATCTGCATTTAGGGCAGTCGCCCAGGTGGCAGATTCCCTATCTGTTGCTTTCCTAGCCTTTTCCGAAATGATTTCAAAGAAATTGGAAATTTATTGAACATCTCCCTTGGTAAATTATTCCAATCCCTAACTCCCCTTCCTATAAATGAATATTTGCCCCAGTTTGTCCTCTTGAATTCCAACTTTATCTTCATATTGTGATCTTTCCTACTTTTATAAACGCCATTCAAACCTATTCGTCTACTAATGTCATTCCACGCCATCTCTCCGCTGACAGCTCGGAACATACCACTTAGTCGAGCAGCTCTTCTTATTTCTCTCAATTTTTCCCAACCCAAACATTGCAACATTTTTGTAACGCTACTCTTTTGTCGGAAATCACCCAAAACAAATCGAGCTGCTTTTCTTTGGATTTTTTCCAGTTCTTGAATCAGGTAATCCTGGTGAGGGTCCCATACACTGGAACCATACTCTAGTTGAGGTCTTACCAGAGACTTATATGCACTCTCCTTTACATCCTTACTACAACCCCTAAACACCCTCATAACCATGTGTAGAGATCGGTACCCTTTATTTACAATCCCATTTATGTGATTACTCCAGTGAAGATCTTTCCTTATATTAACACCTAGATACTTAGAATGATCCCCAAAAGGAACTTTCACCCCATCAACGCAGTAATTAAAACTGAGAGGACTTTTCCTATTTGTGAAACTCACAACCTGACTTTTAACCCCGCTTATCAACATATCATTGCCTGCTGTCCATCTCACAACATTTTCAAGGTCACGTTGCAGTTGCTCACAATCTTGTAACTTATTTATCACTCTATAGAGAATAACATCATCCGCAAAAAGCCTTACCTCCGATTCCACTCCTTTACTCATATCATTTATATATATAAGAAAACATAAAGGTCCGATAACACTGCCCTGAGGAACACCCCTCTCAACTATTACAGGGTCAGACAAAGCTTCACCTACTCTAACTCTCTGAGATCTATTTTCTAGAAATATAGCAACCCATTCAGTCACTCTTTTGTCTAGTCCAATTGCACTCATTTTTGCCAGTAGTCTCCCATGATCCACCCTATCAAATGCTTTTGACATGTCAATCGCGATACAGTCCATCTGACCTCCAGAATCCAAGATATCTGCTATATCTTGCTGGAATCCTACAAGTTGAGCTTCAGTGGAATAACCTTTCCTAAAACCGAATTGCCTTCTATCGAACCAGTTATTAATTTCACAAACATGTCTAATATAATCAGAAAGAATGCCTTCCCAAAGCTTACATACAATGCATGTCAAACTTACTGGCCTGTAATTTTCAGCTTTATGTCTATCACCCTTTCCTTTATACACAGGGGCTACTATAGCAACTCTCCATTCATCTGGTATAGCTCCTTCGACCAAACAATAATCAAATAAGTACTTCAGATATGGTACTATATTCCAACCCATTGTCTTTAGTATATCCCCAGAAATCTGATCAATTCCAGCCGCTTTTCTAGTTTTCAACTTTTGTATCTTATTGTAAATGTCATTGTTATCATATGTAAATTTTACTACTTCTTTGGCCTTAGTCTCTTCCTCTATCTCGACATTATCCTTGTAACCAACAATCTTTACATACTGCTGACTGAATACTTCTGCCTTTTGAAGATCGTCACATACACACTCCCCTTGTTCATTAATTATTCCAGGAATGTCCTTCTTGGAACCTGTTTCTGCCTTAAAATACCTATACATACCCTTCCATTTTTCACCAAAATTTTTATGACTGCCAATTATGCTTGCCATCATGTTATCCTTAGCTGCCCTCTTTGCCAGATTCAATTTTCTAGTAAGTTCCTTCAATTTCTCCCCACTTCCACAGCCATTTCTAACTCTATTTCTTTCCAGTCTGCACCTCCTTCTTAGTCTCTTTATTTCTCTATCTTCCTTTCCTTGTCTTTCCATTCCAATTTGTGCATTTAGATCTCCCATCAATAACACTTCCTGATCTTCTATCTGTCTCTCCACTTCCTCTAAAAAGTCCTCTAGATGTTCATCTATGCAACCCGTTTGTGGGGTATACAACTGAAATAGATCTTTCATGTCATTTTTAAACTGGAGTCTCATAACCATCATCCTATTGCTGACGCATTTTGTATATTCCACATATTCTTGGATTTATTTTCTAAGTATGATGGCCATTCCATTTTTTGCTTCAGGTTTTCTGCTGTAATACAGCCTGTATCCTTCTTTCAGAAGAATATCTCCCATATCCGTCTTCTTGGTCTTACACAGTCCAAGTATGGCTATATCGTTTTCTTTCATGAAGTCAACCAGTTCTTCTGTCTTTCCCATCAGTGTCAGGACATTTACTGTCGCAATCTTGATGTAGTTTGGTCTGGTTGCCCACTTCTCACAGTTCCCCCAGCATATTTATTAAAATTATAATTGTAAGTGTTATAAGTGTTCTATTACAGCTGTTTTTATGACATTGCGGTTACAACACTATTTATCTTACTGAGGTTAAGGTGAAAACGATTAGCATAAGAAGTTCAGCTTAGAAGAAGTATTTTATGTGGTGTTCTAGTCTTTTCCATACATCACAGCCAAACACTTAACTGTTTTAAGTAGAATAATTGTGTTTAATGGTTATTTTTAAACTTGTAAATATTTTTAAACTTTTAAGGGATAATCTCATATGCTTAACAACAAAATCAGGATCCTGATTCTAATTTAGAGAAGATATAATTGGCTGATAATGCTTGTAATACAAGCAAAACATGTCCCATTAAAAATCTAATGTAAACTTACATTGAATTTCAATACGGACAAAAAATGATATTAATTACTTGTAATGCAGGTTCTCCCAGCAGCCGAAGAGCTGCACGTCACATTTAGCAGGGGACACCCTAACCTTTTCCGAGGCACCATATCTGCTTTATCCATATAGGCTATTGTTATGATGGGCTTGCCACATCCAAAGGCATAAATATATACACTTAAAAATTACATTTCTTTCTTATTCTGGACATTCCTAACATATAAATAACAATCTTTAAAAATCCTGGCCAAAGTATGAACGTAAGTCCTATTTTATTTATGTAGATGGACCAGATTAACAACTAGTAAGAATTCAAAGATGAATTTCTTTATTTAACTTAGTTATCATCCAACAATTACGTATTTTCAATTTTGATGATGATGATGATGATGCTTGTTGTTTTAAGGGGACTAACATCGAAGGTCATTGGCCCCTATTTTTTCAATTTTATAATAAAATATTTGTTCATAAGAAGTGTTTTCACTTACCATACAGTTTTTCACAAAGGGAAGATCCTTCTGTTTTGTGCATTTCAGATTTCCTTCATCCTAAGAAAATTTAAAATTAGGATTAAAATAACTAATATAATCAATATCACTAAAGTAGATATTAACATTCTATTGGCTAATTATACTTTTTAAACACCGTCTTGCAATGTAGAAAAAGTACAATGGTACCCTTGTACAAGACCAAAGGAGATGTGCATGAATGCAGAAATTTTAGAGACATTAAACTTACCTGACATACACCAAAGAACTGGGAAAGAGTCATATACAAGCACTGGCTTAAACTAGTAACTCTAACTGATCACCAGTTTGATTCACACATGGAAGGGCTACTACAGGGTCGCTAATATATATTCAGACTGAACACACGGTGTTTGTACTCTGCCCTATGACAGCTGTCTCTGCCCAACTTATGTTGCGCGTGCATGGCCACCCTACTTTAAGCGAATATACAGTCTCATATGAAATATTACCTTATAAAAGATGCTGGAAGTGTCGTCCTTCCTGGGTTATCTGCTAACCACATTCTGGCTGATACGATTGAGTTCTGCCACGGTAATGTTTCCAATTTCATTCATAATATTTACTTTCAGTTCCTCCAATGTGTGAGGATTTGTTTGATATACTTTTTCTTTCATTTTACCCCAGAAGTAAAAACAAGTAAGAACAATGGGGAAAGAGACCAGCACTGATCACTCTGTCTGCAAATACTTCTGAGATTATAAGAAGGGAATCTTCTGCTTATGAGCAGGGACTGAATCTTGTTGAAAGCACCTATGTGGTTTTTCTTCTTCTGTTAACTGATGGAAGAATGGCATCAAAATGATATCTTGGTACTTCTCTGCATTTACTCTTGTCTCAAAAGAAATAGGCTCAATTACACTGACTGACAGAGCAAATGCAACACTAAGAAGTAGTGGTCAGAACTTTATGCCAATTGCAGGGTAGACTGATGTCACTGAGGTATGCTCATGATGTGAAACGCGCCGCTGTGGTGCGCACGTAGCGAACGATAAATGGGACACGGCGTTGGCGAATGGCCCACTTCGTACCGTGATTTCTCAGCCGACAGTCATTGTAGAACGTGTTGTCGTGTGCCACAGGACACGTGTATAGCTAAGAATGCCAGGCCGCCGTCAACGGAGGCATTTCCAGCAGACAGACGACTTTACGAGGGGTATGGTGATCGGGCTGAGAAGGGCAGGTTGGTCGCTTCGTCAAATCGCAGCCAATACCCATACGGATGTGTCCACGGTGCAGCGCCTGTGGCGAAGATGGTTGGCGCAGGGACATGTGGCACGTGCGAGGGGTCCAGGCGCAGCCCGAGTGACGTCAGCACGCGAGGATCGGCGCATCCGCCGCCAAGCGGTGGCAGCCCCGCGCGCCACGTCAACCGCCATTCTTCAGCATGTGCAAGACACCCTGGCTGTTCCAATATCGACCAGAACAATTTCCCGTCGATTGGTTGAAGGAGGCCTGCACTCCCGGCGTCCGCTCAGAAGACTACCATTGACTCCACAGCATAGACGTGCACACCTGGCATGTTGCCGGGCTAGAGCGACTTGGATGAGGGAATGGCGGAACGTCGTGTTCTCCGATGAGTCACGCTTCTGTTCTGTCAGTGATAGTCACCGCAGACGAGTGTGGCGTCGGCGTGGAGAAAGGTCAAATCCGGCAGTAAGTGTGGAGCGCCCTACCGCTAAACAACGCGGCATCATGGTTTGGGGCGCTATTGCGTATGATTCCACGTCACCTCTAGTGCGTATTCAAGGCACGTTAAATGCCCACCGCTACGTGCAGCATGTGCTGCGGCCGGTGGCACTCCTGTACCTTCAGGGGCTGCCCAATGCTCTGTTTCAGCAGGATAATGCCCGCCCACACACTGCTCGCATCTCCCAACAGGCTCTACGAGGTGTACAGATGCTTCCGTGGCCAGCGTACTCTCCGGATCTCTCACCAATCGAACACGTGTGGGATCTCATTGGACGCCGTTTGCAAACTCTGCCCCAGCCTCGTACGGACGACCAACTGTGGCAAATGGTTGACAGAGAATGGAGAACCATCCCTCAGGACACCATCCGCACTCTTATTGACTCTGTACCTCGACGTGTTTCTGCGTGCATCGCCGCTCGCGGTGGTCCTACATCCTACTGAGTCGATGCCGTGCGCATTGTGTAACCTGCATATCGGTTTGAAATAAACATCAATTATTCGTCCGTGCCGTCTCTGTTTTTTCCCCAACTTTCATCGCTTTCGAACCACTCCTTCTTGGTGTTGCATTTGCTCTGTCAGTCAGTGTATTTGTCTTACACTAACAGCACACCAAACACCAATCTTCCTACCATAAAGAGGGACTTCATAAACACCATGAGGATTTTCTGCACACTAGTAGCGAGAGTTATGACTGTACACATGACCATCAAGATAAAACCAGAACTTTTACATAAGAAAATACGATGTTGCAATGATAACTGTCTCACCATGTTAACAGCTGAGATTCAGACTGGTGATTCATGCTTGCCTGGTCGAACATGTGCAAGCTACTTGCAAGGTCAAGAACTATGCGCATCTCTCCCATGTTGCAGCTGCCGTAGCGCAGAGTACAAACACCGTGCATTCCGTCTGGGTTTATGTGACAGACCCTGTACAGATGTTATACATGTCATTAGAACAGTCATAGAAAAATCAATCAGTCTGTCAGTCATTTACTCTATAACCAACAGGAAATCATGACCTAAGCTGGTAGGAAACCCCCACTGTTTCCATAGTGGCCATGGCAAGCACGTTCTTGATGGTCTGCATCCAATTCAATCTGTTTTGAGCTGCTTTCTTCAGTTATTCCATTATTGATTTCAGATACTTGGCCTCTGCTTCTACTTAACTGATCCACATTTTTTCGGAGTACTGCCAACCAGGAGGATGATGAGGATCCAATAGTTGTTTTGAAAGTTGAGTTTCCTCCACTCTGCAGATGTGTCCAAACCAATGGAGTCATGACTGTCTAATTTTATCCTTGATGGATGACAGGTTGATTAGAACATGCCTTTCTAATCTGTGAGTTCTGCCAATGGTCTAAAAGTGAGATGCAAAGAATTCTACGTAAACATCACATTTGACAGACCTCCAGCTCATACAGGTCGGCAGCTAACAATGTAAGGAACCATAAAAAATAATTAGAACAGTACTATTATAAACCCTCACTTTTCTTTCTTCAAATTTGATTTACGTCACATTGACACAGATAGGTCTTATGGTGATGATAGGATAGATTAACCTTACAAAAGCTTGACATAAATCGATGTCTGTACCCTACAGATTTCCTTTGTTAGGCTTGTTGGTGATAATCAGCTGATGCAAGTATAGGAAGGTAAAGCCGAGTTTATACGGGGACAATATGCAGGACAGGACAATATTGTACTGTACTGTCCTGGGTTCCATAAACAGCTCATTAGTTGTGCAGGAAAAAACAAGGCAATGTTCATACATCAGTAAAACAGATCCAAGGAAAATGAATAAAATTTTTACATATATTATACGCAGAAGTATTAGATATAGTAGGAGATGAACTAACCAACAATAGTCCGGTTGCATGGCTAAATGGTTAGCGTGCTGGCCTTTGGTCACAGGGGTCCCAGGTTCGATTCGCGGCAGGGTCGGGAATTTTAACCATCATTGGTTAATTTTGCTGCTAGGTGTATGTGTCGTCTTTCATAATTTCATCCTCATCACAACGTGCAGGTCGCCTACGGGAGTCAAATCAAAAGACCTACATTTGGCGAGCCGAACATGTCCTCGGACACTCCCAGCACTAAAAGTCTTACACCATTTCATTTCAACCAACAATAATAAAAGACTGTGAGTACAGAAATTGATGGCACACAGATCTTCATTAGGATCATCTATTTTATTATGAAAGGAATTAGAAGAGGATCTTCAATAATACAAAATGTGTATGAGGATGACAACAAAAAATGTTAGAACTTTCAAACCATGGTATTTTTTACTTACAGGTTACACACTGTCCACAGCAGTGCCTGATCGCATAAGAATCTTGTACTCTTGTTTACTTCTGTTAAGTACGTTGGTCTGAGGCTTTTGGTCCTCTTTTTCACTTCATTTCAGTCTAAATCTAATAGCCATGCCTTCTATAGCTTCTCCGATCATGTTGTCATGACATTGTTTATTCATGTATTCCCAGCAAGCATTCCTGCTCTCTACAAACACTGTTGAACTTGGAATGTAAGTTGTAATCCTACTTTGATGGCATTTGGACGAAGACTTGTCCTCGTATCCAGCCTATATTTCCTTATTGTTCTGTCCCAAGTGCGTTCACACGAGGACAGGACAGAAAGAGCAATGGTGGGGCAAAGAAATTGTCCATAGGACAAATAAATTGAAATAAGATATATAATGGTTCAACCTTTTCATTACAAAATAGAATTAGAAATGTAATGTTACATTCCTAGTTAATTGCAAGTGGTACCGGTTTCGACCACTGTTCCGGGTCATCATCAGTCGATCACTTAAAATGTAAAGAACAATGCACAGGAAAACAATAGTTGATGTATAAATCTTTCACCACTTGCAGTTCATGAAGCACTATAACACTTTAGGGATTAGCATTGCATGTTGAAAGTTCCCAAAATCCTGAACACTTTAAATGTGTTGAAACCGGTCCCAAAGTTAACATGTTGCAACTTAATATTGGTACAACTTAATAACAGTGTATTGAAAAGATGGAACCTCTATACTTTCTTTTTAGTATTGTAATTCTCAGTTCAATACGGAACAATTATGAAGTTTTTAACTTTAAATATACTTTCTATGCTTGCACAGTGCATCGTTATCATTGTTAGCTGCCAAAAACTATATTGCCATACTATGGTGGGTCAGTGTGCTGAATATCATCTTGTTTTGTGCTTCAGGAATTAAACTACAATTGCATATGTTTTTATGTACTGCACAGCCTCTGTAGCTCAGGCGGCAGTGTGCTGGCCTCTCACTGCTGGGTTCCATGGTTCAAATCCTGGTCACTCCATGTGAGATTTGTGCTGGACAAAGCAGAGGCAGGACAGGTTTTTCCCTAGGAACACTGGTTTTCCCTCTCATCTTTCATTCCAGCAACACTCCAATATCATTTCATTTCATCTGTCAGTCATTAATCATTGCCCCAGTGGAGTGCAACAGGCTTCAACAGCCAGCACAATTCCTATCCTATCCTCGCCGCTAGATGGGGGCTTCATTCATTCCATTCCTGACCCGGTCAAATGACTGGAAACAGGCTGTGGATTTTCATTTTTCATAGTCTTTGCAAACGTTGAAATGGAGCATTTACATGAACAGCAGTTTGGTATCAAATTCTGCTTCAAACTAGGAAAAAGTGCTTCAGAATATTATGATCACTGAACCCATTATCGGCCGAATGCAAGCCAGGCAACCATCCTCTCTTATCACTAATCAGAGGGAAGGAAGAAATGAAAGAGGTTTGACACTTAGAAAATTGAAGGTTCTGACCAAAGAAAAACAAGAGCCATGAAAGACATGAAAATGAAAGACTCGCCAGGCCTCACAAATCTAATTCTGCTGTGATTCGAAGAGAACATGAGCTGACCAAGGGAGGTCAGATAGGAAAGATGAAAGTGAAAACCCTGACACAAGTAAGTCAGAATTCCAAACTCAAAGACCCTGTTTCCCCCCCCTTAACTGCTTCTTACAAGAGGCAGGGGACACTGTGGTGTATTCTATACTGGTCTCTCCCATGGGGAGTATGCCGAAGACAACTTTTGAGGAACAGGCATGGGATGTTCCCAAACATTTGAGTGGTTTTTCTGCTTTAACGGGGCAGAACCTTGATTGATGAAGATGTGTATCCTCGTCATCCACTGTCCACTTTAAGGCTAAAAATGATCACCAGTGTGCATCTAACTATCCACATAGACGGTCAAATATTTAATGCTGCTTTTTACATCAGAAGTTTTGAAATGTGTGCAGAAGGATGTCAGTTGAAAGCGACCTGATTAGTGGTGAAACTACATGTGATTCATTCATCAAGACAAAACATGTGCCTATCTGCTCGCCTGAGTCAATGGTTTTTGGCCAAGAACAGTGTAACCTTGAAGCTACATTCTCCCCATTACCCATCCTTGCACACTACAACTTTTCCCTCCTACCAAAACTGAAAATGCAGCTGATTGATTGAATGAAGATTTCAGATGGTGGAGGAAATTCAAACAATAGCAGTCTGTTTTTGAACCTGCTGCAAGAAAATTACTTTCTGGAATACTTCTGACCATGGGAGTGCTGCTGGAACCATGCCTAGCCTCAAAATGGGCTACTTGGTAGGTAATAGAGGCCTATAATGTTTGGGACTTTATCGACTTTACCTCATATATTAGAGAGCTTGGAAATATCTTGACAAGTGCTTTAATTTTGATGGAGTATACTCTTTTCAAGAAAACTGATAATTTGTGAATCTAAAGAATTCATTATTGTTTGGTGAACTGAGTCAGTGTATTTACTGGACGTGGAAACAAACTTTATTGTCTTCTAAAGGGAGTTTAAACAATCTTAATGGCGGCAATGATCAACATTGGGTGAATCACTTTTGCAAAAACAGGAATACCAAATGTACTTTTATGGAATAGACTCTTTCCATTGTAGCAAGTAGCTACTACTTAGAAAGAAACTTCCATTTTTAGGTTGCATCTGAATATGTTTATTTACAATGAAAAAACTTTTGGCGCCGGGCTGAGTGGCTCAGACGGTTGAGGCGCTGGCCTTCTGACCCCAACTTGGCAGGTTCAATCCTGGCTCAGTCCGGTGGTATTTGAAGGCGCTCAAATACGTCAGCCTCGTGTCGGTAGATTTACTGGCACGTAAAAGAACTCCTGCGGGACTAAATTCCGGCACCTCGGCGTCTCCGAAAACTGTCAAAGAAGTTTGTGGGACGTAAAACAAGTAACATTATTAAAACTTTTGCTGAATGGGACTCTAAATGTTCTCTGTGAATGCTTGCATTTTGAGTGCAGTCAAACTGAAACTTACTGCAAATTTTAGAACCTGAAAACATTTTACTAACCAGTTTGTTTCTGAAGTCCTGATGAAGGACAGAAGAAATCACCTGATGCCTGAAATTGTCCAGGCAGAATCGTTGTTGAAGTTTACAACAATTTCACTCACTTGAAATTCTTCAAACTTAGATTGAAGGAAGAGTCCTTATTATATGGGTGAGTTTTCTTGGGCAATTATCTTCCTAGTCCTCACGTGGTAGGTTTTTGTCAAATTTGCTCTTGACGCTAGAAGCATTAAAACGTAGAATGCGCTTTAAAGACCCTGAATACTTGTGGTTTTCCATGGAAAATACCAGGTGATAATGATAGAGCAGTGCTGTGTTAATTACTTAACTTATTTTCCATTAGTGACTAATAAGAATCATCTCAATATCTTTATTCAGTAGGAGGTACCAGCAACATGGTTGTTGCATTCAGAAATGGTTTATAGGAAGCACAAGATTATCATGTTCTTGCAAATGCTTCATTTTCATAAACATAGGATCCAATATGGTAACATGTAGCTAAGTTTCCTCATAATTAATTTGCCTTGTACATGCCTCATATATTGATTTGTTAGTACTTACAGGGACTTCATAGTTAATATAAGAGAAAAAATATTATAGTGCATAATTATGATTCTTTACATATATTTTCACATTACTACACCAGTTTCTTGGAACTGCAATGTGCATGGAAGACAGATACAAATATCTACAACAACATACTTCTTTATATTTGTCTCTATCTCTTTTAACTTCCCTTTCTTTTTATTTTCTCCTTATTTGTATGTATGAAGTAAATATTGTTCAGACTATGGTTAATTCACTACCTTCTTCTTTGGTTGGGAGTAGGCCTACTGCAGAAAGGAAAGTATTCCCCCTCTCATCCCCACTTCCCCGTAAAGCCAGCATTCAACCAAATGTGCACGTGCAGCACTCAAGTCAGCCAATCACCGAAGAAATCCAATAGTAAACATAAAATGTAAAAGTAAGTTTATTGAGCACTATGTACTTTTGAATAGCTGTTTCAACCATGGATATCAGGTCGAACTAAGCTACAGTGTCCTTGCCATTTCTGCTCTCTTGGTTAGAATCTTAGCTACTGTATTGCCAATCTACTGTAGAATGTGGATGTGAAATCAGAAGGCTGTGGGTTCAGTTCTCATCAGTGTCCAATTGGCCATTTTATTCTGTACTTAACCTGAGAGCATGGAGTGCCATGCTAGAGCATGCATAAAACATTGGCAGATGTGGAGTGTTGTACATATGCACTGTGCAACCTCTGCATTATGCTACTACCGAGCGAGTTGGTTGTGTGGTTAGGAGTGCGCAGCTGTGAGCTTGCATTTGAGAGATAGTGGGTTTGACCTTACTGTCAGCAGCCCTGAAGATGGTTTTCTATTGTTTCCCATTTTCACACCAAGAAAATGCTGGGACTGTACCTTAATTAAGGCCACAGCTGCTTCCTTCCCGCTCCTACCAGTTTCCTATCCCATTATCACCATAAGACCTATCAGTGTTGGTGTAATGTAAAGCAACTTGTAAAATAATAATAATAATTATGCTACTATTTGGCATAGGGATTTGAACTATGACGCTTTCTTTTACATAGGGATAGTACATTGTTTCTTTTCCTTTTCCTTTTAGTAGTTGTTTGAACTCTCTCTATTTATCTTTCCTTTTCCTTTAAGCAATTTGAATGTCATCAATTTTAGTGCTGTGACAATTGATTATAGTGAGAAGTTGTAAAGCGCCTTCTCTGATGAGAGTAATTCTTTGCGTTTGAACAAATGTTACAACTTGAGTGATATTATCTTAATTCTAATGATAGTTTATTGGTAAATTATGTTGCATTGCATATGAAAAACTTCATGTTTAATTCCATATTAACGTTGACTATTCACTTTTTAAGGGATGTATTAGATCCACGTTTCAATACAAATCGTGATACATTGAATCATAAAAAATAACAAGTCATATTAAAATGTACAACATGTTTCATCCCTCAAATTTAGCTACACAAATTTAAATGCTAAAAATACATATAAATTAAAAATAACACTGTGTTACATTAAAAACTGAAGTGGAAATTTTTTATCAAAAAACCCCATCTGTTGTCTTAAATGTATTAAGTAACTATGTGAAAGATAATGCCACTGTTAAAACACAGTACTGTTACAATACACACATAACATGATGAGAATATAACATAAACTTCCCAAGTTCAACTGATCTTGAGTGTATCTAATGGGGCCAATGGGGAACACCTCTTCAATGTCTGGTAGAATATCATTTTACAATTACCAGTCTTAAGTTCTCCTTAGGACTCGGCTTATTCCATCCATTCCACAGTAAGATTCTTCTAGAACACCACTGCTCTCATTTACTTTTTTGAGAGGTTTTCCCTGCTATTTTGGACCCCATAAACAAGACTCATTCACCTCCTATATATCATAAGTTTGTACAATAATCAGCTGTTTCAAAGTGACATTGATTCAACTCCTGTATTCTCAAGATCACTGTTCTTCTTCCATGCATGTCTGAAGTAGGGAGAGGGATCTTTGTTATACTGGTAATTTGATGGCATTTGTTCATCCCACCAACACAATATTCTTTAAAGCATTTGTAATAAAAATGCTGCTCCTCTTAATGATTACAGGATCTGATGGCAAAGTTCCTCCTATTTTTCAATCTTTGTTTCCAGTAATCAATTTCGTACTTCCCAAGCTAGCTCCAGATATTCTGCCCAGTCAGTTGGGTCCCTAAATTTTTCACATATTTTCCTATAAACATTTTTAATATGGATCAAATCCTTGAGGAGATCCGGTGTGGTGTCGTCTTGGGTGCCTTGGCGATACTTACTATTATTATTATATATTATTATTATTATTATTATTATTATTATTATTAATAATAATGTTATTTGTTTTATGTCCCACTAACTACTCTTTTACAGTTTTTGGAGATGCCAAGGTGCTGGAATTTAGTCCCGCAGGAGTTCTTTTATGTGCCAATAAATCTACCGACACGAGGCTGACATATTTGAGCACCTTCAAATACCACCGGACTGAGCCAGGATCGAACCTGCCAAGTTGGGGTCAGAAGGCCAGCGCCTCAACCGTCTGAGCCACTCAGCCCGGCTTTATTATTATTATTATTATTATTATTATTATTATTATTATTATTATTATTATTATTATTATTGATGTTCTGGACCTGCAGCAAGATGCAAGACCGCTACCTGACGGTAAATTACATCCGCTGCCATTGTCATTGCTGACAATGTGACCAGCACCATTGTCGCGCATAGGCAAGTGCGTGGGATTTCTGGCGATACGAATGATATACTTCCGTGCATTATTGACCTTATTATAGAGGTGAATAATTGAATGGTCAATATCATTCCTATGGTTTATTTCAAATGTGTTTAAATTTTTATTTATATGCCAGGAGAATCTACTGTAATCTAACTTCAAGTTCTCCAAAGGAAAAGATGGCTCTTGAAAACGAACCCAGGAAAGATTAAAAATGATCGGTTTATGATCAGAATCAAGTACATTATAAACAGTAAAATCAATTGGTCTCAACTCCTTTTTCACCCCACTGCCATTAAGTTGATTTCCCCCTGAAAAAGAAAAGGTGTATTTCTTTATGTTTAAAGGAGATTCCAAATATCAATGTTTACATCTGTTACCTTAAGTTTTGAGATATAAGTATCCCCATAAAAAGAAATCACCTTTGTCGCCATAAGACCTGTCTATGTTGGTGCAACATAAAGCAGGTTTAAGAAAGAAGAATTCACTTTTTTCACTTCCTTTTACACTCCCCCCTTTAGTGAATTTTCTGAAAAAATACTTCTTTCTTTATTAGTTAAGGATCTTCTAAATACCAATTATCATATTGTACAGTCTTCAGTTTTTGAGATATGTGTCCTCATAAAAGGAATTTAATTCCTTTTCACCCCTGCCACCAAGACGATTTTTTCCCCCAAAAAAAGTGTTTTTCTTTGTTTTTAAAGGAGATCCAAATCCTCATACAATTAATTCAATTAATTTTTCAATTCTTTCACTCCCCTTTCATTGGATTTTCCAAAAACAAAAAGATATGTGTTTCTTTACTTTTAAAGGAGATTCCAAATACCAATTTTCAAGTCTGCAATATCTTCAGTTTCTGAGACATAAGTATCCAAATTAAAAGCATTCAACCCCCTTTTTCACCCCTCCTAGTGGGATTATCTGAAAACAAAAAAATATGTGTTTCTTTATTTTTATAGGAGATTCTAAATACCAATTTTTACATCTGTAAACTTTTTAAAGTTTTGAGATATAGATACACTCATTTTAAAACTTCACCTCCCCCATTACACCCCCTTAGCGACGGAATATCTAAAAATCCTCCCTTAGCTCTGCGATGATGAATGAGGCAGTCAGTCAGGACATGTTCTTTTATATATATATATGAGTAAAGAATTAGAATCAGATTTTCAGATGATGTTATTCTGTACAGAGAAATAAATAAGTTACTAGATTGTGAGCAACTGCTAAAGGACCTCGACGATATTGTGAGATGGACAGTAGGCAATTCAATGATGATAAATGAGGTTAAAAGTCAGGTTGTGAGTTTCAAAAATAGGAAAAGTCCTCTTAGTTTTAATTAATGCATTGATGGGGTGAATGTTCCTTATGGAGATCTCTATAAGTACCGGTACCTAGGTGTTAAATATAAGGAAAGATCTTCATTGGGATAATCACATACATGGGATTGAAAGTAAAGGGTAGAGATCTTTGCACATCGTTACAAGGGTATTTAGGGGTTGTAGTAAGTGTGTAAAGGAGAGGGCATATAAGTCTCTAGTAAGACCCCAACTAGAGATGGGACCCTCACTGGTATTACTTTATTCAAGAACTAGAAAAAATCCAAAGGAACACAGCTCAATTTGTTCTAGATGATTTCCGACAAAGGAGTAGTGTTACAAAAATGTTACAAAGTTTGGGCTGGGAAGATTTGGGAGAAAGGAGACGAATTGCTCCAACTATATTGGTAAGTGGTATGTTCCAAGCTGTCGGTGGAGAGATGGCGTGGAATGACATTCATAGACGAATACGTTTGTGTGGTATTTTTAAAACTAGGATAGATCACAATATGAAGATAAAGTTGGAATTCAAGAGGAAAAACAGGGGAAATATTTGTTTATAGGAAGGGCACTTAGGGATTGGAATAGTTTACCAAGGGAGATGTTCAATAAATTTTCAAACTCTTTGCAATTATTTAAGAAATTACTAGGAAAACAACAGATCAGGAGTCTGCCACCTGGATGACTGCCCTAAATGTAGACCAGTGGTGGGTGGGTGGGTCAGTCGGTCGGTCGGTCGGTTGAATACATTTCTATTACACTTTTAACATTTTCATTTGACTTGCCCTCATATTTTAAAATGAGGAATTTAAACAAAACTATGAAAATAATCATAGTCTGATAGTAATTTTAGACTTCAACTTACTGTTTTATGAACTGAATATTTGGCAATGACATTCTCTTCTGTATCTGTCTCACATGTATCATTCTGCACAAGAAACATATGGACTGGGATTTTATCTCTCACTAGTAAATTAAAATTTTTAAAGGTAACTGTAATATTTCTTCTTCCATTGTAGAGTCTGAAACAAAAATCATGATGGAAATGAAGAAATTGATAATGCAGACACATTAGTTCAGTTGGATAATATAGAGGGTGAGTCTCTCCTCAATGGAAAAATGCAGAGGTGGCTGAAGCTATAATAAGGAGGATGGTAAGCTAAGGATTGGAGACAGTTTATTAATTACAGTTTACCAAAGCTGCAGGAGAAGATATTGCATTGCCTGTAAGAAGTGAAACAAACCAAACCCCATGGAGCAACAGCCGTGAAGGGCCTTGGCCTACTAACCGACTGCTGTTCAGCCCGAAGGCCTGCAGATTATTAGATATCATGTTGTTGGCATGACGAATTCTCTTGGCTATTATTCTTGACTTTAGAGACCAGAGCTGCTGTCTCACCATTACATAGCTCCTTAATTGTAATCACATAAGCTGAGTGGACCTTGGAGCAGCCCTCAGATCCAGGAAAAAGCCCCAGGGCCACCGGGAAAGAGGTAGGCGCGCTACCTCCCTACAGCATGGGGCCAGCAGCAAGTGAAACAGCTCTACTCAGTGTTGAATAATGCAGAAACTACTGTCAGGCTCACTGTAGCGTGCATATATTGCTAGGCTATGCCCTCGTTGAAAATGTAATTTCACATTTCGCTATGCTGTGCGCCAGCCCTTGCAATGTCGTGCAGACAGGACAATGAAACAGATTCCCTCTCACCTCCCCTTTGCTATGCTGTGAACCAGAGAGTTGTAAGTGTCTCGCACAGACTGGAGAGGGCGATGGCGAGGTCTATTAACACAGAATATGCTGATATTTCATGTGTGGTTTGTGTGATAGAAATGCCCTAGCAGTTTTAAGGGAGTATTGGTGCTGATTTTTTAATAGATGGCAACCTCATAGATGTGTGTTTGAGACAATGCCCCACAACATATGAGAAATCAGTACAGTATGCAGGAAATCAGTAGCTGGGCTCAAAGGATGGTATGTTCGAATAGAAGAAGGTGAGTGCAAACCAGACGTTCAAACAGCACTTGCCAAGCCACAGTACGAATCGGCAAATCACAAAGTATGGCATGGCGTATTTTACGTGAGAATGTACAATACCTATTTCATTTCCAACTTGTGCAAGGTCTCCAGCCTAAGGAGAAAGAAAAAAAAATGGCTCTGTTCCTCTCGGTGGCTGCTGCGTAGACTTCGCGATGAGCCCAACTTTCTTAGCCACATATTGTGGCTGGATGAGTCACAAACCACAAGAGTTGGCACAACAAACATCTATAATTCACATGCACGGGCTCTGGAGACTCCATATTCCTCCTATCAGGAAATATTTTCAGTCAGTGGCTGGGCAGTATAGTGGAGAATATTTCGACTGAACCCTACGTACTGGAAGAATGTATTGATGAAAATTACTATCCTCACTTCCTTGAAAAGATTTCTGTGTTTGTTGGAGGCAGTTCCTACCAGTGTACAACCCCGCATATGGTTTCAACATGATGGTGTACTTTCCCATTACTTCCACTATGTTTGTCAATTCCTGAACATGAACTGTCCTTGGTCATGGTGGACCAGTGCTCTGGGCCACTGAAGTCCTGTTTTAACCCCTTTGGATTTCTTTGCCAGACTCTGTGAAGGAAATGAACCATCCCATGGAAGTTCATTCCTGAGAAGATCTCTTCAGTCACATATGGAACGCTGCCAGTCAGCATTGTTATACACTCCATCAGATGGCACTGTGAAGTTTCAGTGCATGAATATGGGTGTTAAAAGGATAGGCATGTGAAACAAACACAGAAGGAGAAAAGGGTCCTAGTGGGTCAATATAAGTGAAATGAAATGGCATATGGCTTTTAGTGCCGGGAGTGTCCGAGGACAAGTTTGGCCCGCCAGGTGCAGGTCTTTTGATTTGACACCCGTAGGCGACCTGCACGTCATGATAAGGATGAAATGATGATGAAGACAACACATACACCCAGCCCCCATGCCAGCGGAATTAACCAATGATGGTTAAAATTCCCGACCCTGCCGGGAATCGAACCCAGGACCCCTGTGACCAAAGGCCAGCATGCTAACCATTTAGCCATGGAGCCAGACTCAATATAAGTAATGGAAAGGAACAAAGAAATGTCAGGTCATAAAGAGAAAGACAGGAACATGAACAAATACAAGGGATGATCAAACACTAAGGTTACACAGCCGGCACTCGTAGAGTTTTGTCTATTATAGAGAAATTAGTAGTGTGTGGTAATTGTAATACATGCGGTTGGCTACTGTGCAGAATTTTAGGCACCCACCACCTACAGCGCTAGTTGTAGGTAAAATAATACAAATGATGAATTGTTTGGAAAACTGGTCTTGCGAAGAGATCCGCTGTTATTCGATTTCTGTGCACGAAAATTGTAACTGCAGCTGAAATTCACCAGCAGCTGGTTGAGGTTTACGGAGAGACTGTACTGTCTCGTCAGCATGTCGCAGAATGGTGTCTAAAGTTTGTGGCCGTGGCGCAGTGACTGACCCAGCGCGGCATCAACAGATTTGAACACAGCTTGCGTGAAGAAACTGATTCAGGACAACAGAAGGATCACGTTATGTCACATGACAAGAGAATAGGGAATGTCGTTCAGAAGCATCTAGGAGGCTGACAGTTCGCTTCAGACAAGGAGGTGAAACACGTTGCAACAATGTGACTGAATAATTGATAATCCTTTTTATCTTATTATTAATATACTGGTATATACATTTCCATTTATTTAGAAACAATCTCCTGTATTTACAGGCTGCCACTAAGAAAAAGGTAAAACATATCAGATTTTTCTATACAGTTCTATGCATAGAAAAAACTCTAAATTATAAAAAAATAACAGTACAATTAGTGCGGCATTTCAGTGCTGTAGATGGGGTGTCTCAGGATCTTGATGGAGTCTCAGAGGATGAGAGTCACAATTTCAGGGATAAGCTGCATTGGACATTGGAAGCGCTTCCACATGGCGACAAAGTGACAAGACCAAATTTGATTCATATAATATGCAAACAGTGATTTTATGCATTTAAATTCTTTTATGAGTAGCTCATTTCAATTTTATATGTTTGTTTCTGGCATCTTCTTTTGATGATTTATTTTATTGTATGATCATCTTCCAATGATAAAAAGCACAGAATTTAGTTTAAATTAATTTCATAGCTCATTTGTTTTTCCTTGAAATAATTGGAACATGATGTACCAAATGTTATAATTAATGTTTATGATTAAGTTCTGAGATTGTAATAATATTTTAAGCTGCTGAGGAAGAGAACTCTGTTTCCCATAGCATGTACGGTTTGTAATAAATTTCATATTTAGTAATGACAAGGTGGACATTTAATTGGATATATTCATGTGATATATAACGTGGCTGAACACGCTAGGACAGGTTTTTTACCAGGAAGGAATATTCAAACTCATTCCACGAAGCGACAAGTGCCTAAACCGATATGGATACTATGTCGAAAAATAACCTAATGTATGTACCATCAGTTGGCTGTATTGGCTGTATGAAATAAAATGTACACATTTCATTGCAGGCTTTGTAACCTTACCTTTTGATCACCCTTCGTATTAGGATAAACACAATGATAGACGATTGTAGCAACAAAAGGAAGCAGACAAAATGCAAAAGAACAAGGACAATCTCCAGATTTTCAGACACTATTGTCTTCACATAGATGGGCTCTCTCCTGATCAGTCACAGTTGTCCTATGTCCATTTTTGTCAAGTCTCTGCTCATTGTATGAATATCTCGAGACTGTCCTTATTTTTCTTTCAGAGATAATTATTTTATTCATCACTTACTTGTTTCTTTCCATTACTTGGATCGATCTGTATCCCTGCATGTTTTCCTATCCTAGTTCCTCATCTATTTTAATTCTTAGAGATTGTTTAGATTTTCAGATTGTAATTAGATAAATTTCTAATATTTTTTGTTCTGTTATTATCAGGGATCATGCCTCAGTACCCAAAACACATGAAGTTAGGAGCACACAGACAACTTCCTGTGTAAACACGTTATCATTCAAGTACAGCAGGACACAGAATATAGGTGCATCAAATTTTACAGGGGAAAGTACCATTTAGAAGAGATGGAAGTATTGGCACTATAAGTAGGTTTTTATGAATTCTGGAACAGATTCGGCTCACAGAAGTCCAGAACCAATCTTCTGGTACTTGCTACTTTACAAGGATCTTTATCAATTTTAAAATCACATCTGTAATCACAATGCTGTAGTTCCCTTCATATTCCTGTTAATGACCTAATAACCAATGTATTATTCTCTAATCATTTTTTGTATTTCCAAATGTTTAATTCTGTACTGTGTTATTAATTGTTCAAATTTAATTATTTTCTTTTTAATATTGTTAACCTTTGTCCTTGTGGCAAAACAGCAGAGGAAAACTAAAAGTATATATAAATTACACTTACTCAGAACTGGTATCAGCACTGCCCACTCCTGGTATCCTTTCCTGTGGTGGAATGTACCTATATTTAGTCATATTTTTATCCAGCAACCAAGGTTCGGTATTTATATTCCCCACGCTCACTACATAGCAGCTTGGGTATACAAAGTTGAACACTACTGATCCATTCTGTAAGGTGAAGTGGTCAATAGTTAAAAATTCAATTTTGCAACATAATATTAACAACCAAAAATAAATAAATATATATATATACCATGGTGACTTTCACTCGCTTTAATCACAGTAGCAATACATAACATATTAAAAACACAGAATAATAATGGAAGATATGAAATTATAAATTTAAATCATCAAATTAGGGATTGGAAAAATGAAGATTGTCCAGTTTTATCAAAATTAACCTGAGATATACAATTTGTTCCCGATACATCGACACGTTGATTGGTAGATAAAGGATGAATGTCCATCTAAAACAGTGGGATCTGCTGGTCATCATAGTTTCGAGTGTGTGGAAAAGGGAAATTGTCGGACTTTCATCTTTGTTCCACTCACTGCCGTCAATGCACCAGATGTTACTGTCAAGATAGATAAACATACTAAATCTTTTCCGACTCGTCAGTCACATTACAGTGGAAAAATTGTTTGTTAATTGGACGCAGACTTAAATGTGAAAAAAATGCCTGCACTATATTGCAAACAGAACCCTGATCTGAATATTAAGTACGAATTTTATTCGAAATATTTTTAAGAAAACTTCCAATATAGATTTGTATGCCCACAAGATGATGTGTGTTCCACCTGTAAGGAACTCTGAACAATGATCAGATCTATTTTTCTAAATGAATCGGCAATAGAAGTTGGAGTTGCAGTTGTAGAGTTGCTTATTCATAAGTGTAGGGCTGCAAAGTTTTATAAAAAGCAGGGAGAAATTGTTAAACTGTGTGTAGAATGGGATGATGTAGTAAGTATAGTGTTTGATTTCATGCAGAATGTCCCTTTGCTTTGTTTTATTTAAGAAAACTGTGGATTTTTGTGTTTGGAATTCATAACATGAAGAATAACACAATTCAATTTTATTGCTACTATGAAGGTCAAGCTAACTGTGGTCCAGCATGGTGTGTGGTTTTTTGTATGATTATTTACGTAGACTCCCTGACAATTCTTCACCTCATTAGTGATTGCTGCACTGGACAAAACAGGAACAACACTGGTGTTCGATTTTTGATGTATCTCACCATGATTGGAAAGTTTCAAATAATTCAACAATATTTTGCCCTATGAGACCACTCTTTCTTGCCTTGTGACTCATTTTTCTATTATCAAAAGTGTGTTATAAGGATGAGACAGGGTGTATTCAATTGAACAATATGTTGAAATTATAGTGAAGGGAAACAAACTGGGGGGGTCTCGCAAATCTGGAGTTCTGGACAAATGGGAGTGTGATGCGATGATGCAGGCCAACAGCATCAATAACATAAGGATTCAGAAGAAGAGAATCCTCATAGCCTCTCCACTTCAACTCCAAGCACTGACCTGCCCGGGGTGTCCCCTGCTAAACCGAGCAACCCAGCGAAAGGTTGGGTGTCCAATCCCAGCGGGAAGCTGGATTGGTGAACAGACTAGTGTTTGGAGGGCTGAGAGTTTCTATTATCATTTAATCCTGTTTTCCCAGACTGATTATGGGTTGGTGTCAGGAAGGGCATCCGACTGTAAAATGCCAGCCAAAACCAAACAAACATGGCAAGTTTTGTAAGTTTGGCCTCGGAAACAGCTAGGGCATTCCCCTCAGGAGACACGCAAGGATATTGCCTGCCCCTTCTGAAAAGTGTGCGAAGGCTACCGAATCATGGGCGGGCTCAGTTAAAGAAGCTAGCTCAACTTAGAATAGGTATGTTGAATGTTGGATCAATGACTGGATGAGGAAGAGAAGTTGCTGATTTAATGGAGAGGTGGAAGATTGAAATTATTTGTGTACAGGAAACTTGATGGAAAGGAAACAAAGCTAAAGAGCTTTGTAATGGCTACAAACTGCTGTATAGCGGGGCAAACAATCTGGGAAGAAGTGGTGTAGGAATCATTCTATCAAAGGATTTTAAGTCTTGCCTGGTGAATGTAAATAGGAAAAGTGACCTAATAATGAGTACTAGATTGTGCCTTGATGGAATGATTAACATCATATGTGCCTATGCTCCCCAGATAGGTTGTGAAGAGGAAGAGAAAGATACTTTCTGGAGCAATTTGGAAGAGGAAATTAGTAGCATACCAGCTGAAGAGAGAGTAATTATGGGTGGAGACTTGAATGGACATGTGGGTAACAATAACAGAGGAGATATACCAAGGAGAGTTCATGGAGGCTGGGAAATAGGTGAAAAAATGCAGAAGGTGAGAGAGTGATAAATTTTGCACTGGTATCAGACCTTCCTATATGCAACACCTTTTTCAAGAAATGTGACCAGCAACTAGTAACCTATAAAAGTGGAGGAAAGGAAAGCAAAATAGATTATCTCATGTGTAGAAGACAACATCTAAAGGAAGTACAGAACTGTAAAGTGATTGCGGGAAAACACGTAGCCCTACAACACAGATTGTTGGTGCTAGAGTGCCAGTGGTATAATTGCAGTAAGCCACGTCTAGAAAAGAAAACGAAGCCTAAAATCAAGTGGTGGAGATTGGAAGATCCTTAAATGAGAGAAGAGTTAAAAACCGAAGTCTTGCAGAAATATCAACAAATACAAGGAGTACAGAAGTGGTGGGAAGTGAACAGTGGAGTGATCAAACGAGCGGGAGAAGCTGTTCTAGGCAAAACATCCGGTAAAGCTGCACCTAGGGACAAAGAAACATGGTGGTGGAATAATGAAGTAAAGGAAGCTATCAAGGCCAAAAGGCTTGCCAAGAAGAGCTGGGATCGATCGGGGTCTGATGATGACAGAGAACTTTACAGACAGGCAAATAAAGCTGGTAAATGAGCTGTAGGAAAGGCAAGGTCAATTGCATAGGGTGATGTCTACGAGGAGCTGGAAACTACCAAAGGAGTAAAGAAGTTTTTCAGGATAGCGAAGGCAAGGGACAAGGCATCGAAAGATTTCATGCACGTCAAGCAGATGAAGAATCGAGAAAGAGTTTGTTCTTGAAGATGAGAACCAGATCAAAAAAGATGGGAAGAGTATTTCAACCACCTGCTTAATGAGGAAAATGAAAGACTGGTTTTTGAAGATGGTGTCCCCAATGAGGGTTTAACAATTGAAATTACTACAGAAGAAGTGATGATTGCTCTTAGGAAAATGAAAAATGGAAAAGCAACCGGTCCTGAATGAAATTCCAGTGGAAGTCTGGAAGTGCCTTGGAAAGATAAGAACAAATATGCTCTGGAATCTAATGTAGCAGATTTTTGAGGAATAGAAAATGCCCATTGAGTGGAAGCAGACAACAATAGTGCCTATTTACAAAGGGAAGGGAGACCTCTAGGACTGTTCTAACTATAGGGGGATAAAACTGATGTCCCATACGATGAAAATCTGGGAGAAGATTCTTGAGAAAAGGCTTCGAGAAGAAACAGCAATTGGGGATAAACAGTTTGGTTTTATGCCTGTGAGAAGTACCACTGATGCAATTTTTATGCTCCAACAAACCATAGAGAGGCACGAGGAGAAAAATAAAAGGTTACACATGGTCTTTATAGACTTAGAGAAGGCCTATGATAGAGTCCCACATCAGGAAGTCTGGAGATGTTTGAGGACCAGGGCAGTACCAGAAAAGTTTGTGAGAACTATCCAGGATATGTACGAGGGAGCTAGAACAAGAGTAAGAAGCAGTGTAGGGTTGACTGGATGGATACCAGTTGGAGTTGGGTTGCATCAGGGGTCCGCTCTGAGTCCATACGTATTCAACCTTGTGATGGATGTCTTATCTGATGGTGTACGAACTAAAGCACTGTGGTGCATGTTTGCTGATGATATTGTTGTGTGTAGCACCAGTAGAATAGAATAGGAAGAGAGGCTGGAAAGCTTGAAAAAATCCTTGGAAGACAGAGGCCTAAAAATTAATAGAAAGAAAACTGAATACGTGTGCCTCGGATGTGAGGGGAATGAATTGTTAGAGATGGATGGTACAAGCTTGAAAACAGTGAATGGTTTCAAGTATTTAGGATCTTTTGTGTCTAAGGATGGCAACCTAAACAAGGTGATTAACCGCACAGTGCAGTCTTCTTGGATGAACTGGAAAAGAATGTCTGGCATCCTGTGTGACAAAAGACTTGGCATAAGGGTTAAAGGAAAAGCCTACAAGACAGCAGTGAAGCCAGCCATGTTGTATGGTGCAGAGATGTGGGCAACAACAATGGCACAATGTAATAAATTAGATGTTGCAGAGATGAAGATGTTAAGATGGATGATTGGTGTCACTAGAATGGACCGCATCAAAAATAAGAAAATCATAGGAACAGTTAAAGTGACATAAATATCGAAGAAAGTACAGGAGAGAAGACTGCTATGGTATGGGCACATTATGCAAAGGGATGAAAGCTATGTAGGGAGGAGAGTGATGGAAATGACTGTGGATGGGACCAGAAATAGGGGGAGACCAAGAAGGAGGTGGACAGATAATGTACGAGAAGATCTGACGGAGAAGAAATTAGGGGAAGATATGTTTGGGTTAGGATAGAGTGGAAAAGACTTGTCAGAAACATCAACCCCGCTTGAAGCAGGAAAAGAAGAAGTTTAAATTATAGTGAATTGTAGAAAGAAGCCTCATGCATTTCAATTCAAAGTCATGAAATATGATAGTTGAGCAGTGGTGGCTGCCATATTTCAAGAAAAGTTGTACTGCCTTGGACAACCAAATGAAAGTTCTCACTTGCAAGCTATAGACATTTAATCTATAAATCACAGCTACCAGACTACATATGTGTATCGGAGTTTATCGATGGACCAAATTTCAGCTCCTTCAGGCTTGTTAAGGGACTAGAAATACCGATAGGTTCTGCGAACAAAGCATACAAAGAAGAAGTCCCTTTCAACTGTAAGAAAATTGAAGATGTTCAGAAAATCATTAAGTACATTCCTTCAGAGTATCAGGGATTTTACAATAATATTGTTTATTGGTCAACAAGAAGTGATGATTAGTCTGATGTATAAATGATTAGGACAATGAAGATAAAATGTGTTATTGTAAGAAATTGCAATATTGTGTGGGGTGTGCTGAGCTAAAAATTATTCTTTGTATCTGTTGTGGATTTATATGCAATAAACTAATTGGTTACTGTGATATAAAAAGAGTCTCTTAAAATAGTTTTCAGTTCTTTTGAAAAATTGAATTGTTGGAAAAAAGATTACTTTTAATGTTGTGAAAATACCCTCTATCTAGCTGTCTTTTTTTTTTAATGCTATTTGTTCGGGGTGTCGACCTAGGAAGACCTTTTGCTCCTACTTGCACCATATGTAATGAACCTGCATGTATGTGGAAATTGCGGAAGTGTAAAGAGTTGAATGTGAGGAAAGGAATGTTAAGGACGACACAAACACCCAATCCCCAGGCCAGGGATATTAATCATTTACAATTAAAAGCCCCTGACCCAGCCGAGAATCGAACATGGGGCCGCCGGTTGACAGGCAGATGCATTGGCCCCTACATCATGGGGCCGGACATCTAGCAGTCATAATATTCCTGCTGTGTAGCTTTACAACTTTGCAATGTATCACAAACTTCCAGGAGCAATAATTTCAAAACTGTTCAGTTTTTTCTAGTTTTCTCAAAACAGGGTTGCTTGGACATTCTCCCTTTTCCAATAACTGATTCGGTTACAACCTATAAATTTAAACATTGCAAAAAATGAAAATAGATTATCATCATCATCATCACCTAGTATAGTTTTCAGCTACTACCTGGGTCTGTATGGAACACAGTCAACCTCAATTCACTACACTAGTGAGGGAAAAATCTATCTGTCTTGGAGGCAAATCTTTCCTCCAAGCCAGAGGAGAAACCCCCTCTCCGCTTCTAATTTGGAATAAAATGCATGTAGAATTTAATAAAAATTAAGGGGAAGAAGCTTTTCTTAAGAAACAGCTCTTTTCAGGGCTGAATTTTGAGTTATTTAGTGAATTGTGGTGCTATAATTTGAAATAGGCCCAAACTGTAATTCTAGACCAGGTCATAAGTTAGCCTTTGCCATAATTCTGTTAAGTGTGTAAACTGCTCATTCCAATCAGCGCGTCAGAGTAGGGACCGAAAAGCTGTAATACTGTGACGAACCAGTTTGTTACGTACCAGTAGTACCAGAAAATGTGTGAACCAGAGGAATGGCATCCTAAAGAAGAAAGTTTTCTAACTCCCCAACTATTTCCCGCCAATGTTCAGGCAGGCTGTTATACTCGTTATACCCATCTATCGGAGATGAGTGGCAGTATAAGAGATGAAGAACATCACAACAATGTAATGTTACAGTTGATCAATTTCATGAGCTTTCGATATTGTAGGTCTTAACATTTATTTTTCTTCTGACTCTGAAATACCACTTTTATCATAGTCGGTACGGTAAATCTGAATAAAACATAAATCATTGGATATTGTATTCTCTGTAACTTTTGTTATGTAGTGCTTTTCGATAGGACCAATAATATAGGTATTTAAACATTAAATTTTAGGTGCCTTCCCCTAAACTACCATTTTATCCAGAGTGAATGAAATTATTTATAGCTTAGACTTTTTCCCTGACTCTACATACCAATGTTCATTAAATTCTGTTTACCCATTTTCTCATGGTTCAGCGTTGATATGGACTTGGCAACAAAAATACAGATTCATGAATATGTTGGTTATCATAGCTAGTATGGTAAACATGTAAAAGACAGAAATGATCAAAAATTTAATTCTATATAAATTTAGTTCCCATAAACTACCATTTCATTTAGCGTGAATAAAATAATTTATAGCCTTGGATTGTATTAGCTCATTCCCCAACTTTACATACTGATTTTCAGCCGTTTCCTCATGATGCGTGTACGTACGTACATACAGACAGACAGACGGACGGACGGACAGAAAATTAAAAGTGTATTTCCTTATTACTGTGGACACGTCTGATACAGAAATACCATTCTTTTTAAATTCTGAGCAATGTACAGACAAAACTCTTATTTTATATATATAGATATATACATGTAGGCTGGTATGTGAAGTCTTTTGAATTACCGGGCGAGTTGGCCATGCGTGTAGAGGCGCGCGGCTGTGAGCTTGCATCCGGGAGATAGTGGGTTCAAATCTCACTGTCGGCAGCCCTGAAGATGGTTTTCCATGGTTTCCCATTTTCACACCAGGCAATGCTGGGGCTGTACCTTAATTAAAGCCATGGCCACTTCCTTTCCACTCCTAGGCCTTTCCTCTCCCATCGTCACCATAAGACCTATATGTGTCGGTGCGACGTAAAGCCCCTAGCAAAAAAAAAAAAAAAAAAGTTTTTTGAATTATGTGAGGTGGCAAATCCAAGACCAACTCCAATACTCAGACCATAACATTGAAAAAATAAAAAAGCGGCCAAATTAGCCAGACTGCCTGTATTGGCTAACACGAAAATATCACGTACATATTATACCGACGGTGGTAATTTAACATGATAAATGTAACATCATCGGGAAAATCACTGTTGCATGTATGAAAACACTTCACATGGACAACTACTCATCACATATAATCAACTAGAATCACATATATGCTAATAGAATAGACAGACAGCCACACAGTAAAAGAGAACAACAAGCTGATAGTTTAGAAATTTCACTTAGTCAAATAACGTTTTCTCTTAGATTTCACTTCGCTGCATAGATGGAAATACATGATAAAATTGTTAAAAATAAATTAAGGTGTGAAATTCCTTGATTATGAAACATTACTTGTTGCCTTAGTTTTGAAGTGGTGGACAAATTCTAATGTTCATCACCCAATGAAAGGAAAGTACACTGTTTTCAGGAAGATAAAGAAACTTCGTAACTAAGTCGTGATTTATTATCCTAACCATATTGGTTAAATATTTATAATTGGTCTGTAATAACTACAATCCTATTATTAAGTTTCTGGATTTTAAAAAATGGTCCAGAGGTAAAACATGTAGGCAATAGCTGATTTTTCAACTTCCCCATTAATTATCACCTCGTAAGATAGTTTCTATAATTACCACCAGTTTCGAGCTTTTAATTAGCAGAGGTAGCTTCACTCTTCTTATAGGACCAAGTATATTTCTCACTGGAATGAACCTTCCTAAGTACATTTGTGTTTGTTTTGGTTTTCTTATAAAATTCCCTGCAGGTCAGATCGAAATTTAATTTCCAGTAGAGCAAGGCTCGAACTGTGTTTTCGTCCAGTCTACTTCTTTTAAAGTTAAAAACTTCATCAGTGATCCGTATTGAACTAATAATTACAATGCTAAAAAGAGAAAGATGTTCCACCTATTCAATACAATAATATTGTTGCACAAATTAATGTAGCAACATGTTTAATATGTTATGGGACCAGTTTCGACATATATCCATGTCATCAACAGCTGATACAAAAATGGCAAGAAGTCAACACACAAAAAATATAAAAGGTAATTGTAACACTTATGACACTTTTCTTGAAGAATTAATAATAGAAGTTCATGTAGCACTTTTAATTGAAAATAATTGTGAATTATACTGCATCCTTTTTTTAACCTCAAGATCTACAGCAAGAGTGCTCAAGAACCTAAGATATATACAAAAAAAAATTATCTTCACTTAAAAGTGCTACATGAACTTCTATTATTAATTCTTCAAGAAAAGTGTTGTAAGTGTTACAATTACCTTTTATATTTTTGTGTGTGTAGACTTCTTGCCATTTTTGTATCGGCTGATGATGACATGGATATATGTCAAAACCGGTCCCATAACATATTATTAATTAATTTCGTGTGGCTATTTCTAGCCAAGTGCAGCCCTTGCAAGGCAGACCCTCCGATGAGGGTGGGCGGCATCTGCCACGTGTAAACAACTGCGTGTTATTGTGGTGGAGGACAGTGTTGTGTGTGGTGTGTGAGTTGCAGGGATGTTGGGGACAGCACTAACACCCAGCCCCCGGGTCATTGGAATTAACCAATGAAGGTTAAAATCCCCGACCCGGCCGGAAATTGAACCCGGGACCCCTCTGAACCGAAGGCCAGTACGCTGACCATTCAGCCAACGAGTCGGACCAGAACATATTAAACATGTTGTTACATTAATTTGTGCAACAATATTATTGTATTGAATAGGTGGAACATCTTTCTCTTTTTAGCAGTCTACTTCTGTCAAGCGACCACATTATGGAGGTATCCCAGGTAGAGAAAATACAAACTCAGCTACTTTGTGAAAATTACGAATCGGAATATTCTGGGCATCGAAGATTTTGAGTATTTTGACCCATTTATCTTCAAGAAGCCCAAAACCTGGCTTTGAGTTAACATCTTGCTGTTTAATAAATCTCCTAATCCAAGATTCCTCATCAAACAATTTGTCAGTGTTTATTCTATACTCTGACTGTCCCACTTTAGTGGTAATTAGTTCATCAATGTTTATTCTACACTCTGACTGTCCCAAAAATAGTGATAATTAGTTCTGCTGTTTTCCCAGCTTCAGACCACTTAATTTCAGTTTGGTTTATCCAGCTGAAGGATTCCACTTCACAAAAGATTCCTTCCCAAAATTCAATATACTCAATGCATCTTGAATAAAATGCAACCATTTCTTCTTTGAAGACAACAGCATTTATACTGCCATTTTCTTCAAGTTCTCTAAAAAGGAGCTTTAGCTCCTTTTGGTATGAAGAAGTTCCCTTTTCTACCCGCTAGGCTTTGCTTCAGGTGTTCGAGTTTGCAGGCCACTTCTGTTGCAGTGATCTTAGTCTTCTCCATTCTGAATATTGCCTGATTAAATAAATGCAGCTGTCCACAAACAAACTGCAAATACACTTCTGCACATTTATTCTCAAAGAACTTATTAATTACTGTTGGGCATTGATCTTGTGAACAGAAGTAGGATGTAAGTCCTTGGAACGTCTGGATGATCCTTTCTAAGGCAGAAAGAAGACTTGTGTTCTCATGCTGTAAGAGCTCCTTTTATTCTACATCCACAAAATCACCAAAAGGTTTCAACTCCATGATACGCACTGTATATATGTGAAAGTACTTGTATATTTTCACTGCAAGAACTTCAACATCTATAGGAAGAACATCCGCTGCTGTTTGAAGATACTTGTGCAGTATATGAGCAGCACAGCCAATACCCAAAAGTTCTATGTTAAGTTCATTGTTCAGCTGATGGTATACATTTTTCCCATTTCTTCCTTTCACTATGCCAAAGTTTGTGTTGCAGTTATCTGCACAGAAACCTACAACTTTCTGCTCAAGTTCATACTTCTCGATGACAGATACGGAAAGGTCGCTTAATATCTCTGACATTTCCCTTGGAATTGATGAAATGTCTAAAAGTTCTTCTTTCACTCCCTCTGAAGGTAAGAAATACCTCACCAACACTGGTGACATTTTTATCGCCTGCATATTAGAGGTATCAGAGGACATGGTTAAAAAAGAGGCTTCTTTTAAATCTTCCTTGACGTCATCAACTGATAAAGGAGCTAAAACTGCGCATATCACTGATTCAAATTTCATACATGCAAGACTAAATTTTGCATCAAACAGTTGCAAAACTAGTTTCGAACTACAGTCGGCTGATTTGAAACTGAAATCATGGAAAGCTGTGTGATAAGCAGAAGTTGCTTCTTTAGCAGTCATTGCAAGTTCCTTGTTCTGAGGATCCGTGCTCTTGAAATACAAGGTGATATTCGAGTTAAATGCTTCTGATACAGCAGATTCGTGCTTCACACTCCGCACATGGTCAACGATATCAGATCGACTTCCATGTGCCACAGAAAAATCACCATCACAATGTGAACATGTAACTCTGCTTTCTTGATTAAACAGTGTTTTCAAAAAACGGATATTCTTATATTCTTATAAAGGTCCAATAATACTGCCTTGAGGAATTTCCCTCTTAATGATTACAATATCAGATAATGCTTCACCTACTTGAAATCCCTGAGTTCTCTTTTCTAGAAATATAGCCATACAGTCTGTCTAATCCAATTCCCACTTTTGTCAGTAGTCTCTCATAGTCTACCCTATCAAACACCTTAGGAGGTCAATCGTCATGCTGTCCATTTGACCTCTTGAATCTAAAATATCTTCTGTATCTTGCTGGAATCCTACAAGTTGAGCTTCAGTGGAATAACTTTCCCTAAACCTATAGCTCCATGGCTAAATGGTTAGCGCACTGGCCTTCAGTCACAGGTGTCCCAGATTTGATTCCTGACAGGGTCGGGAATTTTAACCATAATTGGTTAATTCCGCTTGCACGGGGGGGCTGGGTGTATGTGTCATCTTCGTCAATTTTATCACCACAATGTGCAGATGTACAATATTATAGGTTAGGATCCACCTTTCAATACTCCGTAATAAGATGGTAAAAAGTAGTTACAACCTGTTTAATGGGACCGGTTTCAACACATTTTAAGTGTCATCATCAGCCAATTTGCGAAGATCTTAAAACAACTAGCATATTGAATACAGGCAAAAAATTAACATTGTATCATAACGTAGCAATTCAGTAAATGTTCAAAACATTTACTGAATTGCTACGTTATGATACAATGTTAATGTTAATTTTTTGCCTGTATTCAATATGCTAGTTGTTTTAAGATCTTCGCAAATTGGCTGATGATGACACTTAAAATGTGTTGAAACCGGTCCCATTAAACAGGTTGTAACTACTTTTTACCATCTTATTACGGAGTATTGAAAGGTGGATCCTAACCTATAATATTGTACATCTTATTTCTCTATTCAATACGGAACAATAATGAAGTTTTTAACTTTACAATGTGCAGGTCGCTTACAGGTGTCACGTCAAAACACTGCATCTGGTGAGTCAAACTTATCCTTGGACATGCTGGCATTAAAAGCCATGCACCATTTCATTATTATTGCCTTCTATTAAACCAGTTAATAATTTTGGAAACATTTTTAATATAATCAGAAAAAACTAAATAATAAGCAAACATGGTGGTGGGATGAAGCCACATTGGTTTGGTACCATAGATATAATCCATGTCATAGGCTCGATGATGGAAAAGCACGGAGAAAAGCAGAAGACATTGCATTTGGCATTTTTAATCCTGGAAAAGGGTTTTGATAGAGTTTCACACCAACTCATCTGGCATGCTCTACAATGTCATGGAGTTCCAGAGGTGGTTGTGAGTTTGGTCCAATTACTCTACCACAACATTACAAGCGTGGTGCGATGTCTGGCTGGCATTTCACCACCTTTCAACGTATAGCCGGCATCCACCAGTATTCAGCACTATTGCTTCTACTTTTTATCCTTTTTATGGATACGGTGACTGCCGACTTACCTGTGCCACCTTCCTGGCCACTGCTATATGCGGACGAAGTGTTGCCGTTGCAGCAGACCAGCCTCGCGCTTGAACATCATACGCAGAATTGGAAGGACAGACTGGCTGAAAATGGACTAAGGCTCAACATCCAAAAAACAGAGTATCTGGAATGTGGCCCCCAAACCGATGGAAGTGTCTGAACTCTAGTACTGTATCTGCATTCCACACCAGCCGAGCAATGAATGGAGGAGTGCGACTTTGCCAGTTATAACCTCACGGCTTGTAAGTAAAGAGGGCGTTGATTGAAACATGGCCGACTAGATCTCTTGCTATGCTGCAGCTAGCTAGAGCGAAATATTAAGTCGGGCATGATTGATTGTTGCTAGAGTGACAATATCCTCCGTGCTTGCACCTTTAAAAAGTTTGACGTGAGACACACCTTGATTTATGAAGCACGTCTATATTCTCTATGAGGTTCCCTTTAATATCCTTAGGAACCATTTAAATAGCCAATGAGGAATCCATAATGATCATATGAAAAATTGAAAGGACTCATTTGCCATTTTAATATTTTGGTATCATATAGATAATAATAATAATAATAATAATAATAATAATAATAATAATAATAATAATAATAATAATAATAATAATAATAATAATAATAATAATAATAATGTTATTTGCTTTACATCCCACTAACTACTTTTACGGTTTTCGGAGGTCATATAGATAATCAGTTACGTTAAGCAAATTATTTTAAACTTTAAATGCCTCAGTTTTTTGTTTATTTCAAATATCAGATAATTTAACTTAATTATTTCGTAAGCTCTGTGAGTTTATGCAAAGCAGAATAGTGTATTCAAAATAAAATATAAGTTACATAAAACTGATCTACTCACCACACGAGATGCTGACTCTCCCAGTTTTTCCTTGCAGCTGGCTGTAGAGAATTTTTGCTCTGAATGTATCTTTGAAGATTTTATTTTTTTCCCTTTGAATTCCTTGCACTCATCTGGAGTTTTGGCTTTCATCTCAGAATACAGAACCACTGAATAGAGATCATTATCTTTATTTAAAGGAAAGCTAACTGTTAAAGTGCCAGCAGATTTATTTAAAAACCTGTCTATGGTTTCTGATGAAAGTGTTCCTGTAAAAAAAAGAAGTTTCTTTGTTTTAAGATGTAGTAAGGATGTAGGAGATTGAAATAAAGTAAATTACTGATTGTTCATGTGTGGTTTATCCAGTTTGCCAGTTATTTGTGCATTAAAACATCAAAAACAATAAAAATGAAATGTAACATATTGTAGTGAACAATTAAATTCCCTGCTTTTGTACTAGGCTTTTTCTAAGTTGAGTTGTTATAACACAAGGGTTTCCAAAAGGCAGCCAGGGAAGCCATATTTCATGGCCCACGAGGGCTTTAAACAATATATTTTAAGAAATGTGGAGAAAATGTACACAAAATATTTCATTGTTCATTCAAAAATGTATTAATTTGTATACGTACCCTTTATGGACTCAAGTGAGAACTAATTAATTCTTTATGGGTCTTAACCATTAAAAATTATAGGATCCTATTCCAAATCTTGAACACCATGCCAGCCTCACTGCAGACATTTTATGCTACGTAGCATACAATGAATGCCAAGAAATACTTTAATTGCCTTTGGTGTAAGAGGTGATTCCAGTTCTTTATTCTCCTCTCATTGGTAGAAATGGCTGGTACACAGAGCTGCACACTCGAAGAAATTTTCAGGGAAGTATACTTCTGGGATTTTAGGCTCTAGCAACTGTACTTCATTGTTCCCTTCATACTACTCCCACTAAATCCGCATCCATTGTTGGATGGGGATCCATTGTTGGATGCGCTATTGAATGGTCAGCTGTTGGTGTTCAGTACATTACATTTTCTAGATTAAGTGGGCTAGCTAGTTGTGCTTTGTTTCAAATTTAGCTTTAGGAAATAATTTAGGTAATAATATTAACTTTAAAATATTGGTTTTTTTTTAAATACTGTATCTGTAGGTTCGTTGGTATAATACTTTCGAAGGCAGATTATCAAAAGGAGTTTTAACTTCCATAGCTTTCCAATTCAAGCAGACAATTGACCCAGTATTTTGTATAGATATCCATTCAAACTATCATAAAGGTAGTAATTTATTAAATTAAATAACACGATACGGTTGTAAACTTTAATTTAAAAAAGAAATTGAAGAGAATATGTACACGGTATTTCACTGGAGAATTACTCAACAGTCTGGATTGCTGATGATTGTTTGCTGCATTCCGACAAGATCAGTTGAATAGTTGAGTAAATAAATACAAGAATCAGCTGATTGCTGTATTCCGATAATTTGTAGTACTAAGTCCCCGGTATACTTTGAACTTTGCACCTTCGTTTATTTATCGAGTAAAAATTAAAAAGTTAATCAAATTCCTATATCCCAATAATTCAATTCAAGACCCCGGCATAGTTTTGACAGAAGGTTTTTTCTACTTTTGAGGAATTATTGTAGACAACCTCTTATTTTTCAGGATGTAAGGACACTTTTTTCTCCGTCCCACATAGTAGGGAAAGTATTAGTAATCCATCAGCTGTAAAAATCATATTACCACATTTCAGTTAAGAATAGTAGTGTAGATATGGTATATTAGATAGTATTTTGCCTGTTATATTTGTGCGTATCTTTGTGCGTGTATTTTTCGTGTGTATCAATTAGAGCATAGTAGGATAAAATAGCACTAATAATAATCTGTACATGCATTTAGCTTTGTTGATAATCTTTTAGTAGTTCTTACAAATTTTAAACTTGTAATTTTCATTTCTGTTTGTGCTTAATAATAACATATTGTAATTAGGATACGTCTGAATGTAGTTTAAAAATTATAGTAGTGTATTGCAGTATGAAAATTATATGAAAATCCACAGCCTGTTTCCAGTCATTCAACCGGATCAGGAATGGAATGAATGAAGCCCCCATCTAGCGGCGAGGATAGGAATTGTGCCAGCTGCCAAAGCCTGTCGCACTCCTCTGGGGCAATGATTAATGAATGATATATGAAATTAAATGATATTGGAGAGTGTTGCTGGAATGAAATATGACAAGGAAAACCGGATTACCCGGAGAAAAAACTGTCCTGCCTCCGCTTTGTCCAGCACAAATCTCACATGGAGTGACTGGGATTTGAACCACGGAACCCAGTGGTGGGAGGCCGGCGCACTACCGCCTGAGCCACGGAGGTTACTGTATTGCAGTATATTGTTAGAAATTAGCATGCTCATTCTATTATTGTAAAATATTTATGTAGTATAGTAGAAGTGTCTGTAGAAACCCTCTTACTAGAATTCTGTTGTAGTAATTAGGATAGGATTAACTGCAGTTAAGAATTGTGTAATTCGTGTGTATTCCTTTCAGTACTCAGTAATTAACGTCAGTTTTTATCCTGTTGGGGTGTTGTAGGATAAAAATACAGTACGACAAAGTTGTATTCTAGTGTAGCAGTGTATTAATTACCTTATTGTCATGTGATCCTTCAGTACTATTCTAGATATTATTTCTTTTGTTTTACTTTTTTTTGCACAGCATAAGTTATTTTATTTTTTATTTTATTTTCATATTCCTGTAAATAATGGCTAAGGAATGCAAGTGTAGGAACTGTGGATGTGGCTAGCCATTAAGGAGTATGAGGGAGGAGTTGGAGAGTTTGAAGGAAATAATTAGAATTCTCTCAGAAGACAAGAAGGAAGGTAGGCCTCCCTCAAAAAATGTAGAGAATACAATAGGTGTAAAAGAGGGATGGGAAGGTAAGTGAGGAATTGTAGAAGACAGGTGGTCTAATGTTTCAAGGGGAAGGAGATTGCAGGCTAAGGGCTCTATTCAGGATCAGAATTCAGGACAGGTGTTTGTCAGAAATTGGTATGAGTCACTGCCGGTAGAACAACAAAGGGAAGATGAGAAACAGATGAAAATCAGGGAACTATTGCTGAGAAGTGTGGAAGTAGAAGGAAAGGAAAAGGTAAGAAAGGGAAATGTAGAGTAGAGGATAGAAAAAGATAGGTGGAACGGGGTCATGAGAGGGAGAAAAGGGAGAAGGAAGCAGCTTCTGGAGTTGTCTGGAAAGATAGGACTGACCAGGAGGGGAGGGGATCAAATGAGGTGGGCAGGGTTGAGGCTCTGGTCCTGGGGGATTCCATCGTTAGACACGTGGAGAAAGTGTGTGGAGGAAAGGGAACCAGGGTAGAATGTTGTCCAGTAATTAGGTTGAGGCAGATGTTGAGGAAAGTAGAAGAGGAGGAGGGAAAGGAGAATGTGGTAGTGTTTCATGTTGGTACCAACAATGCAAGGCAAGCAGGTATAAGTATCAACATAGTTGGGGATGTGTGGGATCTGGTAAATGCAGCACGGGTGAAATTTAAGGAAGCGGAGATTGTTATCAATGGAATACTGTGTAGGAGGGATACTGTTTGGAAGATGATTGGGGACTTAAATAAGACTATGGAGTGGGTATGTGGGGAAACTGGGAGTGAGATTTCTAAATCCTAATGGGTGGAAAGGAGATAGGGATCTGCACTTAGATGGCCTTCACTTAAACCGCAGTGGTATGTATAGATTAAGAAATTTTAGTTTAGAAGGGTTACAGGGGGGTACATTCAGTGAAATGGGGTGGTCTAGGGAGCGGTGATAAGGGTACAGGGATCTGGAAGTCAAGTAGGGATGACATAAAAATGTTAGTGTTGAACTGTAGAAGTATCATAAAGAAAGGAATAGAATTAATTTAATAGATATATACTTACCAGATATTGGAATAGGAGTTAAATCATGGCTGAGAAATGATATAATGGATGCAGAAATTTTCTCACAGAACTGGAGTGTATCATGGAGATAGGAGAGGAATGGTAGGAGGGGGAGTATTCATTCTGGTGAATGAAGAATTTGTAAGCTACAAAAAAGTTAAAGATGAGAAACATGAAATTCTAGATTTAAGGCTCAATTGTAAAGATAATAGGCAACTTGATGTGTTTGGAATGTAGAGCCTCCATGGCTCATGCGGCAACATGCTGGCCACTCACCACTGGGTTCCGTGGTTCAAGTCCCAGTCACTCCATGTGAGTGCGACAGGCTTCGGCAGCCGGCACAATTCCTATCCTCGCCTATTTTGACCTGGTTGAATGACTGGAAACAGGCTGTGGATTTTTATGTGTTTGGAGTGTACAGATTGTGAAAGGGTAGTGCTGATGCTGATTCAGAATTATTCAGAAGATAATCGACTATATGAGAAATGGTATGGAAAGGAATGTGATTGTAGCAGGAGATCTGAATTTACCAAATGTCAATTGGGAAGGTAATGCAAACAACAGGAAGCATGACCAACATATGGCAAATAAGTTAATATGAGAAGTATAGCTGACTCAGAACGTGATGGAACCAACTAGAGGGAAGAATATTCTGTACGTGGTGCTGGTGAGCATGTGTTGCTCAAATGAAAGTACCTTTAAACACAGAATTATAAAGGTACAGTATGAATGTGATATAACAAGTGCCGATAGTGAGAATTTGCAAGTTGTGTTGATACATAGAGACCGTGAAGGGTATTTATCCATATATATACCTGTACATACATATTATATGTATATATCATGTTTTGTAATTAGTGCTCATCAGGCTAACTACAAATGGTAGCTTGGTTTTCGCTTTTGGTTTCCCACTGTCTTTTGTTCAATACCTAATTGTGTAAATATGGAATCTTCTAGCAGTATTTTGTGAGTGTATTCTATGTATATTTTGATATGTTGATCAGTTGCTCATGCGCAGATATTATTTAGAATATAGTTGATTATTTTAGAATCAGTGGAGTTATTGATGAACCTAAGTGCAGTTCCTACCTATTTAGTCATTTTTAGAAGTTTAGGTAAGGCCTGAAGCAGATGTACCAGTACGCAGCTTTATGTACACGCCCTGGGAGAAAGAATTATCATGCTTTATTAAAATTTGAGGGATCCATTTAGGTGATTAATTATTTTATTAAGTTATTTGAGTTATTTTATTCAGATATCATGCACCGGTATATGTTACAAATGACGCCCAAGCGTGAGGTGATTAATTGTTTTATTTTATTCATATTTCATTATTTTTAATCATATTTCAAATGACACCCAGCAGTGGGGCAATGGTTATTAATTGTTATTTAGAATTATTTCAACCTTTATCTTTCTTACAGAAACTCTCTTTGTGGCGGAACTAGGGATGAACATACCCGCATTTCCTGTTCAGCTGACAGAATTTGTTAAACTATGATACCCAAAAGGCGAAAGGCAGGTTATAAATGCAACATATGTAGCGTGGCTTGGATGACATCACAATACACTAAACAAGGCTTGCCAACATCGGTGCACTATCCCTTCACAGCTACTGAATTTTTTTCACATTTTTTATTTTTGCCGTGTAGACATTATCTGTTGTGGTGTGTCATGGCCATGGCAAAGAGCTCCTGAATGGAGTGTGGTCACTGTTTTCATGACAGAGATTGGTCTGGAGCTGGACACTCCTACAAAGTGACAAAAAGTCAAACTGCTTGGTTTTCTTATTTTCACCAAATGTGGTAGCCCCATGGTCAGAAAGGACACAAAGGTTATCAGGAAAGTTGTCTTCATCACAGCGCAATGTCAAAAATCAACAAAGAAACTGGCCGCATTTCGCAGAGTTGCTTGGTTTTGGTTTTGATTCTTCTTCTTCTTCTTTTCTTCTTCTTCTTCTTCTTCTTCTTCTTCTTCTTCTGCGCAAATGGGTCACTTAGGACCGCGAGAAATCAACATTTGTTGAGCTTTCCTCCTCGCCCAATAGTTCTTCATTTCCTTCGACTGTTGTACTTTCTGTTCCTCCGATCAAGTAAGTCGTGTTGGTTTCTTCTCGTCTTCCTCAAATCCCTTGTGTGAACAATTTTTCTGATTACATTTCCATCCTGCAGACAGTAGCAGCGATTGGGAATTACAAGTGGGGGCGGGGGGCAAAACATGTACAGACAACAAAAAGTATGCGGGTTTGTCGAATATAGCGGGCAGGGGGTGGGTATATACATTAAAACTGAAGAAAATGCTGCAGAGTGGGTGGTAGGATGTTTTTTGATGCTGTCTGAGGAAATTTCAACAGAGAGGTGAAGGTTGACAGTTTACCAACTTAAGTGCGGTATTTTATTGAGATTTTGATTCAGTAAACTACAATAAAATTTTCACCAAAGTAATAATAATTACATATGGATTACAATTAGAATTACGGTGTGTTTATACAATTAAAAATCATTTAGTACTTGACTACACACTAAGAAACTAACAGACACTAAAAGAGACTGCCAGACTAGCGAATGCGCGCGACAAGAGGGTGAATCATACCTCACTGTCCATGACCTTGGAAAAATAGTATACCCCTGCTGCCCTTCTTCACAGCACATGCAAAGTCTCCACTACTTGCAGTGGCCCTGTACGAATCGGTTAGCCGCGACGAACGACATTTTGTGCGTATTTCTACTAATAATTTTGTTAGAATTAGCTGATAAGACAACAGGGGTTCTACAAATTGCCCCCCCCCCCCCCCCTAACCGCCGCTACTGCCTGCAGATTTGATAATTTTAATTCAGTGAGGTCTTTCTCTACTTGCTCATACCATTTTGAACTCGTACGTTTGATTTGAAAACATTTGTGTATTCGAAAAATAAGTCTCTTGTTACTCATTCTTTCCCAATGGCTTATAAATTGAATTCGTCGCGGTCTTATTGTATCAGTAGTTGAGATATTTTTAAATATATTTCCGAGTTGGATTTGGGGTAATGTATTCCATTTTTAATTCTTTGCCGTAAGATTTTCCTTTCTTTAATCTCTAATTGATCTTTCAAATTGTATGATGTAAATTGAGTGTTTCTGAAGCATAAAGAACTTCAGGTTTTATCACTGTTCAGTATTGACGAATTTTATTCTTCCAGGACAAGCATTTTTTGCTATAAACATTCCTCTATGATATAAGTATAGAGGCAGGAGGGCAGGCTGGTGGGGCCCTGGCAAGCGTACTACGTACCAGTTTCACATCATTTTTGTATGCCTTTTCTCATTCCTAAACGTGCCTTCCGTGTATCATAGCGCTACCGTACCACGGAAGTCCCTAACTTTTCTTGGCCATCTGGTTTTTTCGTTATTATTGCTTTCACGACACTTACGGTACTGTCCGGCTACATGGGCTTTGGTCACAGGGATCCCGGGTTCGATTCCCGGCGGGGTCGTGAATTTTAACCATCATTGGTGAATTTCTCTGCCACATGTCCTCGGACACTTCCGACACTAAAAGACATACGCCATTTCATTTCACTTACGATACCGTACTCTTGGAATCGGTTCGGTAACTTCCGTTACGGTATCGTTCAACTCTCTTTCTGACTCCCCTTCAACTTTTCTCCTTTAAAATCGTAAATTAATCCATATAGAACTTAAATATTTTTTAAAGAAAAATTATCGCAATAATGCATATAAAACGTGTTAAACAAACGACCTCAAAACATTTCACAACATGGAGGATTGCAAGTTTACAAACAATTTACTGAAGGGCGCTAGACGTGATGTTATTAGCAAAACCAGTCTCAGAACGCAGTCTAGGAAGGCCTGTACACCCTCGCACAATCCTCTGAAGTGAGCATCGTTATAATGTGTGGTGATAATGTGAAATAGGCTATATTTGAATTTTTAAAGAGAACGGGATACTGGGCTACACCAAATTACCAGAATAAGTCAACTGGCGAGATTAGAGTATTTCGCTTTCCAGTGATAAGCAATGGTGAGATCAACGGACCATCCACCTACATATTTGTTGTGATCAAGTCAATACGGATCAAATACCGGTCACTATGGTCAAGATTATTAATCAGTTAGTACGGTTCAAAATTCCACGCGTGATAAATGGCAATCTACACATAATTCAGTCTTGTTCGAAGTTAGGAAGTTATTACATTGAAATGATTCCTCAAGAATCATATGTTTATATGAACGATTTATTATTTATTTATGGGTTCCATTATGTATTTCATTCTGACATTATATTGACGAATCGCAGTTTGAACAGAAGAGAAATTCCAAACCAAAAATGTCCCTAATTCATCCCTTTAAAATATTCTAGGAAACCTTCCAAACAAAGATATTTTTAAAAAGGAAGCAATAAAGATAATATGAACTGTATAATAATAATAATAATAATAATAATAATAATAATAATAATAATAATAATAATAATAATAATAATAATAATGATTTTTCTTTTTCGAGTTAACTACTCAAGGGAGGTCGTTTAGGAAAAAATAAAGTAAGGAAACTGGCACAAGAAAGTGAAAAGAAAGCTAAAAGCTAGGAATCAGCTAAGGACCCCGTGGTCGCCAACCCGCTCTTCCAAGTTGAGACCAAGGGGGCCCCTTTAGTCACCTCTTACGACAGGCAGGGGATACCGTGGGAAGTTTTCTACCACCCCCACCCACAGGGGGTAAAGATTATGAAAGCTGTACAAACTGGTTCGCAGTTATCTACCACTTATATAAAAGTGAGACTTGTGATCCGAATGATGTGTAACCCAATATTCACATAATGCTAAAGACTTCTTTTTTTTTTTTTTTTTTTTTACAATCTGCTGTACGTCGCACCGACACAGGTAGGTCTTATGGAGAGGATGGGATAGGAAAGGGCGAAGAGTGGGAAGGAAGCGACTTGACCTTAATTAAGGAACAGCCCCAGCATTTGCCACGTGTGAAAATGGGAAACCACGCAAAACCATCTTCGAGGCTGCCAAAAGTGGGATTCGAACCCACTATCTCCCAAATGCAAGTTGATAGCTACTTGACCCAAATCGCATAGCCACTTGCTCGGTATTCTTCTTCTTCTTCTTCTTTTTCTTCTTCTTCTTCTTGTCCGGCTGAATGGTCAGCGTACTGGCCTTCGGTTCAGAGGGTCCCGGGTTTGATTCCCGGCCGGGTCGGGGATTTTAATCGCTTCTGATTAATTCTCGTTGGCTGAATGGTCAGCGTACTGGCCTTCGGTTCAGAGGGTCCCGGGTTCGATTCCCAGCCGGGTCGGGGATTTTTATCGCTTCTGATTAATTCTCGTTGGCTGGTCAGCGTACTGGCCTTCGATTCAGAGGGTCCCGGGTTCGATTCCCGGCCGGGTCGGGGATTTTACTCGCTTCTGATTAATTCTTCTGGCTCTGAAACTGGGTGTATGTGTCCGTCTCAACACTCTCCTCATCATATTCAGATAACATAGCACACTACCAACCACCACAGAAACACGCAATAGTGATTACATCCGTCAATATAGGGTTGGCGTCAGGAAGGGCATCCGGCCGTAAAACAGGGCCAAATCCACACGTGCGACGCACCCGCGACCCCAAAGGTGTGGGAAAAGCGGTAGGAAAAGATTATTATTATTATTATTATTATTATTATTATTATTATTATTATTATTATTATTATTATTATTATTATTATTATTCAGATGCCCGCTTTGTACCATGTTGTAGGGGTGGCAGAATATATCCACGGTATCTCCTGCCTGTCGTAAGAGGTGACTAAAAGGGTACCCAATGACTCTTAACTTGGGAGCGTGGGTTGGTGATCATGAGGCCCTTAGCTGAGTCCTGGCATTTCTTTCACTTACTTGTGCCAGGCTCCTCACTTTTTCTATTTCATCCGACCCCCCTTGTTCAACTCTAGTTCTTTTCCGATCCCGACGAAATTAGAGCATTCGAGGCCTAGGGAGTCTTCCATTTTCTTTCTGTTCGATACCTTCATTTTTCGAAGAAAGTGTCGGATCCCTTCCATTTTTTCCTCTGATTAGTGTTAATAGTGGATGGCTGTTCACTTGTACTTTCTCTTAAGATAATAATCGCCATCACCACCACCACTCCTTTGTACTCTTTAGCTGCATGGGTTATCCATAAACTGATGCAAAGTAGCTAAGAACATCACTCATATGACGTGAAGAGTATTTTTGCCTCTGAACCCAAAGAAATGACCACATGAATGGATAACAACAGTTAGCAAGTATAATTTAATGCACTTATCTCAGGAGGCATTGAATTTTTGTCAGAAATGCAGTACCGGTAAATACTTTCTTAATAAAAGAAATGCTTAAGCTAATTTACTACAACTGTCTTTAAGTACTTTAAGTTCAATATTTCATGCAATAATAATGTAATAGAGGGACAGTGCAGATTTCTATGTTTCTGTCAATTTGATTACGTATTTATAATAATAGAATTTAATGCAGCCAATGGCCAAGAAATAAATACAATACCGTACATTGCTCATTCACTACAAAATGAGGTCAACGACGTTGTTCTTTCCGTACACTCCCGAAAATGGTACCGTTCGCATTGTTTCTTGCACAATTTGCAAGTACAGTCGTGATGTCTTGTCTTGTCTTGTCGCATATTTTGTGATGGAATCCATGCACAGCGAATCGCGTCATGATATGTCGCAGGTCGTAATTTGCACGTTGCCAGTCTTGAGTCATCATAGCATCCGTGGTGTAAAACGTGCTCCATATTTCTTTCTTCTTGTCGTGTAATTCTTTTAACGCACTGTGATACACAGGTGTAGAATGTAATAGCATCTATTCTCGAAGATCCTCTATTAAGAACCTTTCTCCCACCAGCTCATATACCAACCGTGAGGGGGTATTTAGATACGCTGAGTACTCTTTTTGGATAAATTGCCTTGATCTTTTCCAATTCCAGAAGATTGCTCTTAGAAAGATGGTCCCATATTAGATGTAATCCGTAGCTCACAATAGGCGAGATCTTCACTCTGAATAGCTTTATAGCTATATCCACTGAGAGGTTCCTTATGTGTAAGATGTCGTGCATTGCTATTATCGCAGTTGCGACCTTGTCCTTGATGTGAAGTGTGAATGTCGTTCCTGTAGTTTGTAGCGTCATTCCGAGGTACCGGTATTTAAAGGACGCGACCGTCGTTAATCTTTCGTTCTTATAATAAATTGTGACATGTGATGCAATTTTCCCCCTCGTCTGAATGTCATAACTACTGTCTTATTTGCATTCAGCTGCAGGTCATTTCTGCCGGCCCATTCCACTAATCTATTGAAGGCTGCTGTCAGATCTGCATGAGATGATGACGCAATCGCCATGTCATCCGCGTAAACATATATATTTTACATTACTGGAATTTACTGTTGTTATTGCGTCCATGGTCGCTATGTTAAACAGGATCGGACTCAATGGGTCCCCCTGAAGCACTCCAGTCGTTTGCTCTATTTGGGATAGATTTTGTCAGATTGTCATCAATCTGTACGTAGTTTTCTGCGAGTATGTTTCGTATCAGAACTAAGAGAAATGTATCACTTTCCAAGACATGCTCCAGTCTTTCCAACAGTGGCATTCTATTGATTGAGTCAAAGGTCTTTGAAAAGTCTATGAAAGTTGCATATAATTTTCCTTTCGGGTTTCTCGCCGTTTCCTGTATGTCATCTTGTAGACATTTAACTGCTTGTAGAGTAGACCTTCCCTTGCGAAACACAAATTGCTCTTCAGGTATTTTACAGTCCATGAGGTCAGTCAATCTATTTGTGATAAGCTTTGTCAGTGTCTTGAACGGAATGCATTCTAAAGCGATACCCCGATAAGCATCAGGGTCTCCAGTATTTCCTTTCCCCTTGTAAAACATTTTTAGAGTGGTGTACCTCCATCTGTCAGGGATAGTTCCTCGTATGAGGCATTGATTCATGATGGCTGTCCAAACCGCTCTGAACACTGTTAAGGTTTGTTTAAGATGTTCATTGAAGATGTTATCTGGACCAGAAGCCTTTCCATCTTTTACTCTGCAGAATGGCTGCTTCTACTTCGTCCTCTGTGAACAACTGGATATTTAAATCTGTTTCATTAGTCTTTCTCTTAATCGGTCGGGAGTCCCTTGCTTGCAGTACCTTGCCAAAATGTGATGTCCATGTTTCCATTGCCTTGTGCCTAGGATATTTCGGTTGCCTCAGTTGCAGAGCCTTATATAGGTTCAATTGGATTTCCACTTGACGCTGATACGCTCCCTTAGCTTCCTTACTTATCCTCTTGTAAAATCTCCTTAATATCGAATAATTCCGCACGCTTGTATCAGTTTTTGTACGAGTCACTGCATGAAAAGCATCAATGGTACTTCTCCTTGCCTCATAGCAAGTAGCATTGAACCCTGGTTTAGCTCTGCGTTTATGTGATCTTGCTAATTCCTTTGAGTTTTCTAACAAGTTCTCTATAGTACGTATTACTTCGTTCAAATCTCCATGTCGTATCATGGTTAGTAGATCCGGTGCTTTTGCTACTTCCTCTACTAGACGGTCAGTATTAATCGTCCTGGGATTTGTCACTCGTTATGGATTGAAGTCTACATTGTTTCTTACGTCCGTAATGAAAGTCGTCTCGACATCTTGAAGTACTATCTGTTTCATGAAGTGAAGTCCCTTCATGTTTGAAAAGACAAGATCTATTGTACTGCTCCCATAATGTGAGAAGCATGTGTGTTTGTTTGGATCATTGAGAAAGCATAAACCCTCTGCTTCCAGAAAATCCAGTACGAGTTTAGTCTTTGTGGACTGACGATCTATCCTGCAGTTCATATCACCGGCTAGTATGAGAGGCTCGTTCTTGTGTGTTGCACTCCTCTATAATAGCCCTGATGTGGGTATCTGGTGGAAAGTAGACCCCCATTATGGTGCACTGTGCAGTTTTAACAACTAATACATTGTCTGTTTTATAAGTCAGTTCGAACGGTGATATGCTTGGGCTTATAAGGTACGATATTCCTCCCTTTGGGCGCCCCAATAATCCCTGCGTCGCCAACACATGTGCCGCATAATAGTCTGGCGGAGTCCATTCTTCTGTTAAGAATGTTTCTAGCAATATAACGATATCATATGTCTTTAGTCTGTCCTGACTTAATGAGTTATTCGCATTCTTCAGCCCGTCTATGATCCATGTTATGCACCGAAGTTTCTGGTAAGGTGGTACATTCTCGTCTCTCTTTTGGCTCAGTCTGCTGATGTTCTTAGCGATGCAATCGTGCACCTTCTGTTGTCCTCCGAAAAGGATGTATGAACCGCCTGACTAGTACTCCTTTCGGCCAGTACTGTGATTGGTTCACGATATCCAACATCTCTAACGGTAATCCTATCTTAAATGCCCCGTGTTGGTAACTCGTCACACACAATTCTTCCTGCTTCAATGCCGCTCTCTTTAAGAAACGTTACCAGTTCTTCCTTATCCGTAGGATGGTATAAACCTCCCACATAAAGCTATGCGTTTCGGGCACTCGCTTTAAGCGTGTTTCTTTCTGCTACTTTCGTGCCTATTACAGGGATGTTACTTTTCCTGGGCTTCCGTCTTTCAGCTTTCTCCCAGGTGCCCTCGTCTCCTATTTGCTGATCGTTAGAAGTTGTTACGTCATCACTCAATATGTTTGCGTCTTTTATACCTGCATTATCCTTGTCCTGGTTGTCTATGTTCTGTGCTGATGCATTCAGACTTGGATTTAGCGTTTTTGCGATTAAACGTTGTTCTTCTCTTTGCTTTGATATTTGAGATGTTCCAGCTGTCCGTTGTATACTAGCTTGTTGGAGAGTTGCCACAGTCTCAGGTGCGTGGGGTTGCGGTGCCTTCCGCTTTGTCGCTATTGGACCTGGCAGGAATTTATCCAGTTCTATCGGTAAAGCATTCACAATTTGTTCTACAACCTTTCCTTCAAGTTTGTTCTCCAAAAAACACATGACCTCATCCATCATTTCAAAGAGTTTTCCATAAGTAATCTTCTCTTTGGAAGAACTCCTTAGCCATGGCTTACAGGTTTCATTATATTAGTTTGGAGTCTTTCCGATATACCTGCGCAAGTTCCCCTTTCGTAAGCTTCGTGCAAGGTGCGTGTTGCCATTTGTTACAAAAATTGCATAGAATTGCGTTATCTTGACTCGTACATACCTCTCCACAAATGTCGCCCTTCTCAATGTCGTCAGGGTATTCCTTGTCGATTTGCGTACCAGCATCAGGAATGATGATCAGATTAGATCAGATGGCGGTCAGTTAAAATATCTGCCTTTGTTGACCGAAATGCAAACTCGAAAATAGGGTTATTTAATGCTGTTTTACCTTTTCAGTTGAAGTTAATGAATGAAATGGTTTCTTGATACTATACGATTTGTATTGAAATACTAGTGATACTTAACTTCTTCTTAGATCTTATAGAATAGCACCAAAAATCACACACTGAAAGTATTAATAAGAAACACAGTAAGACCAAGCTGTAAGGAAGTAAAAAATGTACATGAGCACTTTGCTGATTATAGTTTCTCAAAACATGAAATTAAGATTTTGTTAATTATCTTGCTATTAAAACCTCTGTGGATGCATTGATGTCACTTAAGTGTTATAGAGTTATGCATTGTATATACATGAACAATAAGATGCCCAACTAAATTCTGCATGAAAAATAGTTGTTTGTTAGTTTTCATTTCAATGTTTGGTACCTAGAGTGAATCCTCTAAACTCGAATACACATGCCTTTGGTTACGCTCGCTTAAAGACTCAATATGGCGGCTCCATAAGTAACAATCGTGTCTTAGCCTCCCTAGACTGACCTTGTTTATTACTTCAGTGTTGGTTGGGATAGTGTGGACGCAAAAGTTTGATCGAAATCTTTTCGCTGTAATTGCGTGTAGAAGTATCAAGTGCTGTATCATTAATAACACATTAATTTTAAAAGTCTACAGTTGTTTTAGTGTGGTGTTAATACGGTATAAATAATAATACTGTTGCAGAACTGCATTCTTTTTCGTTCTGGCCGTTGTACCATTTCATATGGGGTGGGCATCCTTAATATTTCTTTTTTTTTTTTTTTTTTAAAGGTACATTCCTGTATTTCTTCTTGCACGTCAGATTCCACTAAATTGAAGACTAAGTAAGTTTCTTTCATCAGCTTACGAGAGACGAAATCTTCAAAGGGAAGTGGACATTAGCCATTTCTAGTCAGGGTAGTAAGCTGAGTACTCTTTTTTTCACAGTGTTTAGTTTACTTTTTAAAGAAGCAGACATTAGTGCAAGTACTGAAGGAAGGAAACACCTGATACCACACCGTCACCTTTCCCTGGTTATCCGCCGCATTAAAATAAAACTGCACCTGAAAAGAAAAGAAGCGAGTTCGGCAGTTCATACGAAAGCAAAGAATACCTACTCTGGTTTCAATCCTGATAATTGTCACACATGTTCACTGTATCCTGAAAGTTCACTATGAAGGAAATAGGAATTCAAGTCTCTTCTCCGATAATTAAGTGCAAATGTGGATGAAGAAACGTAATTACTGATTTCGAAATAAAGCCAGCCAATTGAAGAAGACATTTGCAGAGGACAAATTTAAGTATACGGAAAATAAAGGGCAAACTGTAAGAAAGCGACATTAAAAGTAGAATTCAAGCTTAACGGGAGGAACAAATGAATGACATTTTATCCTGATACAAACATATACCGGTACAAATATAATACTTCTAACTAGAATCGGACAATTCCACGAACTTTACAGCTAAAGATCATTAGGGAGGCTTACAATCAATAATTACTTTGAAATACATGCAGTAACTTACGTGTTTCACAGAGACGAATTCGCCGAAGTTTGTATAGCATATCTTTCGATTGTAGCATCGATTAAACTTTCTGTCTGTTCCTCTTTCCCCTCGACTGACACCTTTACACAAGCTTGAAGTGTACCCTGGCCCATTCTGTTCCTTAATTTCGTCATCAATCATGACCCTGTTCTTCGTGCTGAATGACCTTTCTACACCGGCGGTGGTAATAGGAATGTACGGTACACATTCAGCAAGTGTCTTTAGGGAATCATACCCAATATAGGCACTTAAGATAAAGGAAGGAACATCTCTCTCAGATTCTGATTTATTGCGAGCCACATACTTGAAAGACTGGAAGTCGATTGAAATAATAACATTAAGTTATTTATTAGACCACCTAATCAATACAAAATCGTCTTGGATGATTTACATAAATTTGTTAGCTAATAGTGGGACATGTTTCGCCTTCTCTGAAGGCATCATCAGCCGTAGTCTTAACCTTAAATTAAAAATAAGCGTCTAAATAACATGTAGTGATGAAATGAATTTTAAAATCTTGAAGAGATTTGAAGTAAAATAACATTAAAAATAACAATGATGGTTTGAAAATACAATGTGATGAGATACAATAGTGGAAGTATTAACAAAATTAACCTTAGAAGGCTGCTAAAATAAGTACAATGGAATAAAACAACAGATTGTTATACAACAAGTAGTAAGATTGCATAAAAGTAAAGTTGATAGTAATGGCGGTTATAATTAGACGATGGCGAAAAATCTTATGTAATCAAAGTAAAGAGGAGAGAGTAAAAGTCAAAGTTAGTCGAGAGATCCGAAGTTCATTATGATCTTGAAGATAAAGGATGAAAGTCAGATGCATATGGTGAAGTTGTAGAACACGTTGAGGATATGAAGTTGGTGAATAGAAGTTGAAGAACAGTTTCAAATAGGATCACTATGGACCATCTCAAAATTTGAAGTGATGTTCAAATGTTGTAAATTGTGAGTTTGTAGATATTCTAGTTGAAAAAGCATATACAAGTGGAATCTGTAAATGGAAGCAAGAAACGTAGAGTTAATTGTGTGAAAAGATATTTGAAAAATCTTGAAGTAGAATCGTATGCACTTACCACTTGACGGTGACAAAGATAGCTTGTAATATTATGAGTAAGAAGTATTTGCAACAGTAGACTTCTTGCTACGTGTGTTATAACTGAAGTTTTGTGTTGGAGGGGGATCTGTTTGCGTTGACGTAACTATTAGAGGGGGGCTGCTATTGGTGGGAGGGAAGGAAGAGAGTGTATTACTGCGCGTGTTGTAACGGTGTAAGGCTATTGGAGGGAGCGATGTTCCGGTGGGTGTGGCTATGGGTTTATTGGTTGTATTTGAATTAGAGGTACTAGCGGTGGGGGGAAGGGAGGGGGGTATATTAGCTGTAGGGGAGGTGGGAACTCTAATTGATGTGAGGTTGAAGATTTTTAAGAATTTGTTGGTGAGGGAAGTTGATTCTCGTAATAAAATAAGAATCTGTTCATACAAGGGGCTTTTTTTATCAATAGTGTCATTTAGATTTTTATCTTTATTAAAATGTTGGTCGAGGAAAATAAATAAGTTTTCATATTCTGTCATGAGTTTGCTTTTATCAACTCTTTTTAGGATATGGAGGTCTTGTTCTATTGTGGTGAATTTATGCCCGGTGTCCCTCATATGGTTGGCCATTGCGGAGAATTTGTTGTGTTTTTGGGCATTGTAATGCTCGGCGTATCTGGTAGAGAAGCTGCGGCCAGTTTGGCCAACATAAGAAAAATTACATGTAGAGCATTTCAATCTGTATATTCCTGATCCAGAGTAACTATTGTCTGTGATGTTGATAGAGTTGTGATTGAAGAATAAATTACGATTAGTGTTTTTTGTTGTGTAGGCTATTTTTATTTCGTGCTTCATTAATGAATTGGTTATCGGGTAAATGCTATGGTTAGTGAACGTGAATTTAGCGTATTTTGGTTTGACGGGTTTTAATGGAGTTAAATTGGTAGCTAGTTTTAGTTTGGTTTTATTGATGATTTTATCAATCATATTCGTGTTAAATCCATTGAATTTAGCTATTTCCTTGATGAATAGTAATTCTTTCTTTAAATTAGTAGAGGACATGTAAAGACTGGAAGTCTGTAATAGCACTATCAACATTTTGAGCACAGTTCTTTACAATAATTTTCTGTAAATCGTTGATAAGTTTCACAATTAACAATATGAAAATACACGGCCTTGTCATTACCTTTGCTTCATTTCACTGATCATGCTCGTTACAAATGTGTTTGGATTTTGCATGTTTTTTCTCCTCTTCATTCAAATACACACTTTTAACTTCTGCTGTAGCGATCTCTAGATTTTTGATTTTATATACTACTTCGTTCTCACCATCTTCCTCACGGTAATTCTCTGTGCTTCCTAAGTGATCCAGAATTCCAGACATAAGAACAGAAAGTTGTGAAACTGTGATTGATTTTGCAGGATCTTGCTTATGTTTCAGACAGAATGTAATGTAATTGTAATTCATCATTTCTGATAGAATTCCGGCACCCCGGAAAACTTAAGTCGGAGTCCACCAAGGCTCAGTACTATCACCGTCCCTTTTTGTTCTTGTCATGGACACCATCACTCGTGATCTGAAACGGAACGTTCCTTGGACCCTTCTGTATCCAGTTGACGTAATGGCAGTGGCGACGAGTGACGTTTTGAAAAGTGTTATCACACTCCTTCTGTAATAGCAGTATCAACATTTTTGAGCCCAGTTGAGCACAGTTCTTTACAATAATTTTCTGTAAGTCGTTGATAAGTTTCACAATTATCAATATGAAAATACACGGCCTTGTCATTAAACCTTTGCTTCATTTCACTGATCATGCTCGGTACGTCTTTCGCATCGCAGCATTTTTATGAGCAGTACAGATGTCATTTCATAAAAGTGAAAGACTTGATAATTGATATTACTTTTGTATAAGGTAATATCATTTAAAAATGATGAAATGGCACATAATATATTGAACACTAGTGAGCATCAATATCATAGAATCTAGCAGTCTCGATCACGTACTAATGGAAAATAGTTCACATCATGAAAAACGTATGGCAGGCTACTCATGCACTCATAAAAATAAAGTTTAAAATTAATTTCTAACGGAGCTTCAAGGCTTACCTCAGTTTTTCCTATTTGTACTTCAGGTCGATACGACGGCGTGTTGTGGCGTCAAAAATATCTATCACAGCACCGTAAAAATTAGGCCTCTTCATTAAGTCATTCAGAAATTTCTTCTCAGTAGTAAACAAAGAAAGTGCAGAGAGTCTGTCCTGTACTTGTGAATTTTTTTAGAAGGTGTGTATCCTTTTTCAAGGCCGAGAAGCTTCTTTCAGTAGAACACTAGTTGCCGGGATGGTGAGAATGAGGTCAGCCAATTTCATATGCTTTATTAAGAACAGTGGTGTGCAAATATTGGTATAGGTCATATGCATTATTTTTCACAAGATCCTGCTTCGTATAGAGGACAGACAGTTCACTTTTAAGTTTCATGCAGTCAAAATTTCGTCCATACGTCTTCACTAACGACTGATAGGCACGGTTCGGGAATTCCTTCGCGAAATTTTTAAACTGGTCAATATCAATTAACTGAAGGAACTCCAGCTTGTTAATATCAGAAAATCTATCTGACAGTTGCACGGATATGATGGCAATTGTTTGGTCTTGCAACTTTGGACACATGGTTTCAAAATTATTTCTGGTTGTCTGCAAAAACGCTTTAAATTGCTGGATCTCTTTGGAGCAGAAGGCAGTACCACATATTTTCTTCTGAAGGATCTGATACAAAACATCAGATTGAGGAAGCACTTCACCAAATACAGTAAATTTAGTAAGAAATAGAAATCAAAGTCTTGCAGGGTAACATAGTAATCCTTAGCTTGAATTCTCGTTCCACTGTCCCATTCGTCTGCGTTATCTTTCATTTCTCTGAAGAATACAAGGAGATCTGTATAGAGAGAGGACACAACTTCAACGAGCCTACCAGTACAAATCCATCGGGTAGGCGCTATTGTTGGTAATCGTCTCTGTATTACTTTGTCAAGAGCAGCGGCCCTTTTAGGGGATGATGAAAAAAAAAACCTGCTAACCCGGGCAAGGTCTGAAAAAATACTTTGTATTCCTTGATGTGGTTAACGGATTGCTGTAATACCAAGTTGAGCCTATGACCATAGCAGTGAAATAGTCTGGTCATATTTTTCCCTGACTGACTTCTGCGACCCACTGTGCTGTCCTGCCATCACTACTGTTGCCGATATGATTCAGTTCGGAAGGTTCAGAATAGAGTTCTGTTTGAGTACAGTTTACAGAAAGAAAATTGACGAGCATAATAAGCTAATAAAAAATAACGGATATATTGTCAGCACTTTAATAGATACTGTATGTTTTCTTTCAAAGCAAGGATTACCTTTCAGAGGTCATCGAGTAATTGAAGAATCCGATAAGAGGTAATTAGAGGGAGTTACTAGCATTAATTGTTAAGACAGACGACGTACTTCCGTACCATTTAGAAACATCTACAGTTTTCTCAGGACTTTCATCTGATATAAAAAATGATATTATTGAAGCCATAGCTACTTTTATGACCAGCCAAATTAAAGACGAGGTTAAGAAAACAAACTTTATTTCCGTTATTTTGGATGAAAGTACAGACGTTTCTAACAGAGCACAACTATCGACTGTATTTAGATGTTAGTCCCGAAGGCGAAATTCAAGAGAAATTTTTGAGATTCAGTGATGTGAGCGGTGACCGTCCTGCTGTTTCTCTCTCTAAACATCTCTTTGAAGTGTTACAAGAATTCCAGTGTGGTGAAAAGTTAGTAACAGAAACATTTGATGGCGCAGCAGTAGTACGGCCAGTTGCACTGTATGGAGCCACATGTCGATCACCTGACAAAATTTCAGAACGCCAACTACCGGTACATGTCATGGTAATGAGAATGCTCCGTTGGACTATGGTTATCTCCCTTATTGACCATGTCAGACGCGACACAATTCGAGAGCAAATGGGTGTCGCTCCAATTGTGGATAAAATGAGAGAATAACAGCTCCGATAGAATGACCATACTCTGCGTTCAACACTTGGTGCCGTTGTCAACTCTGTTCTCCATTCTGATGTAGAAGATCTACGCCCCAGAGGACGACCGAAGCAGCGTTGGCAAGGCACAATAAATGGTGACTTAAAACTCGTCGTCCTACAATCTGCCGACGATCGAGACCGGATAATGACCAAGAAAGCGGACCCTGCACCAGCAGGACAACGCTAGGAATAAGAATAAGGCCCCATTCACACCCCCTGTGGGTGGGGGCGGTAGAATAACACCTACGGTATCCCCTGCCTGTCGTAAGAGGCGACTAAAAGGGGCTCCAAGGGCTCTGAACTTTGGAGCGTGGGTTGGCGACCACGGGGCCCTCAGCTGAGTCCTGACATTGCTTCCACTTACTCGTGCCAGGCTCCTCACTTTCATCTATCCTATCCGACCTCTTTTGGTCAAGTTCGGCTCCATGGCTAAATGGTTAGCGTGCTGGCCTTTGGTCACAGGGGTCCCGGGTTCGATTCCCGGCAGGGTCGGGAATTTTAACCATCACTGGTTAATTTCGCTGGCACGGGGGCTGGGTGTATGTGTCGTCTTCATCATCATTTCATCCTCATCAAGACGCGCAGGTCGCCTGCGGGTGTCAAATCGAAAGACCTGCACCTGGCGAGCCGAACATGTCCTCGGACACTCCCGGCACTAAAAGCCATACGCCATTTCATTTCATTTCTCTTGGTCAACTCTTGTTCTTTTCCGACCCCGACAGTATTACGTATGGAGGTCTAGGGAGTATTTAATTTTCATGCCCTTCGCAGCACTTGTCTTCCTTTAGCCGATACCTTCATTTTTCGAAGTGTCGGACCCCTTCCATTTTTTCTCTCTGATTAGTGTTATATAGAGAATGGTTGCCTAGCTGTACTTCCTCTTAAAACAATAATCACCACCACTACCACCACCCCATTCACAATGTAAACGTAACCGTAAACTTAACGCCGTAACGTAACCGTAAAATTAACGTAAAGTGTGTGGTATTCACAATGGAGGAACGCAACATTAACGTAAAGAGTACACAGCAGCCAATCAAAACACTGCCGTGTTATTTAGCACGGAAGTCGGGTTTTGGGTTATCTCGCAGTTTTATATTTCAATACCTCGATGGAATCAAAAAAGATGGTAGCGGAATTCATATTAGTTCAAACATCTAATGTTTTGCTCCTGGGAGCTGTGTACCTGAAAAGGCGATCTAAACAACGGTGCAGAAAATGGGTTCATTCCTTGAATCAAAGAAGGTTATATCAGGGCGATTTCGGTAATTTACTGTAAGAAATGACCCTCATCACTTCGTTGTGTACATGCCAATGAAAAATGAAATGTTTGCCTTTCTTACGATTTGCTTCCCCTTTTCTAATAAAAAGAAATGTAAGGTCTCCTTTGCCGACATCTATGCCCCTATCTATCACACCCCGATGAGATGTTTGGATCTATTTGTGATCTGTTTGTTTGGATGATGTCGTTTTCGTAAACTAGTAGTCTGTCATAGTATTAGGAAATATACAGGGACACTGTTTTATCTGGTTTTATTTATGACAGGGATTGTCACTCTCCCGGTCGCCAGTGCTGCGAGCTTGTCTCCCGCCATTTACCGTCAGATTTAATTGCTACAGCATATTTATTTCCACATATTCTCTTTAGGTACAGCGTCTTTGTAATTCTATTTCCTTTTATCATACATACACACAAAGATTATTTTGAAAGAGAATTACAAGTGTTTCGTCGAAAGAAGTCATTATATCGCGCACAAAATACAATGTTTGCGTCTGCTCTGATTGGCTGGTTCTTAAACTTAACGTAAAATTAACCGCAAGAACTTGGAGTTTGCAATCTCTTAATTTTACGGACTCGCAGTTAAGTTTACGTTGGCGCATTGTGAATGGTTCCATCAGATAACATGGCCGCAAACTTCTAAGTTAACGGTAATTGTAAGTTTACGTTACGTTACGTTTGCATTGTGAATGAGGCTTAAGATTTTAAATAGAATCCCCCCCCCCCCTCTCGGGCCAAACTTGACATGCCATCATAATGAATTTGTTACACACGAATACGATTAGGTATTCAATCAACGGATGTCAACAGCTTCTGGAATTTTTAAAGCTGGTTCCTCTAGAGGAGATTGAACTACGTGCTGTAATCTTTCTCTGTCAGCAGAAGCATGGTAGAGTTTGTACACATCCCTTAGGGGTAAGACGACCTTAATTATACAAAGTGCGGCGGGTTGTAAAGTGAACTGCTCTGGGATGGCAATGGAGAGCAGAAGTCCGATTCACCAAAGGGCTGCGTGTTCGACCACGTTCTAACGCAAGCGAATTTGTAAACACCTCTAAACAGTACTTCAATAAGTTTAGTCGATAGTAAAGCACGCTACCTCTCTGATCTGTTATTTCGCTTTTAAGGAGACTGAGAACTCGCCACATTATACGAGGGTTGATTCAAAAGTCATAGCAGCTATATTTTTCTCTCTAAAAATCTTGAACACAGGAAATGTCCTGAGTACATTTGAAAGGACACTTTAGAGGTGCCACCACAAAAGGTAGGGTTGCAGAAATCTCTGGTAAGGTAAAAGGATAAACATGGCTTTTTGAAATCATAGTTATATTTCTTGTATTCTCGTACAACCTGTATACAATCATTTGTACGTATGGTACAAGTTGTTTATCACACAAGTAATTTCCTAGGTTGCCTGTGGTTCGTTGCCACCGATGAGGAACACGGAAAATATCATCGGCTGCACAAGATTCTGCAATGTGCAATACCTCACGTCGAAATGCTCCTACGATGTCTTGTTTATGGGCAATACGTTTCCCACGCAATAGCTACTTTGGGAATAAGGTCAAAGTCACAAGATGTACATTTGTTGCGGATAAAAGGGGTATTTATTTCAAAGTGAGTCACTTTAGAGGATTTTTGAGGTGGTAGTAATACCTATTTCTTCCATGGATCTGACTCCCAGGAAGTGTTATGCTATTATATTCTTCTTCTTCGTTTAGGCCTACGATGGACCATGTGGTTCTTAACTCTGGTGAGCTCTTTTCTTCCTCTTAGCTCAGTATTCCTTCATTCTAGCGCTATGGATGTCTTTTCTTCCTTGAGTCCATTTCACTCCTGTTCCTGGACGCAGTGATTTAGTTGATAGTGACTGGAGAGTGTCGGATGTCTTGACTAACTTTCTACCGAGCTCGATAGCTGCAGTCGTTTAAGTGCGGCCAGTATCCAGTATTCGGGAGATAGTAGGTTCGAACCCCACTATCGGCAGCCCTGAAAATGGTTTTCCGTGGTTTCCCATTTTCACACCAGGCAAATGCTGGGGCTGTACCTTAATTAAGGCCACGGCCGTTTCCTTCCCACTCCTTGGCCTTTCCTGTCCCATCGTCGCCATAAGACCTATCTGTGTCGGTGCGACGTAAAGCAACTAGCAAAAAAAAAAAAAAAAAAAAAAAAAAAATTGACTAACTTTCTGCTATTATATTATTATTTAAAAATACTTCTATGACACAAGAGAGTTAGCTACTAAATTTTGTATCGGTGTAGGCACTATAAATACAATTATTCAGCGGTAAAAATAAACTGGATCAATTTCACCGAAGAAAACGGGGAACTGTGACAGGAAAAAGAAAACGACGCCAACTGATGACCATTTTCTCCTCAAGAGAAGTAACTTAAACCCTAGGCTAATTGACGTGGACTTGGCACGTGAATTGGGGGGAAAGGGTAGTGAATCTGCACGTTTCTAATGTTCGCCGTAGATTTCCGTTAGCTGGAAGGAAAGCCTTCAAACCTGTAAAGAAACACCACCTAAGAAGAGAAATGCGCAAGAAGCGTCTTTTGTGGGCATGTAGTCATCAGGATGGACAATGGAACACTGGAAGACAGTTTTTTTCACTGATGAGAGTTATTTTCAACTGCAGGGGCCGAGGGTCAATATGTGCGCCGAGCGAATAATGAGGCAACAACTTCACATCATTTGTAACAGACTATAAAACACTCCGTATAAAAGATGTTTTGTGGTGTTCGGCACATGAAGGATTGTGACCCTTAGTACCAATTGAAGGGATGCTGAAATCTGACCAGTACGTCCAAATACAACAAAGAAGAGCTGCAGAAGAGGTTTCCACACGGTGACGGAATTTTTCAACAAGATCTGGCTCGTCGCCATACTTCAAAGAAAGTGAAAAATAAAATCAGTGAGAACAATATTCCTGTTTAAGAGTGGCCAGGAAACTCTCTCGACATAAATCCCATAGAAAACTTGTGGGCTATTTGCAAAAGGAGACTCGCAAAACTTGACTCTTCCACCAAACTACGCATGATAGAGTCTCTAATTCGAGTGGGGTTTCATGAACTGAAAAATATGTGCTCAGAGCTTGTGGAATCAATGCCAAATCGTGTGAAAGAACTTAATAAAACACAAAGGAGGACATATTGGCTATTAGAAGATATTCAAGGTAAATAAATGAAAAATGTGTACTTCATTGCCGCGTTCCGATTAATTCGCATGGGACAGTACAGAATATTACTTGTCTGGCGTTGCCACATTTTCGGGAAATAAAAAAATCGTTGCCATTACTTCTGAACCAACCCCCGTACATTTTTTTCTCTTTCCTCGCGTTTTCCTATTTAGTATCAGCATTACATGTAGACTTCGTCCAATTTGACGGCTAGATGCCTTTTCTGATACCAACTCCATGTGAAGGTAGTCTAGAGTATACGTGTATACATTGTTTACTATTACATATTCCTGTGGTGTTTGGTAGTGTGGTGTATTCTGTGTAAACGGAAATATAAGAGTGTTCAAATACCTAGCCTCCGAGTCAAAATATTTTTTTTTCTACTTGCTTTACGTCGCACCGACACAGATAGGTTTTATGGCGACGATGGGACAGGGAAGGCCTAGGAATGGGAAGGAAGCGGCCGTGGCCTTAATTAAGGTACAGCCCCAGCATTTGCCTGGTGCGAAAATGGGAGACCACCGAAAACCATTTTCAGGGCTGCCGACAGTGAGGTCCGAACCCACTATCTCCCGGATGCGAGCTCACAGCTGTGCGCTCCTAATCGCACGGCCAACTCGCCCGGTCAAAAGAATTAACCAGACGCAGTTAAAATCCTCGACCCCTGGCAGGGAATCGAGCCTAGGTCCCTCTAGAGCCAAAAGTGTAATATACATGAATACAAACAAGACAGGGCGATCCATGCAAACCTATGCAAATTTAATGACGTATAACTTTTGAAGAAGTAATAGCAAACGTATGTAATCTGTTCCGAAGTAAGTGTGGAAGATTACTCAGAGCTATCTTTTCCGCTTCTGATTTTTTCAGTTCAATTCCCGCACTTTATGCAAACTCATCTACTGTTCTTTCGGTCCCTTTCCCCCACCAAAAGCGATGCCCAACTGAAATTTGTGACGGAACCTCCTCCACAATGCTATCAACCTCCCACCACAAACCAAAATGTATCCAACGTATGTAATTCCACTAACCAGAACAATCCAAAAAATGAACGCACTCGTGAGCCCTTGTCGACACCGTCACTATACACTTCTAAGCTTAGGTATTCCTATGCAGAATCTCATTTTGTGCTTATTTACCCATTTTTCGTATCAACGAGTAAAAGGCACGCGCACTGCCTCTACATGAGCATAAGTAGCGAGACATTGATGTTTCAAGGGGACATTGTACGTCAACATGGATAGATATAAGGATGTGACAGAGAGGCAAAAAGGGGCAATCGTGTTTGGCTGTGCCCATGGCCGTAAGGTGCGTGCTGGATTTGTTGGTGTTTGGCAGCGGACTGTTCACCGTGTCTACAAGCAGTGGTGTACTTCACGTGGCCACGAAACACGACGTCACAATCGTGGTCGGGAAAAGATCCTGACTGAGAGGGACCGGAGACGCGCTTCACGGCTTGTGAATCTAAATCGCTTCCAAACTCGACAGAAATTGCTGCAGTCAGTGAATGAAGGTCCATCCCAATCTGTTAGCGAGAGAACATTGTGACGAGAACTGCATGCAATGAACATTCGGAGTCGGTCACCTCGCAAGAGGCCATTGCTCATACAGGCGCATAAAGCTGCGCGTATTCAATGGAACGTGGATTGTAGCTGACTGGCGGAACGTAATGTGGTCTGACCACTGATCTCTATACCTGGATGGCTGGTAGCTTGGGTAGCAGTAAGCCGAATAGAAGATGACTGGCGTACTAAGATGGCAGCGAGCGCATGGTGCAATAGACCACGAGGAGCGCGCTTGCTTTGTTTATGCTTAGTTCAGTGACGCCAGGCCTCTTGATTGTAGTTCCACGAGTGTTCTGTGCTGTGTTATTGCAAACTAAATAGTAGTGTATTTTACGAATTTAGGTTCGTTGCCTTGTAGTATACTTGTGGATTACAAAATTCAATTTAAATATGTATGTGTTTATCTGAAATATGAATGAAGAAACATTCTACGGGGTATTAACATACCGCAGTGTTCAGCTTATGGATGTACAAACAGAACCGATCAGCAGAAGGAGAAATCATTTCATCGGGGAGTTTTAATAACAATGTTATTTGCTTTACGTCCCACTAACTACTTTTTTAAGGTCTTCGGAGACGCCGAGGTGCCGGAATTTAGTCCCGCAGGAGTTCTTGTACGTACCAGTAAATCTACCGACACGGGGCTGTCGTATTTGAGCACCTTCAAATACCACCGGACTGAGCCAGGATCGAACCTGCCAAGTTGGGGTTAGAAGGCCAGCGCCTTAACCGTCTGAGCCACTCAGCCCGGCTCGGGGAGTTTTATACTGTACATAAGAATCTTCCTAGGGTAGTGTTTTGAGTTTTAGGTTTATTGTATCTTATTTCGCATATTCCGGGAGCAAAATGGCAATTAATTTTTGTAGGTTTCCTTTCTCGAGACCTGAACATCTAAGATAATCGATTAGGAGTATCAGGCGGGAGGATTGGGAGCCTTCTAAAACAGCTGTTCTCTGCTCGGATCACTTAGAGGAAGGCTGTTTTGATAGAAATGGACAAACTGTACACCTTAGAAGTGATGTACAGCCAAGTGTTTTCAATTTTACTGAACATTAACTGCAAGTAAAGATTTACTTATATTTTTTTTCTCATAATTAAACTGACGGTTTCGATGAAATAATTGACGTGACCTTATAACAATATTAGAAAATGAAGTCTGGAGGAATTCTACACCTTATTTACATCAGTAATAATTATGGGTTTCAGACACTGGAGTGGTGGGAGAAGGGAAAGTGTGGTGGGTGTTTGTGGCTATTCCATTATACTATTCGTGGTATTTGGGACTCTTTTAACTGGTGTTACATATTTCTGATGATGACTATCAATATCGCTTTGCTAGCTGAATTTAATTAAAGAGGTCTGTAATAGTAAATTAAGCTGCAGGTAATGTGATATATTGACTAGTTTTGAATATTTGCTGGTTTTATAAATGTGTACATTTGCTTTAATGATATTTTAATTTGATAATATGCGCGTTATTTCTTGGAAACAAGAAACAGAAATTCATTATCAAGCACCGATTACGATATGTTGAATCTAGGCCTGTATAGTGAGCTACGTTTATAGGTACATCATTTTAAGAATGCATAATTTCGTGGCATACATGTATACAATTTACAGCAATGTTTCCAGAAACTGGTTTTCACTCGTATTGTGTTACCGATCGCTAATTGCATGTATTCAGCACCTAAGTTAATATTTACCGGCCGTTATTATACACTCATGTGTATTGCTATCCCGGAGATTTACCGACCTCGGAATGACGTGTCAGTGATCCCAATGTCCGTATGCTTTGAGTGAACATGTCTCTATATTTTTAATTATTCCAATGCGCCATTAATTGCGACTTAAAATTGACTATATTATCATTGCTTCCCCATAAGGAGAGCTCTAGGTTCGGTACGCCAACATGGCGAACCGCGCGCTCAACTTGGCGTACTTTCTCCTGCAGCGGAGACCTGCCATCAGCGATCCATGTATAGAGATCAGTGGGTCTGACGAATCACGTTTTTGCCTGTATTCCAATGACGTACGTCGTCGAGTGCACCGAAGGCCAAATGAAGCATTTTATCTTTGATGTGTGCAAGGTCAGGTTCAAATCGGAGGTGGGTCTGAGGTGTTGTGTTTTGTTTTTGTTTTTTTGTTTTTTTTTTTCGTATCACCAGCGTGTTTATTTAAACATTCTGGTTGATCAAGTGTTGCCTTTCAGTCAACATTTTTCAAGATGACAACAGCAAAATTCATGGGGACTGTACGCATATGTGACTGGTTTTATGAACACTCCCCCACCCTATTTCATCCCGATAGGCCTGAAAAATCACGGACTTGAACCCCATTGGAAATATGTAGGACATGTTGGAACAGCGGGTAAAATGCCAACATCAGCAACCCCACGATTTGGTGAAATTGCGCGATCAAATCCTCGGCGAGTGGATGCGACTTACGTGCACAACCTTATGTACTCACTTCCTAACCGAATCCAGGCGGTTATCAAGCCCAGGGGTGACTAATTTTTTGTCCGGCGAGCCTATTAGGCTATTCGAATAATTATTATAATGTAAATAATGTTAATATAAAAAATAAAATAGTAATGCAAATAATTATATAGATCCAAATAAAATTATAATGTGTAATCAACGTATTTATCACTACGTATAATGTATGATGTGTTTTATGTCAAACTTAATATCAAAATAAAAAATAAGAAGGAAAAAAAGAGCAGAAAAACCCTCCCAACATCTCTTTTACATTACACTCTATAGGTCCCGCCTCCATAATCCTGCACATCACCCCAATTTGCCTGAATCTCCTGGCCAGAGATTTTAGATGATGATGATGATGATGATGATGATGCACTCTGTATGTTCCAAAGCCCGATTTCTTTGCAGCTCTCTTACACTTGCCATATGAGTAGCCTGTCACGTGGTTCAATCGGCGCATCCTCAACACAATTTTACCTATTCAGATGTGCGTTTTCCACTCTCACTGAGGAGCGAGCTAATTGTCTCAAGCTCTTTTTACCATCGATAAAATTGTTGACCTGATTGGAACATCGAGCACGCCGAATTCTCTTCCAAATGCCCATTGTGTTTCAGTCAAGGAATCTGTCTTCCAATATGTTTCACAATAAAAACACGCATGTTAGTGTTAAGACCACAAAAACGAGAATACCAATATACAGTGTGTATCAGAACTTTACCGACAAAAATGTCACAGATGCTCTACGTGTTTTGTTAAGAACGATGGTGTAGTCGCATTAGCGGAGATAATTTTTCTTTGCGAGAAAATGAGGTTAATTTCTTATTTTCGGACGCGAGATTCAAGTTGACGAACTAGTCGTATTTGCTATGCCAGAGAGCAACCGCTGCCTGTTGCTGTGAGTCAGAGATGGGAAGCGAGGGGAAGTAATTTAAAATGTAGCTTCTCAAAGCACCATTATCTTAGTCACAGCATCTCCATTTTTATGTACTCTCCGCAATTTCATATTCATTGGCTGCGATTGGAACCACAGTCGCCCTGCTTAGTCGCCCCCCCCCCCTCCAGTAGACAGTGTACAGTTTGTTCTGCACTAATTGACTATTATGTGAACCCCGTAGACAGAGAAGATGTACCAAGAATTCAGGCAGTTTCCCAGGTCGTTCGCGACACACCACACATCCTGAACAGAGTCCAAAGGTCACTACTACAACGTTGTGAATTGTGCATCGAAGAAGGAGGGGGCATATTGAACATCTACTGTAATCAGAACATTGGGCGTGTTTCCTTTATTCAGTATTTCATTCCATTTAGTATGTTGTGAGTGGAGGAATACACTATCGTGGGGTGACTGCGCTGCATCTACTACTACTACTACTACTACTACTACTACTACTACTAAAACGTTTTCATTCCTCCCCTGAAGGGGGAGGCGGGCCTCTTAGGCGGTGACGCCGTCTCTCAGGCCGGGAGATTTGTTACTGTGAAGGACATGCTCGGAGATGGCGGCCGTGTCCTATACTAGGAACTGCCCCGGCATTCGCCTTAGTGCAGGATAATGGAAAACCATGGAAAACCATTCTCAGGACAGCCGACAGTTGGGACCAGCTGTGAGGTCCAGCCCGGTCCCGTCTCCTCAATGCAGAGGCGTAGAGCCACGGTAGAGTCGTGGCCACCTCTCTCTTGCTCGGTTGGCCGGTCACAGTGCAGAGTTGTTGGATCACGGACCAGCCGTGGCCACTTATGGGCCAAGACCCACTCTGCATCTACCGACCGCGTTTCATCTTCGAGCATGTTAAATAATAAAGAACGTTACCGCGACCAACAGACGAGAGGAGAAACGATCTGGTGCATTCCTTGATTGGCAAGTGTGTCTTAATTAGAGAGTGTGTTCTTGTACTCTGTGTGCTGTGGATGAGGACAATCCTGTGCGAGTCGAACGAGGAAACTTGCGCACACGTGCGGAGCATTATCTCTGTGCCCTTCATACACCCCACTTCCCCTCCCTCCCCTTCCCTTGTCTGAAGCATGGCAGCGGCTTGCACTTTAGCATAGCAAATACGACAAGTTCGTCAAGTTGAATCGCGCGTCCGGGAGTAACAAAGTAACCTCATTTACTAGAAAAGAAAAATGTTTCCCCACCAATCTGATTGCACCATCGTGCTTAACATAACACAACGACCATCCCTGATTCTTTGTCGGTATAGTTCTGTGTAGATTCTCCCGAAGTCATTGAAATCATTAAACTAAATGTAAAGAAGGAAATGATAACTCGTCAAAATTGTAGAAGTTTGTATGGATCGCCCTTAAAAATACACGACAGTTTTATATACTCACGTGCGACGTTACCATACTTGCAGCCCGCTGTTGAATACGTCTGAAAACACAACAGAAACGAACTTGTTAGCAGATAACATTTCTGGTTTACACAGTTGAGAAATTTTTACATGTACAATATGAACTGAAATAATCCTCTAATTTAAAATGTATCTTTTCAAAACGCCATTATCTTAGTCACAGCACCAGTTTTATGTGATCCCGAAATTCCACATATATTGGCTGCGATTCAAATCACAGTCGTCTTGGTTAGAAGACATTGGTGGTGGTCGTTGGGTTAAGAGGAAATACTACTTGGCAACCATGCCTCTACATATTCATTTACTAAGCGAGTTGGCTGCGCGGTTGGCTGTAAGCTTGCAATCGGGAGATGTTGGGTTCGACCCGCACTTTCGGCAACTCTAAAGATGGCTTTCTGTGGTTTTCCATTTTCACACTTCCTTTCCTGTCCTACCCCTATCGTCGCCATAAGACCTGCCTATGCTGGTGCGACGGGAAAGAAACATTAATCAGAAGAGAAAAAGAGGTTCGACACTTCGAATAATGAAGGTATCGGCAAAAGAAAGGGAAAGGCTACGAACGTAAAAATGAAAAACTACCCCCAGCCATCGGAAAACTAATACCACTTGGGTCGGAAGAGAACAAGGTTGACCAAAGGAGGTCGGATAGAATAGATGAAAGCGAGAAGCCTAGTATAATGCCACACTCAGTCGCCAACCCACGCTCCCAAGTTGAAAGCCTATGGCGTCCCCTTTTAGTCACCTAGTCTTACGACAGGTAGGAGATACCGTGGATGTATTCCACCACCCACGGTATTGCTTCCACTTATGTCAGACTTCTCAATTTCATCTATCCTATCCGACTTCCCTTGGTCAACTCTTGTTCTTTTCCTATCCAGACGGTATTAGAGCATTCGAGGCCTAGGGAGTCTTTCATTTTCACGCCCTTCGTGGCCCTTGTCTTTTCTTAGGCCGATAACTTCATTTTTCGAAGTGTCGGATCCCTTCATTTTTTCTCTCTGATTATAGTGTTATATAGAGGATGGTTGCCTAGTTGTACTTCCTCTTAAAACAATAATCACCATCACCCGCATCCACAGGGGTTGAGAAGTAAATGACGACGTCAAAGCTATTCCAAACCTTCTCTCTTGTGTTCACAAGAATAACATCCACAAAAATGAAATGGCGTATCGCTTTTAGTGCCGCGAGTGCCCGAGGAGAAGTTTGGCTCACCAGGTGCAGGTCTTTTGAATTGACACCCGTAGGCGACCTGCGTTTCGTGATGAGGATGAAATGATGTCGAAGACGACACATTCACCCAGACCCCGTGCCAGCGGAGTTAACCAATTATGGTTAAAATTCCCGACCCTGTCGGGAATCGAACCCGGGACCCCTGTGAACAAAGGCCAACACACTAACCATTTAGCCATGGGGCCGGACAACATCCACAATTGTACTATTTGTGAACTACTCGAACTTCTCTAGGCATTTCCTTCTACTTCTCCCAGAAATTGCATGTCATTTTATTGTAAGAGTTGTTGTCATAGTTCCTCTCAAATGCCGCACTGGTGTGCGTGACCACGGGTTTTTCTTTGATTAAAACTGCGAAAGAGGAAGGTTTCAGAAACGCTAGGGATGACGTGAAGACATTCTATATACAGCGTTATTCAGCCACACCTTCCAATGTAGTTTTATGCAACCCACAATATTCATTCCGTCCTGAAAACATCTGCCCTGCTGGTATGCTAAAACAACACAACCGGATATATCGGTCTTGACCGTCTCACCATGATAGGATGCCATAATGTTATAGGCTACTTGTATTAAACACTGGAAGACATGCGTGTGCCTTGTAGATCATATGAACCTGACACGCCGGCGAAACACTAAATTCATATTGTGACCGCAGTAAACCTAATACTTGTTATAAGCTGCCCAGTGTGCCGTACGGAACCGTAGTTTAGTTGGTAAAGGCGTGGCGGAGCGAGCTTGCATTTCAGGGGCAAGGATTACAAGGACTTCTAATATTTGTTTAATACGTACCGCACGCAAGTTCAATAAGTTCAATACCTGCTTTCATGCAACTTTTTTGCTAGTGGCTTTACGTCGCACCGACACAAATAGGTCTTATGGCGACGATGGGATAGGAAAGAGCTAGGAGTTAGAAGGAAGCGGCCGTGGCCTTAATTAAGGTACAGCCCCAGCATTTGCCTGGTGTGAAAATGGGAAACTACAGAAAACCATCTTCAGAGCTGCCGACAGTGGGATTCGAACCTACTATCTCCCGGATGCAAGCTCACAGCTGCGGGCCCTTAACTGGCATGTAAATTGTGTGTGAATGAATGTGTTTGTGTCCCTAAGAAAGGCCGATTAGTTAGCAGGCCGGACACATACAGACCGAAAATAATAGGAACACAACTGCCCTGACAATGTTTTATCGCAGCAAATGCTCGATGTGATGACCATTTTGGCATATGCACATTCGGGCCCGGTGTCCAATAGATCGTCTTGCGCGCTGAAACATTCCCGGTGTAATTGCTCGGCAGGCGTCCGTGATGAGTTGCCGCAGCTGGTCGGGGTTTTCCGGCACTTGAGTGGAAACGACGTTCTTCAAATGTCCCCACAAGAAGTCTAACGGCGTTAAATCCAGTGATCTGGCGGGCTAAGAAACAGGGCCTCCTCGTCCTATCCATTTCCCTGGCAGTTCGTCGTTCAGATGGTTACGAACGGGCAAAGTCAAATGTGGTGGGGCTCCATCCTGTTGCAACCACATCGTCAACCGATCGTGCAAGGGCACATCCTCCAGCAGCAGTGGGAGTTCCTGACGCGGAAAATACAGGTAGCGTAGGCCCGTCCAATGGCCTTCAAAGAAATAAGGTCTAATCAGGCGTTCCCCCAAGATTCCACACCAAACATTCACTCCCCATCGCACTTGATGGGCCGCCTGTCACAACCAGTGAGGATTGTCCGGACTCCAATAGTGCATGTTGTGGCGATTGACGTTCCCATTATTGTGGTAGCGCGATTCGTCCGAGAACAAGATATGCGATACGAATGCTGCATCATTGTCCAGCCTGCCTAACAGTCACCGACATATCTCCATTCGAGCTTCGAAATCCCGCCCATGGAGCTCTTGGTGTAGCTCAAGATGGTATGGATGAAATTTATGTTCATGCAGTATTCGCCAGACGAACGGCTGGCTGGTGTTCACCTGTCGTACAGTCGCCCTTGTACTGATGTGTAGATTATTACGAGCTTCTTCCAGAACGGCTATTCTGTTTCACCCGATGTAACGGGCCTATCGCGGACTGGTGGCTGGTAGGAAATCACGCCTGTTGTCCTTAGGCGTCCTTCACACGGCGGAATGTCGTAGCAGCCGGGTGTCGCCTGTCGGGATACCATTCCTGGCACAGACTTAGTGCCTCGAACGCGTTTTGTCTTGCTTCCCCTTAAATGAGGAGCATGCCAACATATTCCTCTGTGGAAAACATGCCGAATGACAGCAGATATTACAGTAAATTCAGGCCCTAGCCAGCGGAGTATGCGGAGGGCACAAGATGAATAACAGCGCCATTCTACTGTTTGAATATAGCAAACGTGGGTCTGTGTTTACGTATTCAAACATCATACCGATGCAAATATATTTGAACAATCCAGGATTCGAACCGCCACATTCCGTCGGTTGCTAGGCGAACGCCTAACAACTTCCGCTACGCTACACTGCTGGAAACATGCTGGTAGTACGACGAGAGCAGAGTACATACCCCATCCGGTTCGGTCTTTAAGATATTAATTACTACACTGTTACCTAGTTTTATGTATTGATTTACCTCTTCGTTACACCCGGTCAGGAGACACAACACATTAACATAGTCACATGGTAAAAGAACGTTGCTACATGATTTCAAGGCGTCATGTTTTGAGAACAGATGATATAACATTTCACTAGGGTTCAGAATCGTGTGCAAAGATGTGCTCACTGAGCATTAGTACAGTACAGTACGCAAGCAGGGGAATAGCACTCCTATAACCATGTGGACGTTAGTTGGGCTGCAGCAAACAGTATTGGAAGGGGTTGCTGAATCACACTGTATATAAAATGAGAGTTTTGTCTGTACATTGCTCAGAATTTAAAAATAATGGCATTTATGTATCGTACGTGTCCACACTAACAAGGAAATACACGTTTTAATTTTTCATCATGTCTGTCTGTCTGTCTGTCTGTCTGTCTGTCTGTCTGTCTGTCTGTCTGTCTGTCTGTCTGTCTGTCTGTATGTATGTATGTCTGTATGTATGTATGTATGTATGTATGTATGTATGTATGTATGTATGTATGTATGTATGTATTGTACCAGGAAGGCATAAGCCCTGGCACATACGAGTTATACATTTTATTTTTGAGCATACAATTAAGTTCCGATGCATGAACAGCTGTGTGAAAGAATGTTCTCGTCTCACTGCGCTGCACGAAGGGGAACGCAAGTTGATCAAGGTCAAGTGACGTCACCGCTGCCTGTAGCTTACCTCCCCTTCGGAATTTTCTCGATTATTTTTATGAACTTTTTAACGCCTGGACCGATCAACACGAGACCAGCGCTGTATTGTAGCTAATATTCTAGAAGTAAAACCCTGCAATTTGAAGTCAATCCGTCCAGTGGTTTTCGAAATATGATAATTTAAAGTTGGGAAGGAATTCTCAGCCCTTCATCACCTGATTCCGAGCGTGGCTCGCAAGACTTGTATAAATAGGTCACTGGGCCAAGGCCATAACCAGTGTGCAGAGTATGCAGAGAGTACAGTTTGCAGTGTACAGTGTGTGCAGTAAGTGTGCCGTAAGGACAGTATGCTCCGTCGCGATTCGCGAGGACATAGTCGTGGCCACACTCGAACGCTGTTAAAATAATACCACAACATTGTACCGTACGTAAAGTTTCTGCCGCGCCGCGACGACGGAAATATTCTAGACATTTCCCCGACTGAATTGTCGTAATATGATACTTGTAATTTTATTAACCGAGTGAGGCTCTAATTGGAAGTGAGAATTGAAGTGTCCAATATTTTACTGACCAGTATACGACATCGTGAACCTTACCAATTTCACTTAATTCTGAACTGTGATAATATTCTAAGTCATTGCGTGTGGTAAACTATAACCCTGATTCGAGACCATTTCAATCAATCTAAGACGTATTTCTCCTACGATAATATAACAGTGAACTGTATAAGACATTATTTCACTCGACATTCGTCTCATAACAGGGCTAGAAGTATTTATTTTCCTTGTGCACTTTCTCGATCTTTCGATCACCACTGTGAGAAACCCAGTGAACATTAAGGACTTTTTATGACTATATTAAGTAGTACAGACTAGTATGGTGTAAATACAGCCATAAAATCGCCTTAATCTGTGCATAATATTATTTCAGAGACTGTGGTAGAGTGTTATAAATCACATTTTTCAAGTGCTTATGGACTGTGTTCATTACTTTACCGTCGAATCGCAGATATAATTATTGACAATTATGAACTGTGTTAAATCTCAAACCCATGAACTGTGTATATAAAACTGTGTTTTCCGTAGCATGGACTGTGAATGCTAATTCAACACCGTAAAATTAATATAAGGATAGAACTCTGCATTACAACTTATGTCGGTTTGTAGTATTAATATCTGTGATATTTGTGAATTCAATAGTGCCAATTGAACTTTCCGTGTTCCGATATTACCTCCGAGAACAACGGAAATCTTGGCAAAGTGCTACGAGATCCTGCTACATCGAACGTCGCTTCCAACGAGGGATTTATGTGGTTTCTTCAGTTATGGTACCCATCGAGGGACGTCGACGAGGGAGATTGACGTGGTATATTCACTGAACGCCACCGGTGCTGAGTTCGAGCCTTGGCCGCACTCTGCGGAATGTTCCAGACACCAAGTCGCCTTACAGCACAACTCCAACACTTGTAAGCAGATCTTCTCGTATTCTGAGTGAGTAATCCAACTGACTGACATTTTACAAAGCACTTAGTTCATTACAGTGCTCTAACAAGTGCGTCGTGTGAATATCAGCTCGTAACTTATCATCATTTAGTCCGCCTCTATGGTGTAATGGTTAGTGTGATTAGCTGCCACCCCCAGAGGTCCGGGTTCGATTCCCGGCTCTGCCACGAAATTTGAAAAGTGGTGTGAGGGCTGGAACGGGGTCCACTCAGCCTCGGGAGATCAACTGAGTAGAGGGGGTTCGATTCTCTCCTCAACCATCCTGGAAGTGGTTTTCCGTGGTTTCCCACTACTCCTCCAGGCAAATGCCGGGATGGTACCTAACTTAAGGCCACGGCCGCTTCCTTCCCTCTTCCTTGTCTATCCCTTCCAAACTTCCCATCCCCCCACAAGGCCCCTGTTCAGCATAGCAGGTGAGGCCGCCTGGGCGAGGTACTGGTCATCCTCCCCAGTTGTATCCCCCGACCCAGAGTCTGAAGCTCCAGGACACTGCCCTCGAGGCGGTAGAGGTGGGATCCCTCGCTGACTCCGAGGGAAAAACCGACCCTGGAGGGTAAGCAGATTACGAACGAACGAACTTATCATCATTTAAAAGAAATTCATATTTTGCTTTTAAACTATAAAGTTCTTTTCAAAGTCATTAATTAGTTGAATTCGCTTTACCTAGATGAACTTTAGGATTTACAAATGCTCTATTAATTTCATTTTTCAATTCAAACGAACTGTAGAGACATACAGCAAGTGATCAAATATTTTATTTTATTTATCAAATTTTTCATGACAGTGTGTGTTCATTTTATGCTCTAAAAATTAGAAAGACTCTAGGTCAGCACCATAAGTGATGTACTGGATAATATTCAATGTGCTGAGTGATATTTTGTGTTTTCATTTAAATTAGATGAAGTGTAGGTTGTACAAGATCTATGAAAGAGTAATAATTATTTTGGACATCCTCAAGCAAATAGACGTCACAGAAGATCGTAACATAAATCTTTTATTTTACACTTTTTGGCAAATATTAGCTAAAAATTTGAGTTTGCAATTCCAATTGCAGGGTGATATTTCTGTAGATATTGTTAATAAAATCTATCAAACAGATTTACCATCTATTATTCGCCCTGCGATACTGTCCGTCTCTGTACCTGCTCCAGAATCAACCGAACACTACCTGAGATCCTTCCCATGCTCTAGCCCCACAATCATTCCCCGATACAGTATGTATGTATGTATGTATGTATGTATGTATGTATGTATGTATGTATGTATGTATGTATATGTATGTATGTGCATCACGAGAAAACAGCTGAAGAGAATGTAATGAAAATCGGTATGTAAAGTCAGGGAATGAGCCACTACTGTATAATCTAGGCTATAAGTCATTTTATTCACGCTGCTTCAAATGGTAGTTTAGGGGAAGGCCTAAAATTCAATTCTTAAATATTTATGTTATTAGTGGTCCTATCCATTAATACTATATAACTTAAATTATGTCCGGCTCCATAGCTAAATGGTTAGCGTGCTGGCCTTTGGTCACAGGGGTCCCGGGTTCGATTCCCGGCAGGGTCGGAAATTTTATCCATCATTGGTTAATTTCCCTGGCACGGGGACTGAGCGAATGTGTTGCCTTCATCATCATTTCATCCTCATCACGACTCACAGGTTGCCTACGGGAGTCAAATCAAAAGACCTGCACCTGGCGAGCCGAACCCATCCTGGGATCTCCCGGCACTAAAAGCCATACGTCATTTCATTTCATTTCATTTCACTTAAGTTGTATAGAATTAAATATCCGATCATTTATGCCTCATACACTTTTAATGTACGAGTTCACAGGAATGATGACGAAAATGGTATTCTTTAGTTCGCTGCTGGCAAACAGCCATAGACCTTGCCATGGTAACCGGTTCTGTCGGGTCACACAATGCAAGGCATGAAAGCCGCAGAAAATAGTAATTTTCTCCGTCATTTGAAGAGTAAGCGAAATGATGTACATAACAAAAGTTGTTTAAAATGATAACAGAGATATTCATGAATTTGTATTTTTGTTGCTAAGTCCATATTAACGCCGAGCCACGAGAAAGTGGATAAACAGAATTTAATGAAAAGTGGGTACTCTACTTATTCGAACCAGTATTTAGCCACGGCACTATCTCGGGCAAAATCGTTTGAAAATGTTAAGAATGGTCGAAGCACAGAGAAAGAAGTGTTAGACACTACATTACGAATGAATCAGTTATTATGTCTTCTTCTTCTTAATCTGTTTAATCTCCAGGGTCGGATTCTTCCTCGGACTCAGAGAGGGATCCCACCTCTACCGCCTCAAGGGCAGTGTCCTGGAGTTTCGGACTTTGGGTCGGGGTATACAACTGGGGAGAATGACCAGTACCTCGCCCAGGCGGCCTCACCTTCTATGTTGAACAGGGGCCTTGTGGATGGATGGGGCGATTGGATGGGACAGGCAAGGAAGAGGGAAGGAAGCGGCCGTGGCCTTAAGTTAGGTACCATCCCGGCATTTGCCTGGAGGAGTAGTGGGAAACCACGGAAAACCACTTCCAGGATGGCTGAGGTGGGAATCGAACACACCTCTACTCAGTCGACTTCACGAGGCTGAGTGGACCCCGTTCCAGCCCTCGTACCACTTTTCAAATTTCGTACAGAGCCGGGAATCGAACCCGGGCCTCCGGGGGTGGCAGCTAATCACGCTAACCACTACACCACAGAGGCGGACCAGTTATTATGTACCGGTATTAAATGTTATATATCAAAGAAGGCCACGTACCTCCTATGTCAGGATAGAAGACGTATTTTACCTCAGTTTTTAGTAAAAGGTAATAATAATAATAATAATAATAATAATAATAATAATAATAATAATAATAATAATAATAATTGTTCCGCGGTATCTGTGGAACAGCAGAGGTGAAAGAAGGTGCCGGGATGAATGGGTCTAACTACAAAGTCAAAGTTAATTTAAAAGTTTAAGAAAAGGTTATATTTTCTTTTCTTTAAAAAACAACAACAAATAACAATGTAACAAGTGCCAGTATCAACAAATAGGTCGAGTCAATATAAGATAGGTGGCATAAACTGATCTTGGGCTTCAAGCCCTTACTTTACGATTTTGAGCTCCTAGTTCACGTTACAAACACAAATTCGTTCAAAGAGCAGAAATACCCTAATACGCGGAACCCTTGCTCCTCATTACAATATTAAGCCTCCCAAAAGCATTCTTACAATACTAGAAAAGAGCTGCCCCGCTCTCAGAATTCCAAGCCTCTTAAAGGCAATATCAGACTTTACAATTAATTGCCATCAAGGCACAACTTACAACAATGACACGGGGGTATCTTGTACCCAATCTACTGGGCCTTATCAGAAAAAGAACAGGTTAAGTATATGGCCCGAAATACAAAAATGAATGGAGGCGTGTACTTGCACTCCTAAATACTCATTTTAAAACCTAAAAGGCACTAAGCCGATGAAACAGGGGCTATTCCCAAACTATGGAGGTGACCCGTATAAGAATAATTTAAGACATTACAGAAAGCAAGAAAACCAGTTACCAAAACGCAGTCACCTCAAACCAATATGAAGGGGGGTTCGAGAGGGTAAATCACTCTCTATCCCCGAATTACAGTTGCAGATATTATGAAGTCTTTACATAAGCCGGCAGAAAATTACATGTTTAGAAAAGTAGGTTACATATTAAATTTTCGGACCTTTCCCGCGGGTTAAACTGCTGAGCTAGCAAGAAATAAGATGTTAAATGGCCATTACCTTACGAAGAGCTGCTGGCTGATGAAAGAGGCACCACCCGCCTCCTGCTACACGACCACACACTTAGTTAGATGTTGAACAAGTGGCCGAGAGACGAGAAAATCAACAGTTTATAAACCCTCGGGGAAAGTTCGAGACCTTTCATGAATAATTAAGCCACACCCTCTCGGTTTTATTGGTAGATGAAAGGTTACACACAAAATCGAAGAAGAAGCCCGTGATTGGTTAGAAATTAATTACAGAAATTCTGGATTGGCTAAATTCAAAACTGGCGGAAAGAAAGATAAATATTGCCAATCCACAACTGAATGAACGAAGTTTAGAAAAGAACAAACTTATGAATACAAATTTTCTTCAAATAAAGTTCCTTCACTTCGCACCAGGGTGCATGATCATAGTTTTTTAGTAGAGGCATCTATGAGAGAGTGTCCACACTTCTTGAGGAACAGAAAACAAAACAAGTTGAAATTCACACAGTACTGGCAACTTCATAATCACAAAATTAAGGTAGTGACATCTTGCAAGCAAAAGTTTCAAGAGGTCTAGTTTAAGTTCAGAGTTTCTCCTGTAGGGGAGTTTTATTGGCGCAAGATTTAAATGTGCGGCGTAGAGGTGTACCTCCCGGCACATAATAATAATAATAATAATAATAATAATAATAATAATAATAATAATAATAATAATAATAATAATAATAATAATAATAATAATAATCACCGAGCTCGACAGCTGCAGTCGCTTAAGTGCGGCCAGTATCCAGTATTCGGGAGACAGTAAGTTCGAACCCCACTGTCGGCAGCCCTGAAGATGGTTTTCCGTGGTTTCCCATTTTCACACCAGGCAAATGCTGGGGCTGTACCTTAATTAACGCCACGGCCGCTTCCTTCTCACTCCTAGCCCTTTCCTCCCCCATCGTCGCCATAAGACCTATCTGTGTCGGTGCGACGTAAAGCAACTAGCAATAATAATAATAATAATAATAATAATAATAATAATAATAATAATAATAATAATAATAATAATAATAATAATCATAATCGTATGGCCTCAGCTACCGTGTGCAGACATTTCAACGTTCCGTTTTACTGTAGGCCCACTAGATGGTAGACCGAGTAAACCGAAACTCTCTTGGGCGTCTATGGCTGAGATTTAATGAATTTTGCCCGGTAAACACCAAATGTGTCACCAGAGCTCTTTTACATGCCGACGTCGTAGGACATGGAGTGCCGAATGGACTTTTTTACGCCCTTCAAAAATCCGACTACCTCTGCCAGGTTTGAATCCGCTACCTTGAGATCCGGAGGTTGACACTCTACCACTGATCCACAGAGGCAGCTTAGAAAAAGGTACTTATATATCAAAGAAAGCCACGTACCTCCCATGTCAAATCAACTGTGGATGGACATAGCTCGACTTGATGCCAGCAGGTCAACAAGATGGGGAATATGGCACAACCACTTTACACAAATAAAAGTAATTTTTTTTAAAGGTACAAAATTCGTGGTTGTCAGTGTTTCATTTTTCGAAATGTCGGATCCCTTCCATTTTTCTCTCTGATTAGTGTTCTATAGAGGATGGTTACTTAATTGTAGTTCCACTTAAAACAATAATCACCAGGCGAGTTGGCCTTGCGGTTAGAGGCGCGCGGCTGTGAGCTTGCATCCGGGAGATAGTGGGTTCGAATCTCACTGTCGGCAGCCCTGGATATGGTTTTCTGTGGTTTCCCATTTTCAGACCAGGCAAATGCTGGGGCTGTACCTTAATTAAGGCCACAGTCGCTTCCTTCCAACTCTTAGGCCTTTCCTATCCCATCATCGCCAAAAGACTTATGTGTGTCAGTGCGACGTAAAGCCCCTAGCAAAAAAAGAAATCAACAATAATCACCACCCACCACCTGTAAAGGAGAGAGAACAAATATCTCGTAACAATTTCAGCTCCTGAAGATAGATAGATATATAGATTTGTTTGCAGATTAATTAAATTATGTTTTGATTGAAACTTCCACGGTAGCGTCAAAACATTCGTCATTTACTTTATAGGAATCTGAGCGAGGTCTTTGTGAAACGTGAAATGTTCGTACAATTTGTCTCATTTAGCATGGTATGAACCCAAGAAAGACATTATATCTAATGAAAGAATGGTTTAAATCGAGTTTGTATGGAGTGAATTAGCTAAAACGTGCACCTTAAATAAAATAATTATATCAAGATGTCGAAAATCTACGTTCCCTTTTGGTGAAGTTACCGTGGGGCTAATAATAATAATAATAATAATAATAATAATAATAATAATAATAATAATAATAATAATAATAATAATAATAATAATAAATAATAATAATAATAATAACCGTGCCCGGTCAGCTTGCGTGGGGGTCTAGCTCTGAACTGAGTAGGAGTTAGGCATAACTCTATGTAAGACACTGGGATGGGGGCCCTCAACCCCGACACGGCGCGTCCCAATGGCTGATAGGGAAAGTTCCTGTAGATATGCAGGGCAGGTGTGAATAAGGCGTAGCCAAATAAGCACCCGCGGATCAACTGAGGGAACAAGGAAAATGGTCAACGGCCTCGACGGCATAAGAGGATTCATCCCGATGGCGGAGAGAGCGGAAGAACTGACTGAAATCCACTTCGCGTCTGACTTGCAGCAAGCGGCAAAGTGGTCAGCGTCTGTTCACCAGAGGTGCGGCTGGAAATGTATGTTCTGGAACTATCCACTCCAGTCCTATGAAACTGGACTACGGTCCAATACTTGGATAATCAAGTACCATGAGGCGTGGCAGAAAACAAATGTGTACCTCAGGTGGTAACCAATCCACCGCTGACATTAGCAGCACAACCAGACTATCGGATTCTGGGGAGTCTGGCTGGACACGCAAACAGAGGGAGTCGGAGACCTCTGGCCAACTTCGCCCAAACAGCAAAACATTTTTCGGAACACTGAACATAAATTCTCTCTTGCGGGCAGGGAAGTTGTACGAACTAGAGCAAACCCTAAATGATCAAAAAATAGAAATACTGGCACTCCAAGAAACGAGGCTGACTGACGAACATGCAATGGATTTCGGGAACTACAGACTCTTCAAAAGTAAAACAGACAAACGGATTCTCAAAAACACACCCCATTTAGGAGTTGCTTTTGCAGACAAGAAGAGCATACTTAACTCAGTAACAGGTGTGAAATGTGTTAACAATAGGCTAATGATAATCACCCTAAAGTGTGCAAACAAATCACACACACACATCAATGCACATATGCCAGTCAATGAAGACAATAAAACAGATCGCGAGAAGGTAGACAAATCCTGGGAAATACTAGAAGAAACAGCATCAAAAATTCCTCAATACCACGTCAAAATTCTGTTAGGAGATTTCAACGCTCAGCTAGGCAAGGAAAGGAAATACAGGAAAACAGTTGGAAAATTCCCAGCACATAAATGGACGAACCAAAATGGACAGAGATTAGTCGAATTCTGCAGGGCATTCAACCTTAAAGTCATGTCGACTCACTTCAGGAAGAAACCTTCTAAACAAATGACATGGAGATCACCCAACTCCCTCTTGGGCGAGTTTCAAATTGACCACGTGGCAATTTCGTACCCAAACCACAGAGAAATTATGAATGTCCAAGTAAGGAAGGGTAAACATAGACTCAGACCACTATCTGACAAGAGTCAAACTACAGTTGATAACCCAAAGGTTCAGAAGAAGGAAGCAAATAATTCCGAAATTTGATACTAGTCGGATCCAGCCATCTCTCACTGAAGAATTAGAGAAAAAGCGGTCCAACAATTGGCAGCAACTCAAGACCAAACTAATTGAAACAGCACAAACACTGATTCCTCTGCAGAAAAGAAAAAAACACCCTTGGTGGAACGCAGACTGTGAACAAGCCATTCAATCCCGGCAGAATGCATACAATAAGTGGAACAGCAAAAAGACCGATAAGAATCACAAAATGTTTTTGGCAGTCAGGAAAGAGGCAGCGAAATTAATCCGACAGACCAAAAGGAAATTCGAGAAAGATCAACTACTAGAAATTGAAAAGGACTTCGAAAAAAACCACACACGAAATTTCTACAAGAACTTCAAAACAAAGCTAACAGGGTATCAGCCACAAAACCTTTGCTTTAAGAAAGTAAACGGGCAATTTGCACTGAACAATCAAGAAAACTGCACCGAACTTGCAAGGTATTTTGAAGAACTGCTTAACTGCCCAGAGCCAACACAAAGATTTCCACCGGAGGAACCTGACTTCACAACCCAAATTCAGTACCACCGGATGAAGAAGAAATTACCAGACAGATAAAACGACTTAAAATGAATAAAGATGCAGGTGAGGATGGGATCATAGCAGTAATTCTCAAATCAGCAGGCCCAAATACTATAAAAGAATTCACCGGTATCATCCAAGAGATTTGGGAAACAGAACAAATTTCAGAAGATTGGAAAAGTGCACTAATTCATCTTTTACATAAGAAAGGAGACAGAACAGACGTAAATAACTACAGAGGAATCTCACTGGTATCTGTTGCCTACAAAATTTTATCTCAGTGCCTTCTTGATAGAGCCCAACAGCAACTAGAACCAAAAATTGGAGAATATCAAGCAGGTTTCAGACCAGGCCGTTCATGTCCAGAGCAGGTTTTGAACCTAAAGTTAATCCTAAGGCATCAGAGAATTTGTAGCAAAAATGTAGTTTGTACTTTTGTTGATTTCAAAAAGGCCTATGATTCAGTTGATCGTCAATCACTGTTTCAGATATTAAAAGAACAGGGTCTAGACCGGAAAACACTCGCAATTGTAAAAGAGACATTGACAGACACAAAATCTAAGGTTAAATTCATTGGGGAAATCTCAGACCCTTTTCCGATCAAAACAGGAGTAAGACAGGGAGATGGGCTCTCTCCACTACTCTTCAACTGCGTCCTTGAAAAGGTAATACAGGAATGGCGCAAACAGAAGTCTGTCCTCAAGATTGACCAACCAATCACTCTTGGTAGGGGCAAATTAGCAGTAGACTGCCTGGCATTTGCGGACGATCTGGCAATCTTAACTCGTGACGTTTCAACAGCCATAAACCAGATCGAACTCCTGAAAGAAACAGCGGAAAGTCGGCCTCCAAATATCGTTTGAAAAAACTGAATACATAACCTGCAGCAAAGAAGCCCCTAAATTCATGGAGACAAAATATGGCAAAATAAAACGGGTCCAGCAATTCAAATATCTCGGTGAAATAATTCAGGAGAATGGAATGGAAACAAAAGCCAATGAAGTTAGATGCCAAAAAATGGAAACTGCGTATAGACTCACCCAAAATATCTATAACAAAAAGTGTCTCTCCAAGCATGCAAAACTAAGACACTATAATACAGTTATAAAACCAGAATGCCTCTATGGATTAGAGACACTAATTTTGAACAGGAAACTGATCTAGAAAATATTCAGAAAAAGGAACGCAAGATCATTAGAAAAATTTTAGGCCCAAAACTCGTAGATGAACAGTACCGCCTTAGAGGGAAACAGGAACTCAAACAATTTTCTAACATTCACAGCGACATCAGAAAACGCAGATTAAGATTCTTTGGACATATAAAAAGGATGAACCCAGATAGACTTACCAAGCAAATAGTTGAATTTTATGAAAACCGAAGTAAAGCCAAAACGGACACAATAAAATGGATTGGCGAAATTAAAACAGATCTCAAACTAGCAGGAATTAAACCTGAAGACATCCAAAGCCGGGTTATCTTCAGAACCAAAGTTCATAAGTGGCACGTTGACCAAGAGGAAAAACCAAAGAAGAAGACCGGAACAACATGGTCTCAAGAGAGAAAAGAAGCACACAGCAAATGAATGAAGGAAGTGTGGGCACAAAGAAAGGCTAATGCCTGCCTCTAAGTACTTTGCGTAGTCCTAATGGGCTCATTCGCAAAATTAATTAATTTAATAATAATAATAATAATAATAATAATAATAATAATAATAATAATAATAATAATAATAATAAGCTTAAAGAGCATAACATTTTGCCGGTAACTTTGGGGAGAAAAAACAAAAGGCATTGAAATAAATTGCCTAGCATTTGCAGACGATTTCGCTATATTGTCAGAAAACCTAACTAGTGCAACAACACAAATCAATCTCTTGGAAGAAGTAGCCAACAAGACAGGTTTGAGAATCTCCGTAGAAAAAAACAAAATGTATTACAAACATCAAGAATGCTCCAAATATTTTGGCAACAGATATTGATCTAGTGAAAAGAGTAACGAAATTCAAATATCTGGGAGAAATAATTTAAGAAAATGGTTTAGACAAATCTGCAGTAGAAGAAAGGGTACACAAGATGGAAAGAGCATATGGTAGCACAAAGAATTTTTATAACAAAAAGTGTCTATCGAAAACTCTTAAAATAAGGCACTACACTACAGTGGTGAAACCGGAATGCTTATATGGAAGTGAATGCCTGGTACTAAACTATAGATTAGATAAACTTGAGGTAGTAGAAAGGAAAATCATGAGAAAAATATTAGGGCCTGTGAAAACCACATAAGTATGGAAATTAAGACCTAATGATGAAATATACAGGAACATAGAAAACATAACAGAACCATAAGAAAAAGGAGATTGCAATTTTTCGGACATATTTACAGAATATTTACAGAATGGATGATTCCAGATTAACAAAAAGGATTTTCAAGTACCTTTGGGACAAAAAGGCAACAACTAGCTGGATTCAAGAAGTAAGGAAAGATTTAGAAAGAAATAATATACAGTAAGAGAAGAAGAAATTATGGACAGAGAATTTTTTAGAAAGAGGGTAGTAAGTATGGAAGGATTCCAAGGAAGACTGACGAAGTGGTGCGAGGACAGAAGGAAACAGCATAGTGAAAGGATGAAAGAATATTGGAAGGAACGGAAGAGACAACAACACAGTATGAAGAACTGAACTGAAATTGGCACGTGGTCCTTAGCAGGCCTCATCGGAAATAATAATAATAATAATAATAATAATAATAATTATAATAATAATAATAATAATAATAATAATAATAATAATAATTCCCTTGTAGTGCATTTCAAAACCTATGTTTTACCCTCATCTTACTCAACCTTGGCTCAGCTATAATCTGCCATCATACACGTTATTTTTCTGTATGCTCCCTGTCACACATGCATTCGAATTACAAACTCCGTCCACAAGATTCCGACAGAGTACGCAGTCACATGGTTTCGTCTTTGTAAATTTAGTGATTCATTTGCAGCAATTTTCTCAACGAGTGAAATGTATTACTGAATGAAAACCTACAACCTGTTTTCCAATCATTGACCGGGTCAGGGATGGAATGAATGAAGCCCCCATCTTGCGGCGAGGATAGGAATTGTGCGCCGGGCTGAGTGGCTCAGACGGTTAAGGCGCTGGCCTTCTGACCCCAACTTGGCAGGTTCGATTCTGGCTCCGTCCGGTGGTATTTGAAGGTGCTCAAATACGTCAGCCTCGTGTCGGTAGATTTACTGGCACGTAAAAGAACTCCTGCGGGACTAAATTCCGGCACCTCGGCGTCTCCGAAAACCGTAAAAGAGTAGTTAGTGGGACGTAAAACAAATAACATTATTATTAGGAATTGTGCCGGCTGTCGAAGCCTGTCGCACTCCTCTGGGGCAATGATTAATGACTGACAGATGAAAGTGGAGAGTGTTGCTGGAATGAAAGATGACAGGGAAAACCGGAGTGCCCGGAGAAAAACCTGTCCCGCCTCCGCTTTGTCCAGCACAAATCTCACATGGAGTGACCGGGATTCGAACCACGGAACCCAGCGGTGAGAGGGCGGTGCGCTGTCACCTGAGCTACGGAGGCTCTTCAAATGTAGTACTCTCGCATGAAAAGTTTCACCAAGAGGAAAAGTCCTCTCAGGAGTTGATGGGGCGACAGTAACTCATGGAGATCACTTTAAGTAGGCCTAGTTAGGTGTTACAATAAGGAAAGAGTGATGGTGGTGGTGGTGATTATTGTTTTAAGAAGAAGTACAACTAGGCAACCATCTTCTATTAACACTAATCAGAGAGAAAGAATGGAAGGGATCCGACAATTCGAAAAATGAAGGTATCGGCTAAAAAAAGACAAGGGCCACGAAGGGCGTGGAAATGAAAGCCTCCCGAATGCTCTAATACCTCCGGGGTCGGAAAAGAACAAGAGTTGGCCAAAGGAGGTCGGATAGGATAGATGAAAGCGAGGAACCTGGCACAAGTAAGTGGAAACAATACCAGGACTCGGCTAAGGGCCCCGTAGTCGCCAACCCACGCTCAATAGTTCACAGCTCCTAGGGCCCATTTAGTCGCCTCTTACGACATGCAAAGGTAGAGGGATACCACTTGGCAAAACTGTTCCTTACAAGAGGTTTAAAGTCTAAACTAGTTAGGAAAAGTACAGATATTTTATTCCGATGTTTTTTGATAGAAGGGGTTTAAATTGGGGTAACTACTCTAAACACAATATCACTCAATCATTCACCTCCCACGAAGTTAGAGAGCTGCATTTGGCACAAGTGTTTCTTAATTTGCCTTACGTCGCACCGACACAGACAGGTCTTATAGCGTTGATGGAACAGGAAAGGATTAGGAAGGAAGTGACCGTGGCCTTAATTACGGTACAGCATTCACCTGATGTGAAAATAGGAAGCCACGGAAGAACCATCATCAGGGCTGCCAAGAGTGGGGTTCGAACCCAAAACGCGCAGCCACTCCCTCAGTACGGCGAAATATTAGTGACACTATATGCTGTCACTGAAATCACTAAACATACGTCTTTAGGAAAGTTCTTCATTCGGATATACAGTGGAACCTCGATATCTCGAATCACCTCGGGAGCTAAATTTTAGTTCGACTTATCGAAATTTAGAGATATAGAGAATACTGTTTTTGAGCAGGTATAGCATATAATTTAATCATATGTATATACGAATTATACTGAACACATTATTTTTAACAGCATTTAAAAATATACAAACTCTATTTTACGGCATCACTTTAATTATAACCCTTATTACAGTAACCTTTTTTTAGAAAAGGATACAGTACATACAGCAGTGAAACAAGAAAGATACCTCCATTAACACCTTTGCAAAAAATCCATTAGTTTCTTCTGTTTGTTACTGTTAACGTTTCCTCCCTTCACGTTGAAACTTCTCGTCAAAACCACGCAGCCGAGAGCTTGTCATCCGTGACTTCGGGGGGTTGCTTTCGTAAGTGACCGGTACTTAATTCACACCCGAGAAACAGCGACGCTTCGCCGATTTTCTGATCATCAGAAGTTTTAGTTTTTCGGTTCCCGTCATATTAGCTTTCAGCATCACTGGAAACCTTTCTTCACTTGTTAACTGTTCCTCTTACCGAGCTCGATAGCTGCAGTCGCTTAAGTGCGGCCAGTATCCAGTATTCGGGAGATAGTAGGTTCGAACCCCACTGTCGGCAGCCCTGAAGATGGTTTTCCGTGGTTTCCCATTTTCACACCAGGCAAATGCTGGGGCTGTACCTTAATTAAGGCCACGGCCGCTTCCTTCCCACTCCTAGCCCTTTCCTGTCCCATCGTCGCCATAAGACCTATCTGTGTCGGTGCGACGTAAAGCAAGTAGCAAAACAAAAAAAAAAATTAACTGTTCCTCACAAACCACAGATGCCGTATTGCATAGTTAATGTTGCACAAAATTGCAGTTACAGATTATTTTTTGCTTTAAAGGAGGAAATATTTGCTTCGAGAAATCGAGAAATTCGTGTAACCGAATTTCGAGTAATAGAGAAATAAATACACTTGAAGAATACGACAAACGGCCGGAAAATTTAAGTTACTTCGAGATACTGAAATTTCGAGTAATGGAGGTTCGAGATATCGGATGATGTTATTCTCTATAGAGTGATAAATAAGTTACAAGATTGTGAGCAACTGCAACGTGACCTCGAAAATATTGTGAGATGGACAGCAGACAATGGTATGTTGATAAACGGGGCTAAAAGTCAGGTTGTGAGTTTCACAAATAGGAAAAGTCCTCTCAGTTTTAATTACTGCGTTGATGGGGTGAAAGTTCCTTTCGGGGATCATTGTAAGTATCTAGGTGTTAATATAAGGAAAGATCTTCACTGGGGTAATCACATAAATGGGATTGTAAATAAAGGGTACCGATCTCTGCACATGGTTATGAGGGTGTTTAGGGGTTGTAGTAAGGATGTAAAGGAGAGTGCATATAAGTCTCTGGTAAGACCCCAACTAGAGTATGGTTCCAGTGTATGGGACCCTCACCAGGATTACCTGATTCAAGAACTGGAAAAAATCCAAAGAAAAGCAGCTCGATTTGTTCTGGGTGATTTCCGACAAAAGAGTAGCGTTACAAAAATGTTGCAATGTTTGGGTTGGGAAGAATTGAGAGAAAGAAGACGAGCTGCTCGACTAAGTGGTATGTTCCGAGCTGTCAGCGGAGAGATGGCGTGGAATGACATTAGTAGACGAATAGGTTTGAATGGCGTCTATAAAAGTAGGAAAGATCACAATATGAAGATAAAGCTGGAATTCAAGAGGACAAACTGGGGCAAATATTCATTTATAGGAAGGGGAGTTAGGGATTGGAATAACTTACCAAGGGAGATGTTCAATAAATTTCCAATTTCTTTGAAATCATTTCGGAAAAGGCTAGGAAAGCAACAGATAGGGAATCTGCCACCTGGGCGACTGCCCTAAATGCAGATCAGTATTGATTGATTGATTGAGGTACGACTGTATAATTATCATAAATCCATTAATTGAATTATCTTATGGATATGATATACCGGGTGGGAAAAATGAAACTCGCCCGATAAATATTTACAATAGAACTGACGCGGGATTGACCCTTGTTATTGAATGTCACGAAAGATGCTGGAAATGGCCTCGTCTGAAGAAATGAAAAGCTTCACTCAGAAACCATCGGCAGAACTCAACACGCGAAGGTTCGTCTGGTCACTTTAAAGCAAGCACAACAATACATTTGTAAGGATATAGATGCAGGTCCTTTCTGATAATGTTTCGACACGACGATCCCTTAATTCCCACTTGAACAGATAAACGGCGGTTTTCCTTCACTCGAGCAATGTTTTCTGGGGTTCGAACTCTTTTCGAATAGTTACGGTTTTTATTCCTTACAGAGCCCGTTTCACGAGAGTTTGCAACTCAATCTTACATGTCGACTTTGCTGGAGGTTTTTCCAAAACACGTAAAGACTTAAACTCTTGCGCAAACAGTTCCGCACAGATTTTGCACGAATTGTGCTCCGCCTAACACTCGACAATGAACACGCGCTGTTTTATTGCATCAGTTTGTGTTGCATTCAACTGGTCACTAAATACTAGTGCTGAGAGAGGAGGCAGTCCTCCGAGTGATTGAATCGGTAGTAGCAAGTGAAGCGCTCTACCGGTATTCTCTGGTACTACTGCGGAGAATTGCGGAGGTATACGGAGGGTTGCGGAGGAAACGGAGCGAACGTGCTCTGCTCATTCAGACAAAACACTCCTTCCTGTCAGTTGCTGCGTGTGACGGGTGAACTTTCTGGCACCGTTAACTTCACTGTGTAGCTAATGCCACGAAAACCATCAGTTGTTTGGAATTTTTTCGATGCAGAAGGTGATCGGAAGAAATCTGCCAAGTGCAAATTATGTGCGCGTAGTTTTTCAACGGGAGGCGGCACATCTAATTTATTTGATCATTTAAAGAGGAGTCATAAGCAGTGTTTGGAACCAACAACTGAGCAAAGTAGCGAGGTGTACGCCCCAGGCAGTGAAGAGCATAAGAGTTTGGCTATGTTTGTTTCTATAGATATGCAACCGCTCGACATTGTCCGGGATGAAGGCTTCAGGAAGTTTGTTAACGATTTAAATCCAAGGTATGAACTACCATGTCGCCGAACTCTGTCTGAGGTAGGTGGAAAATGAACTCATATTGCACCATTTATGGTACAGTATTACAATTAATTGCCAGCTATTTCTGTGATCGACACCTACGTTATATTTATTTTTTCTAGGCGAAATATATGACGAAGTACGCAATAAGCTGAACATAGAACTGGCAGCAGCAAAACATGTCGCTTTAACGACGGACTGTTGGACATCTAATAGACAAGACCCGTACATAACTGTGACTGCCCATTTTATATCAGAGGCGTCAAATGCACTGATGTCCGCATGTCCGGCAACGGAAATTCTGGAAGGAAGTTATACCGCGGAGCATATCGCTAGCCGCTTGTCAGACATCATCAATTCTTGGCAGCTGTCTGGTAAAGTGCCAGCAATTACTACAGATAACACTACAAATATGGTAGCTGCGGTACGAGAGTTAAATATCCGCCATGTTCCCTGTGTAGCGCACACACTTAATTTGGACATAAGTGATGTGGTAAAGAGCACGTTCCCTTTTCGTACGCATTTGGATACTTGCTCAAATAATGTCACGCATTTCAAGTAAGTATGTCCACAACAGAAGTAAAAGTAAGATTAGGGTTCTAAGTTTTGAAATGTTAAACTCAGGGTATCGCCGAACTATGGCTTATAAAAGTATATTTGCTCCACGCCTTCTCGCAACGCTGCTAGTTTTTTGTTTCCTAATTTTTCTTCTAGGCAAAGTACTGTTGCAAGCCATAAATTAAAACATCAACAGTTAGAGTCCGGTAAGCAGCCACTGCGGCTTATTCAGTACTGTTCGACCCGATGGAACAGTCAGCTTGCCATGAGGTAAAGGGCCAGACCAACTCATAGTGGCTCAGTCGGAACTTGTGAATGCGCCGCAAGCGCTAACAGGTGAGAATTACGAATACAGTGTAATGTATTGAAAATTCTGTCTTTTTGTATCATTGGAGTATAATGTATGACCTCAACTTTTTGCAGCTGACGAATGGTTGACCTTAAAGGAGTGTGTAGCAATTCTAGACCCATTCGAAAGGATGACTACCATGTTATCCGGAGAACTATACACCACGCGTTCTCACGTGATCCCTTTGGTGCAAGAATTATTTCTCTTTCTTTCTACGGAAGTAGAAAAACCAGCTACCACTGTCGGACAGATGGTCCTCGAAGCAAGTCTGGAAGCCGTAGCAACGCGACTTTTTGCATTTGAAACTCGTTCTGTGACAAGGGCGGCAACTTTCCTCGATCCTAGGTACAAAAAGGATGGATTTCGAATACCAGATCATGCAGAAGAAGCACGAAAACAGGTTAGTGTTACTGTTTTGAATGGAACAAAAGCACGATGTGTTCACTGTCTATATAGCCTATCCCTTTCACAAAACCAAGCATGTGACAATTTTTCAGGTTGAAGTCGAGCTAAGGACTACGATCTAAAGGCGTGATAGGCTACAAGCAGCAGCAGAACGTTCAGCATCGTTGGAAGAAAAGCCTGTTGCAGGAAGAAACGAAGGCAGACGTAATCTCTTAGCTTTTTTGGATGCAAAGCTGGCCCAGAAGCGACGTGTTGCGACGCCTACGTCGAATACCACGATACTCCTAAGGCAGTACGTGGAATTAGAGCCAGAGCATAGGTTGACTGACCCTGTCAAGTACTGGGTTCAAATGGCGAACCAATCGAATCCGCTTCATGAAATAGCTGGATACTACCTTTGTATTCCAGCTACCTCTGTCCCAGCGGAGAGAATGTTTTCTGCTACCGGACAAATAATCACAGCAAGAAGAAATGCTTTATCGCCAGAACGAGCAAACACTTTGCTTTTCTTACATGGAAACTCAAAATATTTCTTCAAGTAACGCATATAGCCTTGAACTTCGTTTCTTCTTGACTGACACGTTTATTTATTTATTTATTTATTTATTTATTTATTTATTTATTTATTTATTTATTTATTTATTTATGTGTTTGGTGTATGACTGTGTCTCCGAAGTAATTGGGGGCATTTATTATGAGGCTGCCTTTTTATAATATACTTCTCTTTAATATACCAAAAAATTATTAATTATTGTTACATTAAATGATGTATCGGTATTATATGATATACGGTAGTTTCTTCATTCAAAACAACACTACTACATCTGTTGCTTAAAAACGGTACCATACATAGCAGTCCAACGGCTTGGCCGCGTTAACACTCTACTTAAAATAGGTTATAGTAACACAAACTTCTCCGCTCCTACCGCTCCTTTCCCAGCTCTACTAAATACGTCTGCTCCTCTTAATACTCACACACACGCATGCGGGAGATGTGCAAGCGCAGACATGTGACAGCAACCGATTGGTGTATCGAAATAATCACGGTTTCCAGCATTTCCTTTTGATGAACATTAACAAGGGTCAATTCCCCGTCAGTCTTATGGATATTTTCCGGGTCTGTTTGTTATACAGCACATATAAAGGCTGAGGATGTCACTGAAATAAAGAATAAAATAGTAGACAAATACTAGATCGAAGTACTAGAAATAAATTGAAGAGCTAAACAAATTGCGCTGTAGCTACTTCATGCAAGTGCCATTAAATGTACTGTATTTATACATAATATTTTCTCTCCATTCCGAAAATAAAATTGAAGTGAAAATCAGGGCAATTAAAAAGAGTCTTTAATGTAATAGTACATTATGCAACACGCCTATAATGGCAATAATTAAGACTCAAGTATTTATAATTTCCATACGAGTGTCTTAATTACCATTATAGGCGAGTTGCATACGACTGTTTATGCTCGACGATAATTATAACTCTATTTTTGAAATATTCATAAATTTCTGTCGAGATGTCGCTTGGCAGTTGAGTTTACTGAACAGAGCGCAGAGTGCATGCGCTGGGTTATTGATTTTCCGTGAGTGGATCAGAGACCTTGACAATGTCATATATTTTTAAAGCTTTGATAGAAGGTTATTATAACTTAGCTTTATTTCAAATACCAATTGTTTACTGTACAGTTGGTGAATTGAATTTTCAGGAATGTGCCGTGTGGTTGTGGAATATTAGAAGTAGAAGGTGCATTCATGTTAATATGTGTTTGGTTTTGGAAAGTGTGAAGCTAGTGCGTTGAGCGTAGGTGCGATGCTATCCTTACCTAATTGGTCAAACAGTTGTACCATAATAAAAATCTGAACTGTGATTGCTGGAGAACCTGTACCATAATGAAACTTGAACTATAATGAGCCTCATTAAGATTCAGTTTTCTGGCATATAATATTTATATTTTGGCATCGTCGAGCATAAATAATGTTAAAGAGTAGCGTCTATTATACATCCCTTAAGTCCTAAAAATACAGTCGAAATCGGTTATAACTAATCCCAAGGGACCGTCAATCATTATAGCCGATCGTCGCACAACCAGTTTTGTTTTCTTTTTGCTAAAAAGGTCATATCTATAAGTTTTAGGCTGCACACTTCAATCAATCAATCAATCAATCAATCAATCAATCAATCAATCAATCAATCAATCAATCAATCAATAAATCAATCAATAAATCAATCAATCAATCAATCAATCAATATCAATCAATACTGATCTGCATTTAGGGCAGTCGCCCAGGTGGCAGATTCCCTATCTGTTGCTTTCCTAGCCTTTTCCGAAATGATTTCAAAGAAATTGGAAATTTATTGAACGTCTCCCTTGGTAAGTTATTCCAATCCCTAACTCCCCTTCCTATAAATGAATATTTGCCCCAGTTTGTCCTCTTGAATTCCAACTTTATCTTCATATTGTGATCTTTCCTACTTTTATAAACGCCATTCAAACTTATTCGTCTACTAATGTCATTCCACGCCAACTCTCCGCTGACAGCTCGGAACATACCACTTAGTCGAGCTGCTCTTCTTCTTTCTCTGAATTCTTCCCAACCCAAACATTGCAACATTTTTGTAACGCTACTCTTTTGTCGGAAATCACCCAGAACAAATCGAGCTGCTTTTCTTTGGATTTTTTCCAGTTCTTGAATCAGGTAATCCTGGTGAGGGTCCCATACACTGGAACCATACTCTAGTTGGGGTCTTACCAGAGACTTATATGCCCTCTCCTTTACATCCTTACTACAACCCCTAAACACCCTCATAACCATGTGCAGAGATCTGTACCCTTTATTTACAATCCCATTTATGTGATTACCCCAATGAAGATCTTTCCTTATATTAACACCTAGATACTTACAATGATCCCCAAAAGGAACTTTCACCCCATCAACGCAGTAATTAAAACTGAGAGGACTTTTCCTATTTGTGAAACTCACAACCTGACTTTTAACTCCGTTTATCATCATACCATTGCCTGCTGTCCATCTCACAACATTTTCGAGGTCACGCTGCAGTTGCTCACAATCTTGTAACTTATTTATCACTCTATAGAGAATAACATCATCCGCAAAAAGCCTTACCTCCGATTCCACTCCTTTACTCATATCATTTATATATATAAGAAAACATAAAGGTCCGATAATACTGCCTTGAGGAATTCCCCTCTTAATTATTACAGGGTCAGATAAAGCTTCACCTACCCTAATTCTCTGAGATCTATTTTCTAGAAATATAGCAACCCATTCAGTCACTCTTTTGTCTAGTCCAATTGCACTCATTTTTGCCAGTAGTCTCCCATGATCCACCCTATCAAATGCTGTAGACAGGTCAATCGCGATACAGTCCATTTGACCTCCAGAATCCAAGATATCTGCTATATCTTGCTGGAATCCTACAAGTTGAGCTTCAGTGGAATAACCTTTCCTAAAACCGAATTGCCTTCTATCGAACCAGTTATTAATTTCGCAAACATGTCTAATATAATCAGAAAGAATGCCTTTCCAAAGCTTACATACAATGCATGTCAAACTTACTGGCCTGTAATTTTCAGCTTTATGTCTATCACCCTTTCCTTTATACACAGGGGCTACTATAGCAACTCTCCATTCATCTGGTATAGCTCCTCCGACCAAACAATAATCAAATAAGTACTTCAGATATGGTACTATATCCCAACCCATTGTCTTTAGTATATCCCCAGAAATCTGATCAATTCCAGCCGCTTTTCTAGTTTTCAACTTTTGTATCTTATTGTAAATGTCATTGTTATATGTAAATTTTATTACTTCTTTGGCTTTAGTCTCCTCCTCTATCTCGACATTTTCCTTGTAACCAACAATCTTTACATACTGCTCACTGAATACTTCTGCCTTTTGAAGATCCTCACATACACACTCCCCTTGTTCATTAATTATTCCTGGAATGTCCTTCTTGGAACCTGTTTCTGCCTTAAAATACCTATATATACCCTTCCATTTTTCACTAAAATTCGTATGGCTGCCAATTATGCTTGCCATCATGTTATCCTTAGCTGCCTTCTTTGCTAGATTCAATTTTCTAGTAAGTTCCTTCAATTTCTCCTTACTTCCACAGCCATTTCTAACTCTATTTCTTTCCAGTCTGCACCTCCTTCTTAGTCTCTTTTATTTCTCTATTATAATAAGGTGGGTCTTTACCATTCCTTACCACCCTTAATGGTACAAACCTGTTTTCGCATTCCTCAACAATTTCTTTAAACCCATCCCAGAGTCTGTTTACATTTTTATTTACCGTTTTCCACCGATCATAATTACTTTTTAGAAACTGCCTCATGCCTGCTTTATCAGCCATATGGTACTGCCTAACAGTCCTACTTTTAAGACCTTCCTTTCTATCACATTTATTTTTAACTACCACAAAAACAGCTTCATGATCACTAATACCATCTATTACTTCAGTTTCCCTATAGAGATCATCTGGTTTTATCAGCACGACATCCAGGATATTTTTCCCTCTGGTTGGTTCCATCACTTTCTGAATCAGCTGTCCTTCCCATATTAACTTATTTGCCATTTGTTGGTCATGCTTCCTGTCGTTCGCATTTCCTTCCCAATTGACATCTGGCAAATTCAGATCCCCCGCTACAATCACATTTCTTTCCATGTCGTTTCCCACATAGCTGACTATCCTATCAAATAATTCCGAATCCGCGTCAGTGCTACCCTTTCCCGATCTGTACACTCCAAATATATCAAGTTGCCTATTATCTTTAGAAATGAGCCTTACACCTAGAATTTCATGTGTCTCATCTTTCACTTTTTCGTAGCTTACAAATTCTTCTTTCACCAGAATGAACACTCCCCCTCCCACCCTTCCTATCCTATCTCTACGATACACACTCCAGTGCCGTGAGAAAATTTCTGCATCCATTATATCATTTCTCAGCCATGATTCAACTCCTATTACAATATCTGGTAAATATATATCTATTAAATTACTTAATTCTATTCCTTTCCTTACAATACTTCTACAGTTCAACACTAACAATTTTATGTCATCCCTACTTGATTTCCAGTTCCCTGTTCCCTTATCACCGCTCCCTAGGCCATCCCGTTTCCCTGAATGTACCTCCCTATTACCCTTCCAAACAAATTTCCTAACTTATACGTACCACTGCGGTTTAAATGAAGGCCATCTGAGCACATATCCCTATCTCCTACCCACCCATTAGGATCTAGAAATTTCACTCCCAGTTTCCCACATACCCACTCCATAGTCTCATTTAAATCCCCAATCACCCTCCAGTCAGTATCCCTTCTACACAGTATTCCACTAATAACAATCTCCGCTTTCTTAAACTTCACCCGTGCTGCATTTACCAGATCCCACACATCTCCAACTATGTTGGTACTTATATCAGCTTGCCTTACGTTGTTGGTACCAACGTGAAACACTACCACCTTCTCCTTCCCCTCCTCCCTCTCTTCTACTTTCCTCAACATCTGCCTCAACCTAATTCCTGGATAACACTCTACCCTGGTACCCTTTCCTCCACACACTTTCCCCACGTGTCTAACGATGGAATCCCCCATGACCAGAGCCTCAACCCTACCCACCTCATTTGATCCCCTCCCCTCCTGGTCAGCCCTATCTTTCCTGATAGCTGCAGAAGCTACTTCCTCCTCCCTTTTGTCCTTCCCATGACCCTGTTCCACCTGTCTTTTCCTATCCTCTACTCTACGTTTTCCTTTCCTACCTTTTCCCTTCCTCCTACTTCCACACATCTCACCAACAGTTCCCTGTCCCTCATCTTTCCTCTGTTGTTCTACCTGGAGTGACTCGTACCGATTTCGCACAGACACCTGTCCTGAATTCTGATCCTGAATAGAGCCCTTAGCCTGCGATCTCCTTCCCCTTAGAACATTAGACCACCTGTCTTCTACAACTCCTCCCTTTCATTCCCCTCCCTCTTGTACACCTAGGTGTAAGGCTCATTTCTAAAGATAATAGGCAACTTGATATATTTGGAGTGTACAGATCGGGAAAGGGTAGCACTGACGCGGATTCGGAATTATTTGATAGGATAGTCAGCTATGTGGGAAACGACATGGAAAGAAATGTGATGTGGATAATTATCAGAAATAAGTTAAAACGTCACAAAACGTACCGGTAACTGAAATAAGTATTAGGACTGTGAGGGATGTCATTGGCTTTCGCTTAAAGAATAGCCCCATCCATCGGCACATGCTTAAACCATGTAAGTAAAGGTAAGGGGAAGGGTGTAATCTGCCCGAGGCAGATCCGAACCTCCGCAGAGGTGTGCGGAGTTTACGTATGGTAGGGTGGCCAGTTCCTGTCCGCTCCTCCATTCCCTTAAACCAACCAACAGCGCGTGGCAACCCATCCAAATCTTGACCACGCCCAATGTTGCTTAACTTCGAAGATCTCAAGGGATCCGGTGTTTCAGCACGGCTACGGCCGTTGGCACCTGAGTAAAGATTCTTCAATATCTTTGTGCTCAGATAATCTTGCTCGCTTCACCTTTAAAGAATTTTCTTTGAAAAGAGACTGTATTTTCTCTCTGTCCTTCCAAATTCTAGAATTCGTTCAGTGCGATGAAACTCCTTCGCCATGCCTTACGTTTGTTTCTCAGTTTTCTAATCGCCGTATTATATCTGACGTTTCTTCAATATTAAACACTTTCCTTTTATTTTTGCGAAATCTTCACAGCGATGTTTGCCTTGACTATTTAACAGATAGACTGATTTGAAGTCTACAATAATAAGCGTCAGTTTGTTGAGAGCAATCCCCAAATACATATCAAACAAAAATCAACATTGAACGTTATAGCCGGTGTCGTAATAAGCGATGTCGTAGTAAGCGGTTTTTTAAGTACAATGTTTATATAGGATTTAGACGGGACCCTTATAGTTCGCCGTTATAGGCCTATCGCATGCGTCGTTAAAAGCGATTTCGTAACAAAAGGGTTTCGACTGTATTTACATTTTTAGAACAATAATAATAATTAATAAAAATTAAAGCTTACTCACCGGATTGTTTACTATCCTCTCGCCGGGAACACATTCTTCCCCAAGACCGACAGGGCAGGGCGTTATAAACAGTATCAGTACCATCCACCTGAGGCAACACGCCCGGGAAGTCGACTCCATGGATGCAAAACAACAAACCTAGGAAGCGAAAAAAGGAAATTTATATAACCAGGCTTGGCACATTCTATATGTTCAGTGGTTCACTGCACCTAGAAATAGATAACTCTTAGTAAATTGGTTTATAAATGGCCTATTCGTTTAATTAACTGTATATTCGCGCACGTAGCGATAATTTGCCGATTGCTGATAGGTAAGGAAGGTAGGTATCTTTCGAAGGGCCTTAAAGGGTTCAGTAAATAGGTACAATGGCGGCGATAAGGGCTCCGCAGACGCCGCGAGACGGGTGGGGGGGCATGGCTTGTGAGGGGCCCATGACTGTTTCTTAATTCAGTCGTTGAAGAGTGATTTTACGTATTGATAAAGTTACAGCACACAGCACAGTATTATTTGTATTACAGAGGGTTATTCCAAATTAAGACCGTCGTAGAGCAGAGCTTCTTTCATCAATAGGAGTATGGTGGTTATTTCTGAAAGAATGTGGTTTTCCAACCTGTTCCAATAATAACCATCTCTTGCTGCCACTCACAACAATCAACAAGGCTTTTGAAGTAATTAGCCAGTTCTGAGAACCCAGTAGTCAGCGAAGATGCGATAAGAAATATGCCCTGCATACTTAAACTCCAAATACTTAAGTTTCGAGCCTTTTTATAACTCTCGGCAGTCAGTGTAGCTAAGTAGGCCTACGATGGACGGTTGAGTTGTAAATACGAGTAGTAGTAAATTATTTGGTCCTAGGAACGAGATTATTGCTTAATATTGTGACGGTCAGCGTGTTTTGGTTACTATAATTGGAATATGCATGAGGAAACGAGGGGCCCATTTTCAATTATTGCTGGAGGGGGGGGGTTTCTTAGCGCCGCTACTGGATAGATAGATAGATAGATAGATAGATAGATAGATAGATTTTTGTTAGGGGGAGGAAACTTAGTCCAAGATTTCCAAAGGGTGGGTGAAATTGAAGTGAGTGTTTACTCCGGAGTGCGTTGTTTGGGTTTGATCTGTGCTGCTTGTAGATGGGCTAGAGCCAGCAGTGGAGTATACTGAGAGCCACCAAGGCTATCGGGGAAGCCCTAACCTCAAATGAGAACGATGGAAATCTAAAGCACATTATAATGTAAGCATCTAACACATTGTTCCATTTACAAAACTTGAACGCAATGAGATAAAACGCCGCTCGTATATTTGAGTGCAAGACATCGGAGAAAGTTATTGCAGCCCAGGCAGTGAGTCTTTCTCTGACTTCACCCCGCACGGCTTCTTGCTGAATGCACGACAGATGCGGGGACCGGAGGGAAAGGTGTGCTAGGCTTCGGTCCGTCAGATCGCCACTGCTAACGAAGGTGAGATAGCTCAAAAACTCGAAGTTCTCCGGAAGTTCCCGATTCGACACATGCGTTCCTCATCGTATACACTTCCTCACCTCATACCGCTGACTGAAATGAAATGGAATGGCGTATGGCTTTTAGTGCTGGGAATGTCCGACATGTTCAGCTCGCCAGGTGCAGGTCTTTTCATTTGACGCCCGTAGGCAACCTTCGCGTCGTGATGAGGATGAAATGAATGGCGAAACGCCACAAACACCCAGTCCCCAAGCCAGGGGAATTAAGAGTACGAGGGCTTTCATTCTGATAAATGAACCGGACACATCGGACCAAAGACAAGCATTCTATCCATTTCGCAACAAAGTCGGACTTTAATTTCCTAAATCTTAGGCTACTATCTCCACTGACTAGGTGTTGATTATTGACAGTAGCAGAGGCCAGGGCAGTAACTCGTGAAACAGCACAGCAGGCTACTCCGTTGGTTATTCACTGCAGCTCAGAACGCTTAGGGCTTGACATCCACTAAACAAACTATCGAAAAGCGGTAACTTTAAGTTTACTGGTAGCCCACGTCTTGTTCCCAGCATACGCCACTGAGAGTCAGGGGGCGGTTGTACGAGGTAGACGTTGTAGAGGCAGGTAGTTATAAACCTGACCATATCTTCTACAGGAGGAAGTGGGCAAAGTGATGAGAGGGTGGGAGGGTCTATTGTTCTTAGGGGTGCTACCATCTCCGGTTTATTTGCAGAGGGGACGAGATTTGCAACGCCGAGCATACACAGGGTGAGTTTCTCCACATGTGTGTAGCGAGAAGGTTGCTGAGTGTTGGGGCGTCTAGCGGTTGAGTATTATGAGGAGTGTCCGCATTTAGGACAGTCTGCTTCACATTAGGCGGTGGTGTGATTATCTCACACAGGGTTGTCCACCTCAAATAACTCGTGAACGATAAAAGATATTGACATTCTCTTCTCACTTTCAGTAGTGCTACCAAGGGGCTCATAATCGGACTTACATCACTTTATAATGGCCTCAATATCTTTTGAGATAATGGTACTAACTTTTCCGGTCCCGCGGTGTAGGGGGCAACGCGTCCGCCTGTCATCCGGCGGCCCGAGTTCGATTCCCGGCCGGGACAGGGGTTTTTAATTGTAAATGATTAATATCCCTGGCCTGGGGACTGGGTATTTGTGCCGTCCTTAACGTCCATTTCCTCACATTCAACACTCTACACTTCCGCAACTCTGACTTCGTTTTCTTAAATGGAACTACGTCGTTTTTTACACATAGCCTTCGACCCACAAAAATTACAAATTCAGCACCGGATTATTTTGAAAATTGGACCAGTACTTCTCGACAAAATGTATTCTACCGGGCTTCATTCGCCGGCTTGGGACTGCCCTGTGGTGATATGCGTTGCAGTGAAAGACGAAGGATAAGGGATCGGACGTGGCCTATAAATAGGAACTATCCCTATATTTGCCTAGAACTGAGAATGGGAAAGCACAGAAAACCATTCTCACGACAGCCGACGGTGGAATTTGACTCACTCACCTCCCTAATGCAGAACTGTTGAGCCTTAAGTCAATCCACTCGGTCCTACTTTACTACTAAGCTCACCGAACAAAAAATTAGTCACTTGAGTGCGCAGGCACAGATGATCGTTAGGCCTGTACAGATGGCGCAGCGAACGAGTCTCCTGTTTAACCGCATGCGCACTGCCTGTAGTGAGCATACGGCAGTAGCGATCAGTGAGACATTGATGTTTCAAACTAGCGCTGTTAACGGAGCGGTTGTTTACGGAGCGGAGGCTCCGGGCGCTTTCAATCGTTTGCCTCCGGAGAACCTCCGATTGAATTGCAAGCGCGTAGTTTGAACTTGGCACGGGAGAAATGAACGAGCATTTGTACAGGAATTTATAACTTGTCGCTATTAATGTGAAAAACTACGCCCCTCCGTTAATACTTCAGTTATTTGGCGATATTACAAATAGGCCTAGCATTCTTACGTACAGACATAATAATTATGTAACAGAACCTCCGATTGAATGACAAGCGCGTAGTGTGAACTTGGTACGGGAGAAATGGAAGAGCATTTTCTCAGGAATTTAAAACTTGTCGCTACTATTGTGCGAAACTAGGCCCCTCAGTTAATACCTTAACTATTAATCGATATTACACATAGCATTCTTATGTACAAACATAATTATGTATTTTCTTAAATATAAACATGTTATAATTTAGGCCTTGTCCGTGACTGTAAATTACTTCGTTATGAAATAATTAATACTATTATCATTGCATGCCGGGCTGAGTGGCTCGGACGTTTGAGGCATTGGCTTTCTGACCCCAACTTCGCAGGTTCGATTCTGGCTCAGTCCGGTGATATTTGAAGATGCTCAAATTCGTCTACCTCGTGTTGGTAGATTTAATTACACGTAAAAGAACTCCTGCGTAACCAAATTCTGGCATCACGGCGTCCCCGAAAACCTTATAAGTAGTTAGTGGGACGTAAAGCCAATATTATTATTATTATTATTATTATTATTATTATTATTATTATTATTATTATTATTATTATTATTATTATTATTATTATTATTTGATGTACCCGTGCTTCGCTACGGGATTCTCAGAAAGACTGACTTGGTGGTTTTCCTAACTGAATTCAACATAGGTCATTACAAAAACGTCAGTAGGAATGTAGCGATTGAAAGCAATGTTGTCATATAAAATACTCGATCAAATGAAAAACCGCACACTTTCTCACTTTCAACGAACAGTACTACGGTGCCGATCTAAGAGTCCAAAGTTCCAGAACTGGAATAACCAGGTCGCAGACTGCCGTGACCACTCCTCTGTCATTATTTCGTTAAATATGCACACTACTCATTCCAATCAGTGGCTCAGAGTAGGGATTTTATAGCTCGAATACAATGATGAACCAGTGTGTTACGTACCAGATATATCAGAAAATGTATGAACCAGAGGAATGGCATGCTAAAGAAGAAAGTTATCTTACACCCCAGCTACTTCCCACCAATATACAGGCAGGCTGTTACAGTCGGTACGACCAAGCGAGTTGGCCGTGTGGTTAGGGGCGCGGAGCTGTGAGATTGCATCCGGGAGATAGTGGATTCGAACCCCATTGCCGGCAACCCTGAAGATGGTATTCGGGAGATGATGGGTTCGAGCCCCACTGTCGGCAGCCCTGACGATGGTTCTCCGTGGTTGCCCATTTTCACTCCAGGCAAATGCCGGGACTGTACCTTAATTAAAGCCACGGCCGGTTCCTTCCACTTCCTAGACCTTTCCTATCCCATCGTCGCATAAGACCTATCTGTGTCGGTGCGACGTAAAACAACTAGCAAAGAAAAAAAAACATTGAATGACAAGCGCGTAGTGTGAACTTCATACGGGAGGAATGAACGAGCATTTTCACAGGAATTTATGACGTCGCTGTTTTTGCGCGAAACTACACTCCTTCTTAAACTTTTTTTAATGCTATTTGTTCGGGGCGTCGACCTATGAAGATCCTTTGCCCCTATTTGCACCATATATGAGGAAACCTGCGTGTATTATGTAAATGGCGGTAGGGTGAAGTGTTGAATGCGAGGAAAGGAACGTTAAGGATGACACAAACACCCAGTCCCCAGGCCAGGGATATTAATAATTTACAATCAAAAACTGACCTGGCCGGGAATCGAACCCAGGGCCGCCAGGTGACAGGCGGACGCGTTGCCACCTACACCGCAAGACCAGCGGTTAGGAGTCATTTGTGCCATGTTTTACAGAGCAGCATTTACAGATTTGAACCGCTTGAACTCCTCCCTCCGTTCGTAAATAATCATTCCTTACTTCTGCCACGTCTTTCACGTGTTTTACATATGTCCAGAAATTAAAAACGAATTCAAATTTAACTTGAAATTACTGTATTCTAGCGCCAATATAATGGGAATATTTCCATAATAATGATAATAATAATGAACGAACCACTGTGTACGTTCTGCACAGGTAGGGCCTGCACTTTTCTGAGAAACAACTGAACTTGTTTAGATATATTGTTTGTTGTATCTACAGGGTTTATACCTACAGGTATATGGGGTATGTATTATATGTCGATATAATTGCATTTTCTTGATAACAAATGAGAGGATGCATTAATTACTCTGAATGACTATACGTTCTTTGCTAAGGGGTATTGTATGGAATATCGGTGATATAGATCAATTTTTGTTTATGTAGGTAACGATTTTTATAGGGCGCCTACATTCATGGACGTAAGTTTGAAATTACAGCCCACTAAGTCCTTGCACTCGGAGCTACTGTTGCGAATAGAGCTGGGAACGGAGCAGTTGCTCCTATGATTGCAATCGGTAGTGCGAGTGAGCGCTCCCTCCGATATTCCCCGGTAGTAAACTGTTGCTGGGAAACCAATCGGTGCTTCGGCACGCGAGCGGAGGGCGAGCGGAGGACGGAGCAACAGTACAGTACTGTGTGCCTCGCTTGCCGTTCCATACGTGGTGCGCAACGGATGTGCTAGCGACATAGTAAATACTGCTTTATAAATATGACGAAGGAGAATATAGGAAATATATACATTCTCATTTATCGTTCGTGGTCCATTTGTCGATTACTTTTGTAAAAATTTGCTTTACGTCATGCCGTCTTATGACGACGATGTGATAGGAACGGCTAAGGAGAGTAATTTCTAGGCGTGAAAATGGAAAACGACGTAAAACCATCTTCAGAGCTGCCGACAGTGGGGTTCGAACCCACTTTCATCCGGAAGATAGTGGGATCGAATCCCACTGTCGGTAGCCTTGAAGATGGTTTTCCGTGGTTTCCCACTTCTCCTCCAGGAAAATGCCGGGATGGTACCTAACTGAAGGCCACGGCCGCTTCGTTCCCACTCCCAAACCTTCCCTATCCCATCGTCGCCATAAGACTTATCTGTGTCGGTGCGACATAAAACAAAACCCAAAGTCTCACGCTCCAGGACACTGTCCTTGAGGCGGTATAGGTGGGATCCCTCTCTGCGTCCGAGGGAACACCCAACCCTGGAGGGTAAATTGATGGAAGGATTATTATTATTATTATTATTATTATTATTATTATTATTATTATTATTATTATTATTATTGTACTCCCATAACCACTTCTGTGGTTTTTTGTGACGTTAAGGTGCCGACATTTTGTCCCACAGGAGTTCTTTCATGTGCCGATACAGTAGCGGCGATTAGGGGGGGGCGAGAGGGGACAGTCGCCCCCCTACTTTGTGGAGAAAACTTTGCATTTGTATTCCATTTTAGCTGGATGAAACAAGGTATTATAGGAATTATTAAAACAAGCAATTTGTACAAGCCCTGTTGTCTTATCAGCTAATTATTTGCTTTAATTAATAACGAAATTATTAGCGGAAATACGCAACAAAGTCGTTCACGCGGTTAACCGATTTGTATAGCGCCACAGCGAGTACTGTAGTGGAGACTTTGTATGTGCTGTGAGGAAGGGTACGCGTGCATTCGTTAGTCTGGCAGTCTATTTAGTGTCAGTTAGTTTTTGTTTTTAGTTTGTAGTCAAATACTAAATTATTTTAATTATATAATCACGCCGTACGTCTATTTAATTTTAATACATGTGTAATATTGTTCCTCTCGTGAAAGTTTTATTGTATAGTATTAAATCAAAATCTCAAATAAATATTATCAACACAGGTAAGTTGGTAGGCTGAGAATCTTTACCTCTCTGTCGAAATTCCATTTAGTAGCTTTTTTTTTTCAGTTTTAATGTATAACGCATATACCCGCCCCCCCCCCCGCTATATCCCACAAACTGGGGTACTTTGTTGTCTTTACATTTTCCCCCCCTACTTCTAATTCCCAATCGCCGCTACTGCCGGTACACCTGACCACCTTCAGGTACCGCCGAGCAAAGTCGGAACTGAAACCGCAAGCTTGAGCTCAGAAGGCCAGCACTCTACCGTCTGAACTACTCAGCCCGGTACAGCATATAACCAGTTTCAATCAGTTCGTACTCTTCAGTAAAAATTGAAATGGCGTATGACTTTTAGTGCCGAGAGTGTCTGAGGACAAGTTCGGCTCACTAGATGCAGGTCCTTTGATTTGACGTCTTTAGGCGATCTGCGCGTTGTGATGTGGATGAAATGATGATGAAGACGACACATACACCCAGTTCCAGCGCCAGCGAAATTAGCCAATTAAGGTCAAAATTCCCGAACCTGCCGGGAATCGAACCCGGGACCCCTGTGACCAAAGGCCAGCACGCTAACCATTTAGCCATGGAGCCGGATGTACTGTTCCGTAATAAATGAGCTAGGAGTATAATTAATGTAAGAACATCGTATATAATACATGTTTACATGCAATGGAATATAATTACCACTTAAACTATTTTACTACCAGTATTAATAATATTGTTAACGCATTTGCAACAGTATAATATATGCCAATATTCAGTCTACAGTATTCTATCCACCTGCACCTATTGCAAACTGAACGTCAGCAGATCAAAATCTGTTATTCATAACGTAACAAATAATGCGGCGATCTTGAAACGACTACATCATTTGAATGACAAACGTAGGGGAACACATGCATCTGTGGAATTAGTACTGAAATCTAAATTGTAATTCCTCATAAGATCACCGTTGCAACTTTGCCCACATCAAAGCATTTGAATTTTCCGCCAGTGAATTCAATCGGAGGACTACCGGAGGTCTCCGGAGGAGCGCTGTAATCGTATTATCCGATTCAATCAACAGGAGGTCCGCCTCCTCTTCACAGCGCTATTTCAAACGGAAAGTGTACGACAACATGGGTAGATGTAAGGATGTAACAGAGTGGGAGAAAAGGGGGGCAATCGTGTTTGGCCGTGCCCATGGCCGTACGGTGCGTGAAGTTACTGGATTTGTTGGTGTTTCGCAGAGGACTATTCACCGTGTCTACAAGCAGTGGTGTACTTCACGTGGCCACGAAACACGACGTCAGAATTGTGGTCGGGAAAGGATTCTAACTGAGAGGGATCGTAGACACGTTTCACGGCTTGTGAATAAAAATCGCTTCCAAATCCGACGGGAATTGCTTCAATCAATAACTGAAGATCCATCCCAACCTGTTAGCGAGAGAACATTGCGACGGGAACTGCATGCAATGAACATTTGGCGTCGGTCACCTCGCAACAGACCATTGCATGTGGGTCTTCAATGGGCTAGAAATCATCGAACGTGGACAGTAGCTGACTGGTGGAACGTAATGTGTTCTGCCTGTATTCCAATGATACACTTCGTCGAGTGCACCGAAGGCCAAATGAAGCATTTTATCTTGGATGTGTGCAAGGTCAGGTTTAAGCCAGAGCTGGGTCTGTGATCTTTTGGGGGTATTTTTCGTATCATGGATTTGGCCCGCTCACTGAGGTGACTACTAATATGAACCAGCAGGTTTATTTAAAAATTCTGAATGATCAGGTGTTGCCTTGATGCTTGAGACCCAAGTAAAACAGCTGTGACCTTGCATCCGGGAGATAGTGGGTTCGAACCCCACTGTTGGCAGTCCATAATATGGTTTTTCGAGGTTTCCCATTTTCAGGCCAATGTGAAAAAAGAGCCCGTGGCCTTAATTAAGGTGCAGCCCTAGTATTTGCCTGGTGTGAAAATAGGATACCACGGAAAACAGTCTTCTGCGCTGCCGACAGTGGGGTTCTCCCGAATAATGGATACTGGCCACACTTAAGCTGCACCTACCGAGCTAGATAATTATTGTTTTAGGAGGAAGTACAACTTGGTAACCATCTTCTGTTAACAATAATCAAAGGGGAAAATGGAAGGGGTCCGACACTTCGAAAATTGAGGGTATCGGTCAAAGAAAGACAAGGGCCACGAAGGGCGTGAAAATGAAAGACTACCCAGACTTCGATACCTAATACCGTCGGGGTGGGAAGAGTACAAGAGTTGATCAAGGGAGGTCAGATAGGATAGATGCAAGTGAGGAGCCTGGCACTAGTAAGTTGAAGCAATACAACGCTCCTAAGTTGAGAGCCTATGGTGCCCCTTTTAGTCGACTTTTGCGACAGGCAGGTGATACCATGGGATTCTACCGCCCCGAGCCACAACGCTGAGGATGTTTGTGATTATTACTTTAACAGGAAGGACAACTGGTAACCGCACTCTCCGTTAGTGTTAACTTATGAGAAGGAAAAGCGGTAGAGGTCAAATCTTTCGAAAAATGAAGGTATCGGCAGACGAAAGACAAGGGCCACGAAGGAAATGAAAATTAAAGACTCCTTAGGGCTCGCAATACCGTCGCGGTCGGAAAAGAATTCACAAAAGTAGGTCAGGCAGGAAAGATCTCCATCTCTATACATGGATCGCTGATGGCAGCTCTCCGCTGCAGGAGAAAGTACGTCAAGCTGAGTGTGCGGTCCGCCATGTTGGTATACCCATCCTAGAGCTCTCCTTATGGGGAAGCAATGATAAAATAGTCAATTTTAAATCGCAATTAATGGCGCATTGGAATAATTAAAAATATAGGGACATATTCACTCAAAGCATAAGGACATTGGGAACACTGACACGTCATTCTGAGGATAGCAATAAAAATGAGTGTATAATAACGGCCGACAAATATAGGTGCTGTATACATGCAATTAGCGATCGGTAACACAATACTTGTGAAAAACAGTTTCTGGAAACATTGCTGTAAATTGTATACATGTATGCCACGAAATTATGCATTCTTAAGGGGAGGTATGACTGAATTTTTCGTATTTCGAGCCAAAAACTTGGTTTTTCTTTTATTCATACAAAAATAGCTCAATTCAATCAATCAATCAATCAATCAATATTGATCTGCATTTAGGGCAGTCGCCCAGGTGGCAGATTCCCTATCTGTTGCTTTCGTAGCCTTTTCCTAAATTATTTCAAAGAAAATGGAAATTTATTGAACGTCTCCCTTGGTAAGTTATTCAAATCCCTAACTCCCCTTCCTATAAATGAATATTTGCCCCAGTTTGTCCTCTTGAATTCCAACTTTATCTTCATATTGTGATCTTTTATAAACGCCACTCAAACCTATTCGTCTACTAATGTCATTCCACGCCATTTCTCCGCTGACAGCTCGGAACATACCACTTAGTCGAGCAGCTCTTCTTCTTTCTTTTAATTCTTCCCAACCCAAACTTTGCAACATTTTTGTAACGCTACTCTTTTGTCGGAAATCACCCAGAACAATTCTTCCTCTTTCAGAAAATGTTTTTATTTTAATCATTCCGGCTTGTTTAAAGCTTGTAGAAACCATTTAATATGAGCCTGCAGGACATTTAAAAACCCAGAACACACCCACTTCTCCTGTAATAGCATAATGATAGTTTACTGTGTGTTTTTCGCTGGATATTCAAGTATTTCGCGGCGTATTTGCCGTAGAAGTACACTTCGGCACGCTGACAGTCACTTGTTTACTACGTAATCAATACAAATATTTTAATTTGCTTTTTTTTGCTAGTTCCTTTACGTCGCACCGACAAAGATAGGTCTTATGGCGACATTGGGACAGGAAAGACCTGGGAATGGTAAGGAAGCGGACGTGGCCTTAATTAAGGTACAGCCCCAGCATTTGCCTGGTATGAAAATGGGAAGCCACGGAAAACTATTTTCAGGGCTGCCGACAGTGGGATTCGAACCCACTAGATCCCAGATTCGAGCTCACAGCTGTGCGCTCCTAACCTATTTTAATTTGAACTGACGGAGAGAACGTTGTAGCTCTTCCAAATAGTATTCAATTTATATCTGCCACACATGTATACTTTGATAGTTTAAATATATTATGTACCGTATTTTTATTATTTATTTACATTTAGGAATTCGTATTGTTGGGAGATCAGAAGAATGCACATGCCCGATGAGGCACGGGGCGAAAGGGTTTTCACCAGCAGAGCCAGTGACGCAATGGTTACCATAACAACTCCGCTACTACCCAGGCGACTTCATATTATCTTCTATTGCCAGCTCTTCGCTCTTGTCAGTTGTAATCCAACAAACTGCAAAGTGTGAGTCAATGTTTTCGTGTAGCAGATAAGAGCCGATCTGTCTGGGCAGAACAGGAAGTTCGTGCTTGCAGGCCACATTCCTCAATCTTGCATTCTTCTCATTTCTACACAGTATTTGTGTTTATATTTTACGAACATGCAGAAGTAACATGTGGTTTCAATTCAGCGAGTGAAATATCTAAACTAGTGACTTTTCATTGATGTGTTTCATCCTAATTCCTTTGTAAATGTGATTTATAGCGTAGAGTTCATAGTACGTCGTTTTAGTATATATAGAAAAGTGGTAATGATGGTGTTAACCACGTAAGGCCTAATCATGCCACGTAACGCTTAACTGATATGTAAACACATCCAAATATTACACATATATAGTGATACTTAACACTTTTCATACAAAAAGGAAAGGAAATGTTCCAAGGGAATAGCATTTGTTATCGTCTTGAATAGTTTAAAGCAATTATAAGGAGCACGCTTAAATCGGGATTAAAAAACACTCCGTAATGCTCCTCTTATGGAATACCGCCTTGTTTTGCCCTACATCAGCTGATCGCTCAGAGCTTGATGTTGGTGCCACGCTTGGCCGGTAGAAACATAGGGAGCGGTCCCTCTATCTGTTTGAATGCTCGAAGGAACTAAGCTTAAACAAAGCAAGCGCGCTCCTCGTAGTCTACTGCACCGTGCGCTCGCTGCCATCTTACTACGCCAGTCATCTTCTATTCGGCGTACTGCTACCCAAGCTACCAGCTATCCATGTACGGAGATCAGTGGAGGAGCCAGACACAAGTAAGAGGAAGCATTGTCACGCTCCCAAGTTGAGAGCCTCTCAGTGGCGTATACTGAGGGCTACCAAGGCTATCATTGAAGCCCAAACCTCAAATGCGAGCGTTGGAAATCTAAAGCACATTATATTGTAAGCATCTGACATATTGTTCCATTTTCAAACCTTGAAAGGAATGAGAAAACACGTCGCACGTATTTCTGAGAACAAGGCTTCGGAGACTGATATTGCAGCCCAGACTTTCGCCCGTTCCCATCGACTCGCCTCACGCGGCTTGCTGCTGTCTGCCTACAGGCGCGGGGACCGGCGGAGGATAGCTGTGCTAGGCTTCGGTCCGTCAGATCGCCACTGCTAACTATCACCATGCGTTACTCATCGTATATACTTCCTCACCTCATCCTTCTGTCTTAAATAAGATAGATGACGGTGTGCTGGTATTTCACTCCCGTTTACTTCTACATCCTTGTAGGAAGACACTGCAGGGCTGCTGTTATAGGAGTAATATAGTTTTCTTTTTATTGGTAGATCTGCTAAAATGAAACGCAATCTATCAGATTTAGTGTTCTCTTTTGTTGGTTGGAATCGAACCCGTGATCAAGGGTCGGACCCCACCACTGATCTTCTGAGGAAGATAATTAACCATTGAACAATGGGTACGACCGCTGTAAAATTCAACATTGTTATTTAACGATTATGATGATGATAATAATAATAATAATAATAATAATAATAATAATAATAATAATAATAATAATAACGGTGCATGGCATCTACATAGGCTTGGTGGTGACCTAATAAGGATAAAATGAATGGCAAAGACGTCATAAACACCCAGTTCCCAAGCCAGGGGAATTAACAGTATGAGAAGGTTGATTCTGAAATTTGAACCGGGGCCGTCGGACCAAAGGTAAGCATTCTATCCATTTAGCCTCAAAGCTGCACTTCAATTTGCTAAACCTTAGGCTACCAACTCGATTGAAAAGCTATTGGCGGTGGCAAAGGCCAGGGCAGTAGCTTGTGAAGCAGCCTTGACAACACAGCGGGCAGCTCCGTTGGCTGTTGGCTGCAGCTCAAAATGCTTAAGGCTTGATGTTCCCTAAACCAACTATCGAAAAGGGGTAGCCTAAGTCTAGTGGTAGCCAACGTCTTGATACCAGCATACGCCACTGGAGCCTCTGGTTCCCCTTTTAGTCACCGCCTCTCATGCCAAGCAAGGTGTACTGTGGGTGTATTCTTCCATTCCGACCCACAGGACTCTGATGTTCTAATATCGCCGAGCCGAAAGATATCAAAATGTACACCGACCAAAGCCCCTCAAGCTGATCAAAAATAACAATAATAACAATAACACTGACTGTCCTTAGTCCAGGTGTGTCCGTCTACGGCCGAATGGATCCCTCGCATCGTTCCTTGTTCGTCTCTTCTGCTGCCGCTCATCGCCGCTACATGGCGTGACTGTTGCAGTTGTACATAAACTAACCCGTCAACTAAGAGTATAAAAGCTCGTCTGTATATAATTTTGAAATGAGGACAAAAGAGATAACTCCAGTTTATCTGCCTAACCTTCGGAAAGAATGGTAAAAATATTAAGTCAATGTCTCTTGACCACCAGGCTGTACTTAATTAAGGCCATTTCCCAACCGAACTCGATAGCTGCAGTCGCTTAAGTATTCGGGAGATAGTGAGTTCGAACCCCACTGTCGGCAGCCTCGAAGATGGTTTTCCGTGCTTTCCCATTTTCACACCAAGAAAATGCTGGGGCTGTACCTTAATTAAGGCCACGGCCACTTCCTTCCCATTCCTAGCCCTTTCCTATCCCATCGTCGCCATAAGACCTATCTGTGTCGGTGCGACGTAAAGTAAAAAAAAAAAAAGAAGCCATTTTCCATACTGGCGTTGTCGAAAACATTCGACGTGTTAGTACGACGTTAAACAACTAGTAAGAAAACAAAAAATCCTGACAGGCAACATGCACTTTATCTCCTAACGAGGTCATTAAGTTCTGCTGATACCAGTCACAGAGATATGATCCACAGCATGTGCAAACTTCTCAAATACGCAATTTACAATTTCCAACAAGATCTTTGTAGTAGCGTAATGAATTCTATCATCGTGACATTTGACATATAAATGCTATTTATTCGGGGCGTCGACCTAGAAATATCTTATGCCCCTACTTGCACCATATGTGAGGAACCTGCTTGTATTTTGTAAATGGCGGAAGTGTAAAGTGTTGAATGTGAGGAAATGAACGTTAAGGACGACACAATCATTTACAATTAAAAAACCCTGACCCGGCCGGGAATCGAACCCGGGGCCGCCGGGTGACAGGGGGACGCGTTGCCCCCTACACCGCGGGGCCGGATGACATTTGACATAATACAGTCTCGTAACCACTTTCATTACGCAGGTATCTGCTGGCATGACTCGCGTGGTTCAGAGAATACAGAGCAGAAATCACCACCTGTAGATCTGCGTGTCATCAGCTTCCAAATTCCTGCATAAACGTAGTATTCGAACATAAACGTTTTTATTAGTTCTATAATTGTTATAACGATGCAAAGAAAGTATACATAAATAAAACTATTACAAAATAAACTAGAGTCTTCAATTAAACATATAAACTGCCGTGCTGAGTGGCTCAGACGGGTGAGATACTGACCTGCTGACCCCCACGTGGCAGGTTCGATTCTGGCTCAGTCCGATGGTATTTGAAGGTGTTCAAATACGTCAGCCTCGTGGCGGTAGACTTACTGCCATGTAAAAGAACTCCCGCGGGACTAAATTCTGGCATCTCAGCGTCTCAGAAATCCATAAAAAAAATAGTCAGTGGGAGGTAAAGGAAATAACATTATTTATTAAAGATATAAACTCATGACAAGCACCTGAAAATTATTTTACTACAAGAAAGAAAACAAGTAGTTCTTTTATATCTGGACATAAGTATTCGAACAGGAACAACTAGTATTTAGTTATCATCCCCTTTCTTTGAATTGCTGCAGAGAGTCTTTTGGGCATTGAATGCACTTGTTTTTTTGGTTGCTATAGTAACCCCTGTGTATAAAGGAAAGGGTGATAGACATAAAGCTGAAAATTTCAGGCCAGTCAGTTTGACATGCACTGCATGTAAGCTTTGGGAAAGCATTCTTTCTGATTATATTATACATGTTTGTGAAATTAATAACTGATTTGATAGAAGGCAGTTTGGGTTTAGGGAAGGTTATTCCACTGAAGCTCAACTTGTAGAATTTCAGCAAGATATAGCAAAAGAACCTGCATGTGGTGAGCCGAACTTGCCCTCGGACACCGCCGGCACTAAAAGCCATACGCCATTTCATTTCATAGCAGATATCCTGGATTCAGGAGGTCAAATGGACTGTATCGCGATTGACCTATCTAACGCATTTGATAGGGTAGATCATGGGAGACCACTGGCAAAAATGAGTGCTACTGGACTAGAAAAAAGAGTGACTGAATGGGTGGCTATGTTTCTAGAAAGTATATCTCAAAGAATTAGAGTAGGCGAATCTTTATCTGTCCCTGTAATAATTAAGATGTTATTAATACAATTGTATGATGTTATTCTGCACAAAGAAATAAATAAGTTACAAGATTGTGAGCAACTGCAAAATGACGTCGATGATGTGGGATGGACAGTAGGTAATGGTATGATGGGGTTAAAAGTCAGGTGTTGAGTTTCACGAATAGGAAAAGTCCTTTCAGTTTTAATTACTGCGTTGAAGGAGTGAAAGTTCCCTTTGGGAATCATTGTAAGTACCTAGGTCTTAATATAAGGGAAGATCTTCATTGTAGTAATCACATAAATATGATTGTAAATAAAAGGTACAGGTCTCTGCACTTGGTTATGAGGGTATTTAGGGGTTATAGTAAGGATGTAAATGAGAGGGCATATAAGTCTCTGGTAAGACCCCAACTTGAGTATGGTTCCAGTGTGTGGGAACCTCACCAGGATTACTTGATTCAAGAACTGGAAAAAATCCAAAGAAAAGCAGCACGTTTTGTTCTGGGGGATTTCGGATAAATGAGTAGCGTTACAAAAATGTTGTAAAGTTGGGTCTGGGATGACTTGGGAGAATGGAGACGAGCTGCTCGACTAAGTGGTATGTTCCGAATTGTGTTAAGAAACCACATAAATTAATTATAATTGTATTAATTAATATTAATTGTATGCCTTCGCAGATATTAATTGTTTTATCTACCAATGTCGAAAGGTTTTATGGTAGTCAGTGCCCCCTTACTATCCCAAGAGTTTAATGAAAAATAGATATTTGAAAAATAATATTCTTTCTTAATTTTTTAAGCTATAGTATAGGACATAATAATGTCACCTGTGATAGAAGTATGGAACTAGTTGGTAGTTGCGGTCTTCCTTATCGTATTTCCTTCTCGGGTGTGCTGCGCACTAGAACAACAAGTTGTAGTAACAGCTGCACGCGAACTGAGTGTGAAGTCTCCGCTCCAACAGATCAACTTGCTATTCTCCCCTCCCATGGCTAACTCGATAGGTAGTTAGTTCCCCCTCCCCACTGTAAGCGGACCTCTAACACCTTCAGCGAAATTAATTCGCGTAGATCTTCGGTTGTTTCTTCACCAGCGGAGAGTTATTGGCTTCACCTCCGAGGGCGCCAAGCAACCCTTTGACTCGACTGCAGTCTAGGTTGGAGTTTCGAAGTTGAGATTCCTAATAGGTAAAGGAATGATTTTTTAACATTAATGATAAACGCATCCGCCTCTGTGGTGTAGTAGTTAGTGTGATTAGCTGCCATCCCCGGAGGCCCGGGTTCGATTCCCCGCTCTGCCACGAAATTAGAAAAGTGGTACCAGGGCTGGAACGGGGTCCACTCAGCCTCGGGAGGTCAAATCAGTAGACGCCCAGGCGTCCTCACCTGCTATGCTGAACAGGGGCCTTGTGGAGGGATGGGAAGATTGGAAGGAATAGACAAGGAAGAGGGAAGGAAGCGGCCATGGCCTTAAGTGAGGTACCATCCCGGCATTTGCCTGGAGGAGAAGTAGGAAACCACGGAAAACCACTTCCAGGATGGCTGAGGTGGGAATCGAACCCACCTCTACTCAGTTGACCTCCCGAGGCTGAGTGGACCCCGTTCCAGCCCTCGTACTACTTTTCAAATTTCGTGGCAGAGCCGGGAATCGAACCCGGACCTCCGGGGGTGGCAGCTAATCACGCTAACCACTACACCACAGAGGCGGACAATAATAATAATAATAATAATAATAATAATAATAATAATAATAATAATAATAATAATAATAACATAATTTAGTTTTCAAATCGGTGGCTTTAAATTAGCCATCATTTGAATAATGTTATAAGTTATTTTATATAATTTTATAATAATGTTAAATTGAATATTGGAGTGAATTGTTTAACGTAAATTTAATTACAATAATGATAAAATTAGTATACAAAAGTGTAATATATTTATTGGATGTCAATTTATATAACGGAACTAGGCAAAACTGATGTTAATACACTTATATGGCATGAACACACACACAATAAATGCATATTTCAATTAGCCTATAGTAACCAAAACACGCTGACCGTCACAATATTAAGAAATAATCTCGTTCATAGGACCAAATAATTTACAACTCAGCCGTCAATCGTAGGCCTACCTAGCTACACTGACTGCCGAGAGTTATAAACGGGCTCTAAACTTCAGTATTTAGTGTTTAGATAAGGAAGCTGTCCTTGTAATCGCATCTTAGCTGACTACTGGATTCTCAGAACTGGCTAATTATTACTTCAAAAGCCTTGTTGATTGTTGTGAGTGGCAGCAAGGGATTGTTTTTATTGGAACAGGTTGAGAAACCCACATTCTTTCAGAAATAACTCCTGTACTCCATATTGATGAAAGAAGCTCTGCACTACGACGGCCAAGTTTGGAATAACCCTCTGTAATACAAATAATACTGTGTTGTGTGCTGTAGCTTTATAAATATGTAAAATCACTCTTCAATGGAACCATCACAAGGCTCCGCGGGGCCCTTATCGCCGCCACTGTAAACGCGACAAGAAATGTGGTGAAGTGATTTTGATATATCGTAATGATGAGCCTAACTATCGTCGTCTTGGTCTCTGTCTACTTCTCTTACTCTCCATGACCAAGATTTACTTATTTTGCGAAATTCATAGAAAAATTACAGTGGAAAACTGTTTGGTAGAAGTAGAAGATTTTGTAACCAGGTAAAACAGCCGTCATTTTGGAATTGGGAGGGTTCACCATGATCAATATTCTCATGTCCCACTCGTTGGCTGAATGGTCAACGTAGAGCTCTTTGGTTCAGAGGGCCCTGGGTTCGATTCCCGGACGGGTCGGAGATTTTACTCTTAAATGGTTAATTGAAGAGTGCGGCCGAACAATGGACAAGCGTCACTGAGCACTTTTTGCGGGAGAGACAAAAGTAAATGGCTGAAAAGACTTCAGCTCATGCTGCTTCCACCTAAAACTGACTGTGCGCGTTGTTCCATTCTACTTCGCGCGGTAAAACAAGGTTTGAGAAGCTCAATCTAACGTGCTAGATTGTGAAACCTTTCATTTAGGATTTGTGCCTCGCGAAGTGTCAATCAATCAATCAATCAATCAATCAATCAATCAATCAATCAATCAATCAATCGTATGATAAGACATATATAACTCATGATGTCTTTGTACGTGTTCACCTCTGTTAATGGGAGCGATGTAGCTTGATCTCTGTGTGTATAATCGAATACTTAATACAGTTATGTAACAACGTTTTTTATTTAAGTACGTACGTAACCATTGAGTTTATGGGTTATTATATTAGATATGTAGCATACAGTCACGGATATTATTAATAAGTAGAAGTAGAACAACTCACCCTAGTCGGCGCAATTTTTTACGAACTTCAATATCTCTCATCGAAACGTACGATTGCCGAGAATCCCACAATCGCTTCCTTTTATTATGAAGGTTTGATAGGCCTTTTACAGGAAAGAGTTGAATAAAAAGTGAGAAAGCACCAACGTGTTAGACTCGGGAGGACTAGAGGGGACTGCACGAAACAATACTTGTATTGGCATGTGTCCCATTGCGTATGGCTTTTAGTGCCGGGGCCCGGGCGTGTCCGAGGACATGTTCGGCTTGCCAGGTGCAGGTCTTTTGATTTGACTCCCGTAGGCGACCTGCGCGTCGTGATGAGGATGAAATGATGATGAAGACGACACATACACCCAGCCCCCGTGTCAGTGAAATTAACCAATGATGGTTAAAATTCCCGACCCTCCCGTGAATCGAACCCGGGACCCCTGTGACCAAAGGCCAGCACGCTAACCATATAGCCATGGAGCCGGACACTAGACACAGAATACGGCTCGTTCAACTAAATCGAGCCTGCCTCGCTTTCCAGTGGATTTCCACTTTAAGAGGCTTCAGTCTTGATGTTTCACTGAAATTTCTACTTTGCTCAAATTGGCGCATGCCCCGTTGTTCGGCCGCAGCCTTCAATTCCATTGGCCCGGAGTCTGGGTGTTTGGACTTCTGAATGATGTATAGTATGCGAACCTTTTCTTGATCCCAAGTTCCCATTCAGCTCTATGGAGCTCAGGAATCTTTTCTTGATCCAAAGTTCCCATTCAGCTCTATGGAGCTCAGGAATCTTTTCTTGATCCAAAGTTCCCATTCAGCTCTATGGAGCTCAGGAATCTTTTCTTGATCCCAAGTTCCCATTCAGCTCTATGGAGCTCAGGAATCTTTTCTTGATCCCAAGTTCCCATTCAGCTCTATGGAGCTCAGGAATCTTTTCTTGATCCAAAGTTCCCATTCAGCTCTATGGAGCTCAGGAATCTTTTCTTGATCCCAAGTTCCCATTCAGCTCTATGGAGCTCAGGAATCTTTTCTTGATCCAAAGTTCCCATTCTGCTCTATGGAGCTCAGGAATCTTTTCTTGATCCCAAGTTCCCATTCAGCTCTATGGAGCTCAGGGATCAAGAAAAGTTCGCGTACTATATTTAATCCAATGTAATTCAGTTATGAGCAAGAAGGCACAAAAATGCCTGGTTTTAAAATGTTAAAAAAGTCTGAGATGATTGTTGGATACATTATTTTAAAGATATAGTTGTCCGCCTCAGTGGTGTGGTGGTTAGTGTGATTAGCTGCCACCCCGGGGTTCGATTCCCGGCTCTGCCATGAAGTTTGAAAAGTGGTACGAGGGCTGGGACGGGGTCCACTCAGCCTCGGGAGGTCAACTGAGTAGACGGGGTTCAATTACCACCTCAGCCATCCTCGAAGTGGTTTTCCATGGTTTTCCACTTCTTCTCAGGGAAATGTCGGGGTGATACCTAACTTTTAGGCCCCGGCCACTTCCTTCCCTCTTCCTTGTCTATCCCTTCCATTATTCCCGTCCCCTTACAAGGCCACTATTCAGTATAGCAGGTAAGCCGCGTAGGCTGTTATGTAAGGTATGGACGGATGGTCAGACAATGTTACCTAGCAACCGTGCAGGTTGTGATATAAAGTATGGATGGATGGCCAGATAATGTTACCTAGCAACCATGCAGGCTGTGATGTAAAGAATGGTTGCTCAGACAATGTTTCCTAGCAAACGTGCAGGTTGTGATGTACGACATGGATGGATGGTCAGACAATGTTACCTAGCAACCGTGCAGGTTGTGATGTAAAGAACGGAGTGATGGTCAGACCATGGTACTTAGCAACCGCGCAGGTTGGTATGTAAAGAATGGATTGATGGTCATACAATGGTACCTAGCAACCGTGCTGGTTGTGATGTAAAGAATGGATTGATGGTCAGACAATGTTACCTAGCAACCAAGCCGGTTGTGATGTAAAGAATGGTTGCTCAGACAATGTTTCCTAGCAAACGTGCAGGTTGTGATGTACGGCATGGATGGATGGTCAAACAGTGTTACCTAGCAACTGTGCAGGCTGTCTCTTATGACTGGCAGTCGTCTGGAATTCGCATCCTCGCGATAGCCCGTGAGCTAAGGTTGGTATCTACAGCAATTGTTGCTAGAACGTGAATTCGGTTAATGGATGGCCAAGACAGAGACCTACAGTTTAAAACATATTTATGATCATTGGATTTTCCTATAGGGAAATTTGACTCCATTTTTCTTCAGTAGACTCCCACACGTGTTGTTTTATGAACATGAATTACGATAGTAAACTCGTCCTGACATTGAAAAAGTCGTTATCAGTATCCCGTACAGTGTGTAATATGTCTCTTTTCCTTAACGTTGGAATAAATAATGTGTTTATAAGAGTAAAGGAAAAATTGTGTACTTCGTTCTAAGTTTTCCTTGATACTGTTCCATTTCCTTGAACTGTGTGGGTTCGTGTTTGGGAGAGGTTTTTTTTTTTTTTTTGCTTTACGTCGCACCGACACACATAGATAATTTTTTTGCTAGTTTCTTTACGTCGCATCAACACAGATAGGTCTTATGGCGACGATGGGACAGGGAATGGCTAGGAGTGGGAAGGAAGCGGCCGTGGCCTTAATTAAGGTACAGCCCCAGCATTTTCCTGGTGTGAAAATGGGAAACCATGGAAAACCATTTTCAGGGCTGCCAATAGTGGGGTTCGAACTTACTATCTCCCGAATACAGGATACTGGCCGCACTTAAGCGACTGCAGCTATCGAGCTCGGTACAGATAGGTCTTATGGCAACGATGGGACAGGGAAGAGCTAGGAGTGGGAAGGAAGCGGCCGTGGCCTTAATTAAGGTACAGCCCCAGCATTTTCCTGGTGTGAAAATGGGAAACCATGGAAACCCATCTTCAGGGCTGCCGACAGTGGGGTTCGAACCTACTATCTCCCGAATACTGGATACTGGCCGCACTTAAGCGACTGCAGCTATCGAGCTCGGTGGGGGAAAGGTTTTATAAGGGAATGTGGTTATATTACGTAACGCCGGAATTCTTTGTAACTATAAACAATTTTTGCTGATATATTAATGCCATTTCGCTTTTCATAGGTCAGGGGTTCACTTCTTAATCTATGAAAGGGGAAAATTAACGTAAAATGGAACGTTGAAGTGACCAGAAATCTTCTCGTGACTAAAGCATTACCAACTTATGAAGACTGAAATATAATTTGTATGTAAGTGAGCCCGAGTTCGGCTCCTTGACTCAATAGTCAATTCAAGAGGAGAACTAGGGGCAAATATTCGTTTATGACATAAACACGCAAATAGCTTTTCTATACGAGTATATTACTTAGAGGTATTGTGTTCTTCCCCAGATTCTATTTACAGTACTTATCTGTTATGACTTAAGTCGGTCTTCGTTTCAAAGAAGAAGTACATATCTTAATCTGTGTCAAATGTACACAATTTTATTTATATTTCTCCTGGTCAGTAGCCGACAGCATATCTGATGTTCGCATAACAACTCGAAGCAGTTTGCTCACTTGTCTTTATGACCACAGCGGTCCACCTTTCTAATAATAGGATCTTCACAACATAGTTGTATATACAGGTTTTCTCATATAAACTCAGACCGAACGCACGGAGTTTGTACTCTGCAATACAGCAGCTGCCTCAGCCGAAGTTATGTCGCGTGCGGCCGCCCTGCTTCAAGCGCGTATACACTCTTATATAAAATCTTACCTTATAAAAGATGCTGGAAGTGTCGCCCTTCCTGGGTTATACAGTCATTGTACCTGGTAACCGTATTCTGGCTGTCGCGTGTGCAATGTTTCTGATTTCATTCGTAATATTTACTTTCAGTTCCTCCAATGTGTGAGGACTATTTTTGCTATTTGTTTTACCTCGCACCGACACAGATAGGTCTTATAGCGACGATGGGACGGGAGAGTGCTGGAAGTAGGTAGGAAGCGGCCGTGGCCTTAATTAAGGTATAGCCCCAGCATTTGCCTGGTGTGAAAATGGGAAACCACGGAAAGCCATCTTCAGGGCTGCCGATAGTGGAGTTCGAACCTACTATCTCCCGAATACTGGATACTGGCCGCACTTAAGCGACTGCAGCTATCGAGCTCTTTGTGTGAGGACTTGTTCGATACACTTTTTCTTTCAGTTTACCCCACAAGTACAAATCACGCTGTTAGATCTGGAGAACGAGGGGGAAATAGACCAGTACTGATCACTTGTCTGCAAACACTTCCGAAATTGTAAGAAATTGCTGTATGAGTAGGGGCTGAATCTTGTAGAAACCACCCATGCGGTTTTACTTCTCCCGTTAACTGATGGAAGAACGGCACCAGAATGTCGTCTTGGTACCTCTCTGCATTTACTGCCGTCTCGAAGAAATAGGCCCTGCTATTCGTCTTGCGCTAACAGCACACCAAACACCAATCTTCCTATCATAATGAGGGACTTCATAAACACCATTAGGATTTTGTGCATACAAATAGCGAGAGTTATGACTGTTCACACTACCATTAAGATGAAACCAGAACTTTTACATACGGAAATATGGTGTTGCAATGATACCTGTCTCATCATGTTAACAAATGAGATTGAGACTGGCAACTCATGCTTGCCAGGTCGAACACGTGCAGGCTGCTTGCAAGATCAAAAACTATGCTCGCGCCTCCCATACTGCAGCTGCCGTAGCGCAGAGTACAAACATCGTGCGTTTGGTCTGGGTTTAGATGAGACACCCTGTAGTTATAAACAGGTCAAGAGGTCAGGCCAGAGACCAGAAACTCTCCATTGTAAGGGTATATAAATTAAATGAAATCCATATGTTATCGTCAGTGCACCATTATAACATCTGCTATGTACTTGTAGCTGTGCACTGGAAGTGTTAATTTCACATCTTAAATAAAACCTATCTTCTTTATATTTCAACTCTACGACTTCTTATTAAAAGCATCATCACATGTCTTAAGAACTGCGACCACAGCTGGTAGTCTAGACTTGGAAAATTAATCTATATTTAGTCATATTTAACACCTTCTTTGGGCTCGAGTTAAGGCTCAGGTCCGAACCCAAATAACTATTTTCGGAAACATAATCAAAACTGAGAACGTGTCACGGCTCGCTACGTGGCATGTTTAAAGGAAGAGGAACTAAGGACTGGAATAATTTACCAAAGGAGATGTTTGATAAATTTCCAAATTCTTTGAGTACATTTAAGAAAAAACTAGGTAAACAACCGATAGGAAATCTGTGATATGGACGATAGCCCTAAACGCAGAGCAGAAGTAATTAACTGACTGATGATTGATTGAAGTCTGATTTCCAGTTTTAATGGTGTTATTGCAAAGGACATTTCCTATCCTAAAAATGCGGCTCAGGATTTCTCTATCGTCGTTTTAATTTCAATGGTCATCTCCCAATTCTTCTGGACGTTACAGTCAAAATATGTTATTTCATGTACTATCTTCAAGAGAGATTATTTGTTGTTATCCGTGGTAATTACGTAGCTTGTTTACTGACAACCACGATCTTTGTTTCTGGGGTGTTCAGATTTACACCATATTCTTGATATACTGAACCATTCGGTTCATTGGGACAATTGTATTAATCTGAGTATTGGATATTGGAAGCACACTAGGCCACCCACGAAGCCAATGTCTTACAGTATATGTCATAAAGGGGTCCAGAAGAAGCGTTCTTATGTGAAGTGAGCGCGAGTGTTATTATGAGAAATCTCCAGAACTCATTAAAAGGAGTTATGTCCCAAGCCAAGCCTCTTGATGAAGATTGGGGACGCTTCCCAGATCCCCGCTAAACTTATTATTGGAGGGAAGAAAGAAATAAATTAATATCTTTGGTTACGGAAGAGTTGCAGTGGATTTGAGACAAGAATTGCAACCTGTATTATTTCTGCTTTATTTTGATATGCATTAGGGCTGCATTCATTAATGCATTCGCTAATTAGAGCTCATGATATAATTAATGCGGGAAAATTTCCCGGGCGCGCTAAGATTGCACGCAGCCAAGCGGCTTGATGACGCTATCCGGAATTATAAATTAAGGCCGCCGGGCAGATCAGAGTCATTCTTGGACCAAATGGCTGCCTGAACGAGTCGTCATACTGCGTGTTGGTACTGAGAACAACGCTTTGTCTTCGAGCTACACCTACTACCCGTACTGCTATTTCTGCAAGGAAGTAAGTAATCAACTTGAATATTCAGCTGAATTTAAGATTTTACCTGTGAGAATATGCTATGGGGAGATGAGATATTGCTTATAAGAGACTAATGAACTAGTAGCTTCATATTTTTATGAGGTCAAGGTATTACGGACGAAAGGCTAGAATTAATATTGGCTCAGGTTAGGAATTATGAAACTATATGTTGTCCGTGTGATAGGGTGAAAGAACAGTGACTGAGAGGAGTGAAGAAACTATTGTGTACCAGGTTAAAACTCTGAACGAGACTTGGTCAATGTGACGTGTGAGACACGATTGTAATGGAGACAGGCATCGAGTTTGGACAGTCTGTAATATATGAATTTATTTTCAGTTACCCCTGCATCAAGTCAGAACGAGTGTTTGACATCACCAGTGCAAGGAAGCCGCAACCAGGAGCTGAAGCCAACACGACAACGGGCATCGATCCAGGAACGTTGGGAGCACCTGATCAGCACGACATCGAAGGGGACACCTTCCAACTACAGAGGGAGCTGTACGAAGACGCCACACAAGCAAGAATGTATCCAAGTGGTCAACAGTATCTGATGCCAGCTCCGCAGTCTATCATGATTTGGTAGATCCAGTGGTCCACAGGGATGGCCGCTCCGCTATGTCCCCGATAAATAAGGTCAGAGCTTTCCAATTCTGTTTCAAGCATGTCATTTAAATTTAGATAGGAACATGGGGGCCGTCAGTCAGATTAGTTATGGTAGGATAATTTTCCTTGTAATTTAGAGCTAGGCCTCAGACTCGAACCCCGTACTTTAAAGTAGATGTTATTTGTAGAGTCCTTGTTAGCGTGTTCATATTTCACTTTGATTGTGTTATTTTAACGAACGTGTGATTTTATGGGTCTGATCGAACTCATTTGGTCATAGGAGGTTAGTCTAACAGATAGGTACTTTCATTAGATCGCATTTAGGCATTTATTTCTGCAGACGTAGATGTGTATAGTTGTGACCAAGACGTGACCAGTAATTCACCCAGATTCACTGATAGAGCGAGCGAGTCCGAATATTTAAGAGATTTGAGCCCATGAGAGGCAGAAGTAAAATTTGCAGTTGACATGAGAGAGCCCAGCCATTGAGAGTTGATTGAATATATTTTGGAAATGCCGAGTATGGCCATGTGACAATCGCTTAATGATTAGTGTTTTGTAGCCCCAGGATTTAGCCCATGAGAGGCATAAGTAAGATTAGCGAGATTGCTGGAGATATTGAGACTAGGGCAGATAGCCCAGGTATATTTAAATGAGGGCTTTAGCAGCTGACTACGTGAGGTGTTCTTTTGAAAGGCAAGAATTTAGCCTGTCGCCCATTTGAGCTCATAAATTAGGGGGCTGCCGCAAGTGAAGTGGTGAGTGTAGAGGTCGTTGAGCTTGACGTCACAGGCTTGTGAGTTGGTTATTGTCGTCTGCAGTTTGTCAAGGGTGCCAGGGGGGAAGAAACGACCTTCATGTTTTGAAAGCAGAGAGAGAATATTTTTATGTCCTATTTGTTTTACGTAAGATGTTAACACTGGCCCGTTTGATACTTACACACGTGTATATGTTGATTGTGTCCTTTTTATTTTGTTTGCATTGGTATCTTTGAAGCCTTAATCGTCATGGGACTAGGGTTCGTGACCGAGTCAGGTCATTGTACATTTTGTGGTGATTTTTGTTTGCACCGGGGTTCGACGGCGCGAGGCATTGTAAATTTCATGGGAATAACTGTTTATGAGTGTAAGCAGATATCCATCTTTCTAAATTTCGTTACTTACACTATTGTAACATGCTTGTTGCAGCACAACAGTTTTCGTGAGGGCAGTGAACGGGTTATCCTCGACTCAGCGTTATTTTACCCTGTCATTATGAAAAGCTCTATCCTTTGTAAATAATTCAATTTTGTGTAATAAATCCCTATTTGTTAAACTTTGAATGCAGCGAGTTTTCTGTTAGATATTTTCATTTTATTTTAATTTAGCCGAATCTTACCTGATTTGTCACATATCCTCTTGGTTATCTTTTGTTGCCCCGTTATACCCATGTTATCCCTGAGAAGAGCGCTTTCCCGGCTGAATGAAGAGGACTGTGTTCAGGTAAGACTATGTGCACCAGCTCACGTCTGTGAGAGTTCGTTCACTACTGTACTCTGGGTTCGAGACCGGCCTTCGCCTGGACGGAACTTTAAAGTGCAGTAGGGCACAATACTGCCAAGATTATGTTGAGCAGTTGTAGTTGTTCCGACCTGCTGAAGAAAGAGTCCTCTGAACCCTGACTCCAACTGCTTCTTATTCTTCTTCGGTTCTCAACCCATGGGTTGATTCGCAGCTGTCTCCCATTCTTCTCTCGTTTAGGCCTTCCTTTTCGGAGCCATGTAGGTTGCACATTTCATATCGGACATTATTTGGCTCATGTATTCCAGACGCGGCCCTCCTCGCCGATTTTGCCGTTCTGTGCAGTTCTCTGCTATTGTTGTTATCATTGTGTTACGGTGCAGTAGATGGCCTACCAGTCGGTCTCCTCTAAACTGTATCTGACGCCAAAGACATCTCGATTCTATTACCCTAGCGAACTCCACTTCATTCGTTTTCTGTCCATCCAATTGAGTTCGAGCATTCTTCGGTAGCTCCAGGTTTCCTAAGCTTCAAGTCTCCTCCTCTCTGCTGACCGCCTCTGTTCATGTGTCACAGGCATACAAAGCAACACTCTAAACATATTATGCCTTCATCAGTCTCGAAAATATGTTTAGTAGTAGTAGTCGCATCGGCATTGTGCAGGTCACAATCTGGCCAACTTGATTCCGTTCAAGTACCACCACCTATCAAATCTATGCAGTCTAGTTTACACCACGAGTTAACCAATCCTGTCGGAAAATGCATTCAAGGACCCCCCAAGGCCTCAATGGATGTGGGCTCCGCCCATATCTGTCGAGACGCGTTGTCTGTACCTTTCTTCGAGCCCTCAACCGAGAGCACCCCTCCCTTAGCCAACTCCTACGTGATCCCCCACCCTAAGGTGATATGATCTGTGACGGAACGTCCTCAACCCTATTATCCTCCCATTTCACACACAAATAAAAAAAAGAAATTGGTCATTATGATCCTCAATAACAATTGTTATGGAAAACTCTGTATTTAAATAATATACACTTAAAATCAAATACGTATCATGTAGAATATCTTGATAAAACTTAAGGGAACCGGGTAGTTTAAACGTTAGTTCCCAATAAATCTTGAATATCTGTGAGAACAACCTGAGCTATATTTATGAGATTTTGAATTATTGTTACAATAAATTAAGGGTATACATCAGTTGAATTTCGTGATCGTTGAAAAAACTATGAGCAGTGGCGCAAGGTTAAATAAAAAAGGGCTGCTTTGTTTTTGTACCATTTTCTTGTGATCTAGAAGACTCAGAACCTTGAGTATTGGAGTATGTACTTGCAAATGTGTGGTTAGTAGCCTGTATCAGATTTATATTGAAGAGCTTTATGGTTGATTTTTAAACAAAAATAAAACCGAGCAAACGTTTTGAGCATTTTGTAATGGCATTTTTTGGTTATACTTCATAACTTATCTCAATAACTACTGATAGTCTCAAGTGATTCTCCTTCAGGGTATGTACTGGTACTTGCAAAGTATGTAGTAGAAATTTCAGGATTGTACAGTTTTTCGTTCCCGAGAAAAAGGTGCATAACCGATCAACCGATCAACAATGTTTTGAGAAAAATGAGGTTGAAGTTTGAATACGAGCACAACCACAATGTAAACATAAACCTTAGAAAGGCGGTAAAACGACTGACAATCGTTAATGCGTGTTCAGGCTAGCCAATGTGATGAAGAGAAGAATCTCCCAAGATAGCAAACTTTCCCGATTTCAGTTACACGATGTAGAACAAGAAATATTCCCGGAAAACAAAAAGAGGGCGTGTCGTTACACGTATGCTTGGTTACATTAAAATATCAATAATGACCTCAAATATGGTTTCTATACCCATGTGTTATATATTGTAATCGGGAAAGAATGGAGAATTTTTTGAACCTAAAAACAAAAAATGCTATTTTTGGTCATACCACACTATCCGGTTCCCTTAAATTGTAAATAATCGAAATCGACTTTCAACATATTACGTCGTGTTACGTACATTTAGTACGTGTTGAAGAGATGTTAAGTACAGAACAGAAATGGCCAACCGGACACCAGTGGGATCCGAACCCACACCCTCCCGATTTTACGTCGGTTGCTCTACAAATTGAGCTATGGTGGCCTATAGTTCATTCCATGTTAAGAAAACAGTATTGCTCTTATGACAACAGAGTTGCCATATCGAACGGTTCTGCTCAATAGCATCACGCGAAAATGGCGGCACATAAATATGTAAAATTCAATATTTAAGTTAAAGAAAAAAGCGGAAGCTACCAATTATTTTTATGAACTAAAGGGGACGGGGGGTTTACAGGGGCTATTTTGATTTGTACAGAATCAGAGGTAAGTTCTTTCTCTTTCTTTCTTTCTTAATCTGTTTACCCTCCAGGATTGGTTTTCCCTCGGACTCAGCGCGGGATCGCGCCTCTGCCGCCTCAAGGGCAGTGTCCTGGAGCGCGAGACTTTGGGTCGGGGGATACAACTGGGGAGAATGACCAGTACCTCGCCCAGGCGGCCTCACCTGCTATGCTGAACAGGGGCTGTGGTGGAGGATGGGAAGATTGGAAAGGATAGGCAAGGAAGAGGGAAGGAAGTGGCCGTGGCCTTAAGTTAGGTACCATCCCGGCATTTGCCTGGAGGAGAAAACCACGGAAAAGCACTTCCATGATGGCTGAGCTGGGAATCGAACCCACCTCTACTCAGTGGACCCCGTTCCAGCCCTCGTATCACTTTTCAAATTTGTGGCAGAGCCGGGAATCGAACCGGGGCTTCCGGGGGTGGCAGCTAATCACACTAACCACTACACCACAGAGGCGGACCAGAGGTAAATTACGACACATAAAAAACCTCAGCATTGATGTGTAAGCAAATTGCGGCAGAAAATAGACAAATAATTTTTATGGGTTCAAGGGGTGAGGAATGCATTTACTTGCATTTCATAACATTCTCCAGGCAATAAAGGCTGGAAAACCGACGCAACAAATAAATACTGCAGATGACTTCACTACAGAAGTGAGCTGCCGGCGGTTCACAGAGTGAGGGACTACACGAGGCTTGTACCAGAGCAACACAGAAGGAAAATGAAGAAAGGCAACGAAGCGATGGCTGTTCCCGTCATTGTACTTCCTCTCTACTAATGTATTTATGAAAAAGAAAATGTTATGTAGCTATTTTAATAACTCAAGGCAAAAATGCCTCATCCTTTTTATCTTTCATTACAAAGTGCAGTGTAATATCCCTTAATCGCGAGAAATTACATGTATCTAAGAGGGGGCGTGTTCACCCCTTGTAGGTCCATAAAAGCAATACTGTTTTCTTAACGTGGAATGAGCTATAGGTGTGGCACTACTGCCGTGGCACTGTAGAGTGCGTTTAAGTCGCCCGACTTAAATAAAATATAAAATAAAATCTCGTCGGCGGATGCATAGTGGGTCTCGGCACACAAGTGGCCACGACTGGTCCGTGGTCCGACAGCTCTACACCCCGACCGGCCAACCGAGCAGAGGAGGGAAGGCCACGGCTTTATCGTGGCTCTACGCCTCTGTATTCGGGAGACGGAGAGGGTCTAGTCCCCACCATCGGCTGTCCTGAGAATGGTTTTCCGTGGTTTTCCATTTTCCTGCACTAAGGCGAATGACGGGACAGTTCCTAGTACAGACCACGGCCGCCAACTCTCTCACCTTCTCCGCACATCTCCTTCTACAATACAAATATCCTGGTCTGACAGACGGCGTCACCGTCTAGGAAACCTGCCTCCCCCTTCAGCGGAAGAATGAAAACATTTAGTAAGTTTTAGTCTCCCTTAGTTTGAAACTGAGGTTAATAGATATAAACAAACTTTTCTGAGAGTTTACTTTTTGGCTTGTATTATGCGGCTAATTATCTCTCGAGCTCCAACTAGATTCGTCAAATATTCGAAGTCCGGATTCAGGCGGATGAAGTGTTTCTAATGGCCACTATTGTTTGAGATTGCAAAGCAAAAATGTCACCGGGATCTTTGTGGGCGTTTATCGTCTCGTCATCAGTGAATTTGTGATTCAATATATAAGACTTCACGATGTGCTCAACACGAGCACAGTGGATCCGATCGCTCGCAGCTGGTTACATGACGATTATGAACGTGGTGACCATACGAAGAAGTGGTTACAGTAACCGTTACGTTACATGCAACAGTCTGCTGATGTGTCCCAACCAAACCTTGCAGGAAAGGCGATTGTATCTTGAGTAAGAATACTGGGAATTTAATCGTAACATTTGCTTCACGAGCAACGTCATAGCATAAGATCATCGCTAACACTTAACGGAACTAGGGACCCAGAAGTTCCTTATAATATAACAAAATCAGAAGTGGTATTTCCCTCTTGAACTCACGAAATGAGTCAGTAAATAGTGTGACATTTGTGGTACAGCTGGAAAGCTAGAGTTCCGGGAAACAATGTTGAGAAACAAGACGAGTTTCCTAATCGAGCCAAGAACTTGAGGCACTCAGCATCCATCATCCTGCTTCCTGCGAGGAAGTCGAGACAGAAGCACTTTTTAGAAAAATGAACTGTTCAAGCCGAAATAACTGCAATGATTTACCCTCCAACGTGAGATAAATCTCCGCAGTTCAGTTGGTGCAGTTAAATCGCACAGTTATATCATAACGTGTGTAGCCACCTTTAGAGTGAGAGACGTACGCATTCTGGGGAGACAGTACCGCTTTTTTAAAGCTTTGTCCCGTGTAATGTGTATATCCTGCTGAAGCTTTATTTGTAAAGCTGTTTAAAGCCAAGCAAGGGGCGTAGCCTGGGAGGGCGGTTGTAGTGACTGGGGGTTAGACCCTCCCATTTAATTTTTACGAAATGAAATAAACAGGAACTGACAATAAACAAGTGAAAGTCGACTCAGTGGGTTGGCTCTTTTGAACATTCACATATATATTACAATTTGTTTTACGTCGCACCGATAAAGATATGTCTTACAGTGACGTTGATGTAGGAAGGCCTAGGTGTGGGAAGGAAGCGGCCGTGGCCTGAATTAAGGTACAGCTCCAGCATTTGCCTGGTGGGAAAATGGAAAATCACGGTAAACCATCTTCAGGGCTGCCGACAATGGGGTTCGAACCCACTATCTTCCGGACGCAAGCTCACAGCTGCGCGCCCCTAACCGCACGGCCAACTCGCGGTGGATTTTAGACTGTAATCCGAACACGCGATTCATGTAAAACTGTTGACCTTGATCATATTGGTCTTGTTCCGTATTTTAATGCAAGATTTTGTAGTGTACTGCACTCTGAATATCAACATGATTTGCTTGTATCAGTGGCCTTATAATGACAGCCACGCTACGCGCTCCAGACACGCACAAACACCTTCATAATATTCCATCATAATTTTGTAACTAACCCCCCCCCCCCCCCCCCCCGTCGGACGGTCCTGGCTACGCTGCTGAAGCCAGGGCTGATCGTTCACGCAGCCGCAGAAAACAAACTATGGTAAATTCTGTGTTTGTTTTTAAATCAGGGAACTGATCACTGGAATGCATTGCCTACCCTACATCAATCCGAGGCCTTTTCCCAGAAAAGTAAACTGCTTCAAGAAACGGTCTCAATGTCCTGTAAATCGTATTTAAATCTTTGTATGATATTGTTGCATGATGCATTGTTGATATTGTTGTACACAAATGAAATTACAATATTGTTCTATTATAGCCTCTTTTGTCTGTACACAATAGCCCAACTGTTGGCCGTGATCGTTAAGGCGCGAAGTCTAAACGGTCTAACACCGTGGTTAGCCGCGAATCCCGTTGGATGAAAATCTCTTTCTCTCTCTCTCTCTCTCTCTCTCTCTCTCTGTGCAGTGCTCATATGGAGTGAGTATATATGACGCTGTTGATGGGGATAAAGCCTTGAGCAGATTCCTTGAACATGGGTCGGACGTACAAAATACGTACAATCAATGGGGGCATTTGTTAATGTTTATGTGTACGCTTGGTCCATGGATAGAAAAAAGCATACTTTATTTTTTAAATTACTTTACAAGCATTTGGTGCATAATTTATGTAAACATGTTAAAACGTGGACGTCATTAATAGAACTTCCAAACAACAATAAACTCCAGACAATGACAAGCCAGATGGTGGCGGTGATTATTGTTCTAAGAGGAAGTACAACTAGGCAACCATCCTCTATATTAAACATTAATCAGAGGGAAAATATGGAAGGGGTCCGAAACTTAGAAAAATGAAGATATCGGCCAAAGGAAGACAAGGGCCACGAAGGGCGTGAAAATGACAGACTCCCTAGTCCTCGCCAACTTAATACCGTCGGGGTCGGAAAAGAACAAGAGTTGACCAAGGGAGGTCGGATAGGATAGATGAAAGTGAGGAGCCTGGCACAAGTAAGTGGAAGCAATGCCAGGACTCAGGTAAGGGCCCGGTTGTTCCCCAACCCACGCTCCAAAGTTCAGAGCCCCTGGGGCCCCTTTTAGTCGCCTCTTACGACAGGCAGGGGATACTGTGGGTGTTATTCTACCGCCCCCACCCACAGGGGGATGACAACCCAGACATCAAATAAATAAATAAATGAATAAATAAATAAATAAATAAATAAATGCTGTTTGGGTAATATAGCCGTGAGCTTGCATTCGGGGGCTTCGAACCTTACTGTGAGCAGCACTCAAGATGGTTTTCCGTGAAAATGCTGGGGCTGTATCTTAATTAAGGCCACGGTCGCTTCCTTCCTAGTGCTAGCTCTTTCTTATCCCATCGTCTCCATAAGATCTATCTGTATTGGTGCGATATAAATCAAATTGTCAATAATAATAATAATAATAATAATAATAATAATAATAATAATAATAATAATAATAATAATAGGCATTACACTACTGTAGTGAGACCTCAGTACTATATGCCTCAGAATGCCTAAACATGGTAAGAATAGGGCAACTTAGAAAACTGGAGCTGAAGGAAAGGAAGATCTTGCGAAAAATCATGGGCCCTATTAAAGAAGAAGGCAAGTACAGAATCAGGCACAACAACGAACTGTACCAACAATTGGAGAGCATTACAACATCTATGAGGAAGAGGAGATTGAACTTCTATGGTCATGTCATGAGAATGGACAATCAGAGGCTCACCTCCAGAATCTTCCACACCATCTCTAGAGGGAAAGCGACTAATGCCAAGTGGGCAAGACTCGTCAGAAAAGACCTTCAAGAATTGGACATTGCTCCCAGTGAAATTTATGACAGGAATAGGTACAGAACGTTGATCAAAACATCAAACTCTCTCCAGTCACTAACAGAAAAAACAGTACGTCCGGGAGGAGGTGTGAAATGGACTCAGGAGCGAAAAGACATTCACAGTGCAAGAATGAAGGAGTACTGGTCAAAGAAGAAGGCTGCTAGAGATAAGAACCACGTGGTCCATAGCAGGCCCAAACGGAACTAAAATAATAATAATAATAATAATAATAATAATAATAATAATAATAATAATAATAATAATAATAATCCGTTTATTTTCATTCTTGTAAAACTAAATTAATAAACTTTATTCACACTAGCACTAGCCATTGTTTCATTGCTATGTAACTAATCAACAAATTATAAAGCAAAAATATTTTTTTAAATTATTTAATCCGTTTACCCCCCATGTTTTTTTTCTCACCCTGACGCAGCGTGGGATTCCACCTTTACCGCCTTAAGGTAAGCGTCCTGGAGCGTAAGACATTTAGTCGGAGATACAACTCGGTACAAGGACCAGTATTTCTCCCAGGAGTCCTCGCCTACTATGCTGAACAGGGGTCTTATGGGGGATGGGAAGATTGGAAGGGATAGGCAAAGAAGGGGGAAGGAAGCGGCCGTGGCCTTAAGTAGGGTACCATCCCGGCATTTGCCTAGAGGATAAGTGGGGAAACCACGACAAAGCACTTGTAGAATGGCTGAGGTGGGAATCGAAACCCCTCTACTCAGTTGAGCTCCCGAGGCTGAGTGGACCTTGTTCCAACCCTCGTACTACTTTTCAAATTTCGTGGCAGAGCCGGCAATCGAACCCGGGCCTCCCGGGGTGGCAGCTAATCACACTAACCACTACATCACAGATGCGAACATACACCAATAATAATTAATAATAATGTTGTTATTTTTACGTCCCACTAACTACTTTTTGGTTTCCTAAGACGCAGATATGCTGGAATTTAGTCCCACAGGAGTTCTCTTACGTGTCAGTAAAAATATCAGCACAAGGCTGGCGTATTGAGTACATTCAAATCTCACCGGACTGAGCGAGAATCGAACCTGCCAAGTTGGGCTCAGAAGGCCAGCGCTCTACCATCCGAGGTATTCAGCCCGGCATTAGCTGACTCTGTGGATCAGCGGTAGAGTGTCGGCCTCCTGATCCCACGATAGCGGGTTCAAACCCGGCAGAGATAGTCGGATTTTTAAGGGCGAAAAAAAATCCATTCGACACTCCATGTCGTACGATGTCGGCATGTAAAAGAACTCTGGTGACACATTTGGTGTTTCCCGACAAAATTAATTAAATCTCAGCCATAGACGCCCAAGAGAGTTTCGGTTTACTCGGTCTGCCATCTAGTGGGACTAGAGTACAACGGAACGTCGAAATTGACGAGCAGACAGCCAGATGGCGTCAAATTGAAATGTCTGCACACGGTAGCTGAGGCCATACGATTGTTATTATTATTAGCCCGGCATTATTATTATTATTATTATTATTATTATTATTATTATTATTATTATTATTATTATTATTATTATTATTATTGTACCGAGAGGTACGCCTCAACCCCGCGCATTTAAATAAAGCGCCTTGAATAACACTCTCTATCATATAAAACTTGAAACAGCTAGTGCATGAAGCTGGGACGTTAATTTATTTTTATTATTTATTGACTTGTTTTACATGGCGTGGCTCAGGCTATGAAGCCTGCTGTTAGGCCAAACCATCTTATATGTGCTACATTGTACAAACTACAGAGTATTAAGATTTCTAATTACACATAATTAATTATAAAATTAAACTTAAATAATAGTTATAAACAAAAGGTAAATTTCTGAGAGTCACTATTAAAAAAACATTATATACTAATTTCTTAAGTCTATGTACCATTTATAACATATTTTTTAAATACATTTCTGCTATGTATGTCTCTAATTACAGCCGGAAGGGAATTCCAAGAGCGGATGGTTGTAGGAATGAATGAGTTGCCGTAACCGGTCGTGCGGTAAATTGGGAAGCTCAGCAGGGAAGAGGTTTCTGACCTTGTAGGTATACTGTTTGGGGAAGACAAGTATTTAAGATCCATTCTCAAATAACTTGGTGTGTCTGTACGGAGAATGTTGTGAACAAGCGAAACAGAGTGAAGGTTTCTTCTTTCTGCCAAATATAACCACGACAGCTGTTCAAGACAAGGTGATATATGGCAATACCTGGGCATATTTAATACAAAACGGATGAACGTATTATAAGCCCGCTGAAGTTTAGCGTTAAGTGTGGTGTTTAGGTTGTTGTATATTGCGTCACCATAATCGAAGATGTGTAGAATTAAGCTTTGTACAAGTAACTTTCTCGTATTTAGTGGAAGGAGATCCCGTAAACGTTTAAGAGAGTGCAAAGAAAAGAATACTCGTTGGCATATTTTCGTCGTGTGCTCCGTCCAGTTTAAGTACTTATCATAAATGTGCCCAAGGTTTTTTACAGTTTCGTTTATTTGCATTGTTGTTGCGTGGAATAGGATTGGGGGAATTTTAACACTTTTCAGTTTGGTATGATTATTTTTGGATCCTATTATGATTGCTTGCGATTTGAATGGATTGACTTTAAGAGAATTATTTTTAGTCCAGTCTTTTATATTTTCCAGGTCATCGTTTAGTTTGGTAATGTCTAGTTGGATGTCTCTGGGTTTTGTATGTATATAAAGTTGAATGTCATCTGCGTAGAAATGGTATTTACACGTTTTTATATGTTCTGGTAGGTCATTTAAGTACAGTGAAAATAGCAGTGGCACTAGAACACTGCCCTGAACTACGCCAACTTCAGTTTGTTGCCAGTGTGGTACTTTCGTACCTGCTGACACCCACTGCTGCCGCCCAATTAAATAAGAGTGCAGCCACGTCAGTGCGCTTGAAGAAAATTGTCGTGCTTGTAGCTTAGCTAATAATATTTCCCTGTCCACACAGTCAAATGCTTTACTTAGGTCTAAAAGTACAAGGATAGTCATTTGTCCGTTGTCCATGCCTGCTTCAACGTCATTTGTAACTTTTAGTAGTGCTGTGGTTGTGCTGTGGTTAGGTCTAAATCCTGACTGGTATTTGTCGAGTAAATTGTGTTTGTTAAGGTAATTTGTTATCTGCTTGTGAACGACCTTTTCTAATATTTTACTAAGACAAGGAAGTATGCAAATTAGTCGAAAGTCTTCGGGTTTTGTTGGATTATCCATTTTTCTTATCGGTCGTATTATGGCACTTTTCCATATATTGGGAAAGATTCCTGTCATGAGTGAGGTATTTATTATGTGTGTAATTGTTGGGAGAACAATTTAAGAGAATCTTTTAATTACCGGTAATGTAAAATTTATTCCGTCACATCCTGTAGCCTCTGACTTTATTTCATGAAATGCTTCTCTGGCGTCATTAAGAGTTACATGTGAAAAATAAAATTCTTCTCCATCGTGTTTTCTTTTCGTATGTAGTCTGTCGATTGTTTCCCTTTTAGTTCGCTCGTCTGTATGTGAATTTCGTGAGCAGAAATATTTATTTAATTCGTCTAATGTCAAGTCAGTGTTGTTTTCATCGGTTTTATTTTTTGTCAAACCAAGGTTTCGAAGAATATTCCAAACATTGTCAGAATTGTTATTTTTTAAATTTCATGTGTGTGGCGTATCTTAGCATTCCTGATGGTCTGAGTTGTTGTGTTACGCAATTTTTTGTACTTTTCGAAATTGTCTGCGGTTGGATTTTTTCTATAATATTTGTAAGCTGCATTTCTTTTCTCCATTTTTGCCCGTATGTCTTGCGTCAGCTAAGGTGATGGTTTTCGTTTCACTAGTGCTGTCCTTATGGGGGCATGTTTGTCATACAGTCCTAAACGTAGTTCGTTAAACAAGTTTATTCTGTCGTTAATGTCATGTTCGAGCTGTATGTTGTGCCACGGTGTTTTGAGTGCATCCTCAATGAACGCCTCTTCGTTGAGGCTTTTGAAGTCTCGATAAGAAATTAATTTAAGCTCATATTTGGGGCATTTCAGTGAGTAAGTTGCGTAAATAAAGTCATGTTGGGAAAGTCCGGGAGCTAGCTGTTGTCCGTAAGTCTGCATTCTGTCAGTATTGTTTGTAATAATTAAATCCAGTAGTGTATGGGAAGTATCTGTGTGGTGTGTAGGATTTAGGGGAAGGATCGTCATATTGAGTAAGGTAAGCATGTTTTTGAGTCGTCTAGATTCAGCAGAGTCACATTTTATCATGTCAGAATTAAAGTCACCCACTAAAATAACATGCTCAACAGATGTCACTACTAAAATGACAGAGTAATGTATTATTTTAAGGTTTCATAAACTGACTGAATTTCTTTCTTTTTTATGGTGTTTGCAACAAGTATTTCAAGAAGTTAGGACTTTTCCCCATACATTTCTCGATTCAAAAACTGAGGTCATGCACTCTGGTGCGAAGTGGAATAACTAGAAATTTAAAGAAACTTCGTGTTTATAGGTTTTCTGAACTGAATGGACTTACTTTGTCTTTGATACTTCAAGGTTTGCAACACTTCTTACTCATCCCGTCAGCTCTGAAGTCTGGCCAATTATAAATTTTGTGTATTTATTTTTCAGCCAAACAAACGCTCATTGTACCTATTTTTTCCGCCAACAAAATGAGAGGGTGTGTCTGTGGTTTTAGTCCAGAGCCTTCTCGAACCTTCCTCTCGGGTATAAAAGCTGACGTCTTTTCGAGTTAACTTGTCTTATTGATCGTCGTACTACTGAGTGTGTGTGCTAGAGCGGCAGGCAGAACATCAGCAAATGTAATGGCCACCAGTTTTCTATCTCAGTAGTTATCTCCACAAGCTGTACTCGAGGAGAAGGTTCCAACCTTTAACTATGTAACAGTCAATTTCCTACCTTTCTTCCTTCTCATGTAAAATTTCATGTAAGTCCTAAGGACTTAAACTGTAAACCGGGGATAGAGAGTGCGTTACCCTCTCGAATTCCCCTTCAATTAATCTTGAGGTGACTACTATTTTGTAACTGCTTTCCTCTTGTAAATTGTAAATTAACTTGTCCATCTAGTCACCTCAGTAGCTTGAGGTAAGCCTCTGCATCATCGGGCCGCAAGCCCAAGTAGGGTTTTAATTTCTGATTTCGAGAAGCGCAAGTGTATGCCTCCATACATTTTTGTGTTTGGGCCAGTAAAATAACCTGTTCTTTTTCACGAAGGCCCGGTAGAATGGGTGTACGATACCCCTGCGTAAACTTTAAAGGTAATTGATATGGTATTGTAGATTGTAGGTTGTGCCTAGAGAGGTCTGAAAATTGTGAATTTTAGTGAACAAAGACGCTCGAATCACCAATGTAAAACTTAAAGCTCGCCTTGAGGAGGCTGTTAGGGTTTGGGAGCGCAGTCTCCTTGGTTGCATTGTAGAGCATTGAGGCTCTTTTCTTCAAATGTATTTTTTTTTTTGTTAGGAGTTTTACGTCGCACCGACACAGATAGGTCTTATGGCGACGATGGGATAGGAATGGCCTAGGAGTTGGAAGGAAGCGGCCGTGGCCTTAATTAAGGTACAGCCCCAGCATTTGCCTGGTGTGAAAATGGGAAACCACGGAAAACCATCTTCAGGGCTGCCGACAGTGGGATTCGAACCCCCTATCTACCGGATGCAAGCTCACAGCCGCGCGCCTCTACGCGCACGACCAACTCGCCCGGTTTGAAATGTAAAATAAATTTATGTGAAGATTGAGTGGTGCCTTTGGAAGGCCGTAGCCTGTAACCGTTTTTGATAATTGATTTTAAATATCATGTAAAAGAAATTGGGAGATTCGTCTCCTGGACTATATGTCTGAACGCTACATTAGTGATGTAGCGACTTCTGTAAATAGGGAGTTCAATTGTAACTAACCTTTCTGGGTTTTTCTACTTTTTTTATTTTGTACAAAACTATCTCTGCACCTGGAATTTTGTTTTTTGCCTAGCAAATTGTTTGTTAAAATTTAAGATCTGAAAAGAAATATAACCTGTATTTTAAAGTTTTAAAATTCATCTTTGACTACCCTAGATAGACCCATTCCAGCTCGCACCTCCTTTCACCTCTGTGAACCACGAAAACCCCGGAAAAATTATTATTATTTGCTCTACGTTGCACCGACATAGATAGATCTTATGGCGACGACGGGACAGGAAAGGGCTGTCAGTTTAAAGGAAGTGGCCGTGGCCTTAATTAAGGTACAGCCCCAGCATTTTCCTGGTGTGAAAATGGGAAACCACAGAATACCCTCTTCAGGGCTGCCGACTGTGGGTTTCACACCCACTATCTCCCGAATACAAGTTCGCAGCTGCGTGCCCTGACTGTACGGCCACTTGCTCGGTATATTATTATTATTATTATTATTATTATTGTACCGGGAGGTACACCCCAACGCCGCGCATTCAAATTCAGCGCCTAAATGAAGTCCTCTATTGGTAAAACAGTGTAACTGAAACTGCACCAACTTAGAACTTTACTCAGAAGATGTCACCACAGAAATATGATGTAATTTTGTTATTGTGCAGTTGCCTAAACTGAGTGAATTTCTCCTTGTTTTGTTTGCCATTCATCAAGAAGTTTGGACATTCTTCCACAGACGACACTACAAAAAACTATGATCATGCACCCTGGTGCGAGGTGTAAGAAGTTATAATTTAAAGAAGTTTTGTATTTCTAGGTTTTTGTAACTGATTGATGTTCATTTATTTTGGGGTTGGCAATAGTTCCTTTTTCTCTCCGCCAGTTTTGAATCTAGCCAATCAATAATTTCTGTAATTAATTTTCAACCTATCACAGGCTTCTTGTTCGATTTTGAGTGTTACTTTTGAATTGACCAATTAAATTGAGAAGGTGTGGCTGGTGTAGTCTTGAATGATCTCGAACCTTCCCTGAGGGTTTATAAACTGCGGCTTTTCACATTTTCTGGCCAATTGATCGTCATCTTACTGAGTGTGTGTTTCAAAGCAGGAGGCGGGCGGCCTCTTTCATCGGTCAACATAACATCTACAAGGTAATGGCCACATAACTTCTTTCTTTCTTGCTACCTCCGCTGTTTAACCCGAAGGAAAGGTCCGACTCTTTAGTTATGTAACAAACTGTTCTAAAATGTAAATCTTCTTCCGGCTAATGTAAAAATTTCATAAAGCCTTAACTTTAAACCGGAGATAGTGAGTGATGTACCCTCTCGAGCTCCCCTTCATCTTGGTTTGAGGTGACTACGTTTTGCAACTGTGTTTCTGGCGTTTCCATAATGCATTAATTTAACCTTATACGAGTCGCCTCTGTAGTTTGGGAATAGCCCCTGTTTCATAGGCCTAGAGCTCTTAGGTTTTTTTAGTGTTCATTATCTCGGAGCACAGTTCGCCTCCATTCTGTTTGTGTTTCGGGCCATTTACTTAACCTGTTCTTTTCCGCAAAGGCCCTATTGGTTGGGTACGAGATACCCCTGTGTCAAATTGTAAGTTGGGCCATGGAAGGCCAGAGAGTGAGATTTTGAAGTTGCCTCGAGGAGGCTGAAAGAAACGTAGAGCCTGTTAGCTCTTTTTGAAGTGTTGTAATTGTAAAGAGTGCCTCTGGAAGGCTAGATATTGTATTCTGGGAGCAAGTGCTCTTGATTAGGAGATTTCTGCCCCTCATTAAATAATACCTCTTCCTTTTGTAAAGTTGTAAAACTAGGGGCTTAAAGCCCAAAGTGTTAAGGTTCTGAATCTTGGATTTTCCCCACCCTTGTTTAATGATTGCTATTTGCACCTGATATATAATTATGAAAAATTGTTAAATTTGAAGTTCTAAAAGAATAATATAACCTTTGTTAAAGTTTTAAATCAATTCTTGATATCGTAGATAGACCCATTCACCCCGGCACGTTTTTTAACCTCTTTCTGCTCCACGGAACAGTTATTATTACTATTATTATTATTTGCCTCGCTGTATCAGTGGAAAAGTGTCCAACTCATGACTCCTTATTCGTGGGTTCGTTCCCAGATGGGTAAGTAGTATGTTAGAGCTGTGATATCACACTCCCTGTCACCCAACAAAATCAAATTAACTGAGCCGTAGCATCCGTACAGTAAAATTCCGCCTTCGTTAACCAGACAGCGGTATAATTGGACTTTAAAATTGGAACGCAGGCCGCCTAGATGGCACCACTTAAGTAACTCTAAATCAGAGTTATTATTATTATTATTATTATTATTATTATTATTATTATTATTATTATTATTATTATTATTATTATTATTATTATTATTATTATTATTATTTGCTTTGCTTTGGGTAATTAAGTTGAACTCATAATAGATCCCAGAGAATCACTGGAGAGGTGGAGGGAATATTTTGAAAATCTCAACGTAAAAGGAAATCTTCATGCTGGTGTCGCGAACAACGGAGCTCGTGGGGATGAGGAAAATGATGTTATGAAATTACGCTTGAGGAAGTGGAAAGGATGATAAAAAAAACTCCATTGTCATAAAGCAGCAGGAATAGATGAAATTCGACCTGAAATTGTGAAGTATAGTGGGACGGCAGAGATCAAATGGCTTCATAGAATAATAAGATTAGCATGGATTGTTGGTAATGTACCTTCAGATTGGACATAAGCAGTAATTGCACCTATCTATAAGCAAGGGAACAGGAAGAATTGCAACAACTATCGAGGTATCTCATTGATTAGTATACCAGGCAAAAGTATTCGCAGGCATCTTGGCAGGGAGGGTGCGATCAGCGGTTGAGAGGAAGTTGGATGAAAACCAGTGTGGTTTCAGACCACAGAGGGTCTGTCAGGATCAGATTTTTAATATGCGCCAGGTAATAGAAAAATGCTACGAGAGGAATAGACAGTTGTGTTCATGTTTCGTAGATCTAGAGACAGGGTACCGAGGGAAAAGATGTTCGCCGTACTGTGGGACTGTGAGATCAAGGGTAGATTATTAAAATCAATCAAAGGCATTTATGTTGACAATTGGGCTGCAGTGAGAATTGATGGTAGAGTGAGTTCTTGGTTCAGACTACTTACAGGGGTTAGACAAGGCTGTAATCATTTACCTTTGTTATTCGTAGTTTACATGGATCATCCGCTGAAAGCTATAAAATGGCAGGGAGGGATTCAGTTAGGTGAAAATGTAGTAAGCAGTTTGGCCTGTGCTGACGACTTGGTCTTAATGGCAGATTGTGCCGAAGCGTGCAGTCTAATATCTTCGAACGTGAAATAGGTGCAATGAGTATGGTATGAAAATTATCCTCTCGAAGACTAAATTGATGTCAGTAGGTAAGAAATCTCGCCCATAAGACCTATGTGCGTCGGTGCGACGTAAAGCAAAAAAAAAAAAAAAAAAGGGTAAGAAATTCAGCAGAATTGAATGTCTGATTGGTAATACAAAGCTGGAACAGATAGGTAGATAATTTGAAGTATTTAGGACGTGTGTTCTCTCAGGATGGTATAGTAGGCTAAGTGAGATTGAATGAAGTTGGAGTGAAGCTCATGCAGCGAGCTCTCAGTTGCGATCAACAGTATTCTGTAAGAAGAAAGTCAACTCCCGGACGAAATTATCTTTACATCGTTGTGTTTTCAGACCAACTTTGCTTTACGGGAGCACCGGGCGAGTTCGCCGTGCGCGTAGAGGCGCGCGGCTGTGAGCTTGCATCCGGGAGATAGTAGGTTCGAATCCCACTATCGGCAGCCCTGAAAATGGTTTTCCGTGGTTTCCCATTTTCACACCAGGCAAATGCTGGGGCTGTACCTTAATTAAGGCCACGGCCGCTTCCTTCCAACTCCTAGGCCTTTCCTATCCCATCGTCGCCATAAGACCTATCTGTGTCGGCGCGACGTAAAGCCCCTAGCAAAAATAGCTTTACGGGTGCGAAAGCTGGATGGAACCAGGATATCTTATTCATTAGTTAGAAGTAACAGACATGAAAGTAGCGAGAATGATTGCTGGTACAAACAGGTGGGAACAATGGCAGGATGGTACTTTGAATGAGGAGATGAAGGCTAAGTTGGGAATGAACTCGATGGATGAAGCTGTACACATAAACCGGCTTCGTTGGTGGGGTCATGTGAGGCGAATGGAGGAGGATAAGTTACCTTGGAGAATAATGGACTCTGTTTGGAGGGTAGGAAAAGTAGAGGGTGACCAAGACGACGATGGTTAGACTGGGTTTCTAACGATTTGAAGATAATAAGTATATAACTGAATGAGGCCACAGCACTAGTTGCAAATGGAGGATTGTGGCGACGTTTACTAAATTTACAGAGCTTGCAGACTGAACGCTGGAAGGCATAACGGTCTATGATTATGATGATGATGTATGTATGCTATTATTATTATTATTATTATTATTAATATTATTATTATTATTATTATTATTTCTTCCTTCATTATCCCCATTCAAAAAGCGTGTTTGAACTTGTTCGTTGGACTGATGGTTTTTCGCCTTCTTATCCTCCCAAAATCTCTTCATGATGTGCTGTGTTGCATCTTACGTTCTGTGGACCTATTGTACTAAATGATCCACGATTTTCTATGATGTCGCTCGTGATAATAATTTCTTAGTTTCTTCTAGCCAGTTTATTTTGACCTTCTTTATTACTTTAAATAATGTTTTGGTGAGTTTGTCGCTGTCCAGTCTATAGATATGGCCATAGAATTTCAAGCGTCTCTTGCCTACATCAGTGAATTTGTCCGTACCGGGCGAGTTGGGCGTGCGCTTAGGGGTGCGCAGCTGCGAGCTTGTATCCGGGAGATAGTGGGTTCAAACACCACTGTCGACAGCCCTGAAGATGGTTTTCCGTGGTTTCCCTTTTTCACACCAGGTATGTGCTGGGGCTGTACCTTAATTAAGGCCATGGCCGCTTCCTTCCCACTCCTAGGTCTTTCCCGTCCTATCGTCACCATAAGACCTATCTGTATCGGTATGACGTAAAAATGTAAAAAAGAATCTCTCAGTATTATTATTATTATTATTATTATTATTATTATTATTATTATTGGTGCCCCATTCCATCAAATCTTATCCTTTTCCTTATCGACTACCCGCATAAATATTTCTAATCTACACCACTAGCGGATGTGGGGTCCACTTCGCAACAGTTCCGTTGGATATTTAAAACCACAATAATTATACCTTTCCTTTTCCCGGTAGAATTTATTATTAAACTATTGTTTTTCATTGGCCTTGAGATACGGCTATTTCCGTTGTTAGAATTTTTTGCTTGTGGAGCCTGGCATTAGACTTAAAAACCAATAGTATAACCAGGTTTGATTCTTTTTATTTGCACTCTATGACTATCTACAGTCTGTACAAAAATGAGTCTTCAGTGATAAGAGTCGAGGCCTTTGAAAAAAGAAGCAGAAATCCAGAAAGGAATATGGCAAGGTTTCAGGCTGTCTTGTCTCTTTCCTTTTCAATAATTTCGTGTGGCAAGGCAGACTCTCCTATGAGGGTGGGCGACATCTGCCATGTGTAGGCAACTGCGTGTTATTGTGGTGGATGATAGTGTTGAGTGTGGTGTGTTGGCTGCAGGTATGTTGGGAACAGCACATGGGAATTAACCAATGAAGGTTAAAATCCCCGATCCGGTCTGGAATCGAACCCGAGACCCTCTGAACAGAAGGCCAGTACGCTGACTATTTAGCCAACGAGTTCCGTTTCAATGTTCATATAGAACAGGCGGTAAAAGAAATCAAAGAGGAATTTGGAAAAGGAATCACAATCCAAGAAGAAGAAATCAAACCCTGAGATTTGCAGAAGATCTAGATAAATTGCCGAATGGTATGGATGCCGTTTATAATGAAGAGTACAAGGCGAAAATAATTAAATCCAAAACAAAAGTAATGGAATGCAGTCGAAGGAAATATGATGGTAAGTCAAATATAAACGAGCCTTTCGTTGTAGCTACTGTATTTTGTTTTTCAAAATTACGTACATTTTACATTGTTCTTACTTTTCGACGTAACTTCCTATCCTATCTATCCACTTTTGCCTCCGGATTGGCAATTTCTTTATCCCATTTTCAAATAAGGTAGCCGGGCGTGGGCGTGTCTGAAGCCAATTGCACAAAAACTGTTTCACCTCTTCGTTGGTTGTAAAGCGCTCTCCACCTAGAGCGCCCTTCAGTGGCCCAAACATGTCACACGGTGACAAGTCTGGACTGTAGGATGGATGAGTCAGGACAGTCCAGTGCATTTATGCGCATTTTTGCTGGAGTAGTCTTGCGGCGTGGGGTCTGGCGTTGTCATGAAGGAGCAGTACAGATCTGATGGGGATGCCGCGTCTCTTTGACCTGTAGTCATCGCGAACTTGGCGAAGAAGATTGCAGGAGTAGATTGGAGTAATGGCCCGATGTTCCTCGAGGTAATCAACCAGCAATGCTCCTTTCCAGTCCCAGAAGACCGTGGCCAAGACCTTGCCTGCAGAGAAGTGCGTCTTGGCTTTCACCGGTAGTCTCTGGCCCTTCTCCTCCGCTACATGCTCTTTGATATGGGAATGTAATGGCGGACCTAGGTCTCATCACAAGTGACGATTCGTCTCAAAAAGGCGTCACTTTCCGCCTCGTGCCTTGTCAGAAGCTCGCGAGAAGTTGCAAGCCGTACAGCCTTCTGTTCTTCACTTAGCAACCTCGGGACCCAACGAGCTGACACCTTTCGGAATCCCAGGTTCTTCCGGATGATTGTCAGAACACTCCCGTGGCTGATCTGAAGCACAGTTGTTCGCGTATCAACGTCAATAAGCTCTCAAACAGCCGCAATGTTCTGCGGTGTGATGCTGGTACGGGAAGGCGGCGTGGGTGTGACATGTTTTCAACTCTGTCACGACCGTTCTTGAACTCATTACACAGTACTTCATCCGGGCCTATGAGAGGGTTCTGTCCCCGAACCGTGCGTATAACCGGCGACGAAAATCAGCAGCTTCAACATTTTCTCAGACAGGAAATTTGATGATGATGCGTTGCGCAACACGCGGGTGTACCTCTCTCTCTCACTCAAAGAGAATGAATGCTCTCACTCCTCGTTAGAACGACCGAATACAGCATTGATGAGATATCCCGAGCTGTGACGCCCCTCCCAGAGAGCCCTCCTTGCTTGCTCTAACGGCCTCGAACCACACGTTCACCAAACAGGTCTCAAAATCAAAAGGGCTCGTTTATATTTGACTTGCCTGTATTAGATTAGGAAATGAAGTCTTCAAGAAAGTAGATAAATACTGTTACTTGGGTTGTACAATAACTAACGAGGGCAGAAGAAACGACGACACAAAATGAGGACTAGCCCAAGCTAGGGAGGCCTTTCTTAAGAAAAGAAATTTACTCACTTCGAACATTGATATATGACTTAGAAATATATTTTTGAAGACTATCGTCTGGAGAGTGGCATTGTATGGAAGTGAAACATGGACGATAACTAGCTCAGAAAGAAAGATAATAGTTGCTTTTGAAATATGGTGTTACAGAAGAATGTTGAAAGGAAGATGTGTAGATCGAATCACGAATGAAGTGATAAAATCAAATTGGTGAGAGGAGATTGATTCGGCTAATTTTGACGACAGCCGGCCCCGCAGTAGCGTGTCTGCCTCTTGCCCGGAGGCCCCGGATTCGATTCCCGGCTAGGTCAGGGATCTGAGGGCTGGTTCGGGGTTCACTGAACCTGCGTGATTACAATTGATGACGTATCTGACGATGAGATGGTGGCCCCAGTCTAGAAAGCCAAGGATAACGGCCGAGAGGATTCGTCGTGCTGACCACACGGTACCTCGTAATCTGCAGGCCTTCGGGCTGAGTAGCGGTCGCTAGGAAGGCCATGGTTGTTGCGCCATGAGAAAAAACAATTGACGATAAGAAGAGATAGAATGATAGGACACATCTTGAAACACCCAGGACTTGATCAGTTGGTTTTTGAAGGAAGTGTAGGTGGCAAGAATGGTAGGGGTAGACCAAGGTAAGGGTAGATGTACGATGTAGTAGTTACTTGGAAACGAAAAGGTTAGCACAGGATAGGGTGGCATGGTGGGCTGCCTCAAGCCAGTGTATGGACTGATGACCCAAACAACAACACTATAAGGAAATGAATGTGTCACTTGCAACTCAGACTCGTAAGTTCGGATGTGGCAGATGAGATTGAATTCCTCAATTCACATTAGCATCCTGATTTTCCAAGTTCGGCTGCTGCCGTGTTATGATTGACAAACTGATCGACATTCTTAAACTAGGAATGTTTTCGGTACGGAATTTAACAGCCTTTCTTCTTCTTCTTCTTCTTCTTCTTCTTCTTCTTCTTCTTCTTCTTCAGCTTTTCTCACACCTGTGGGCTCCCGGGTGCGAACTGTTTTACGGCCGGATGCTCTTCCAAACGCCAACCTTATATGGAAGGATGTAATATCTTTTGCGTGTTTCTGTGGTGATTGATAGTGTAGTGTGTTGTCTGAATAAGAGCATGAAAGTGTTGGAACAAACACAAATAACCAGTCCCCGAGCCGGAAGAATTAATCGAACATGATTAGAATCCCCGACCCGGCCGACGATCGAACCTGGGACCCTCTGAACGGAAGGCCTCAACGCTGTCGATTCAGCCAATGAGTCGTACAAACAAACAGCCTTTAAAGTTAGAAAATATTTACTTTTGCCAGGATTTCTTGGATGAAATTGAAGTATCTTGTTATTGATAATACAAGGCTTTACTTTTAACACTTGACCGATGCGTTCCCCTCTCCGCCACCGACCGTGATTGCAGCGCGCACTCTCGGGTTCTTTTTTCTTTTTTCTTCCTAACTATTTTTCTTTACGTTGCACCGACACAGATAGGCCTTATGGCGATGATGGGATAGAAAAAGCCTAGGAATGGGAAGGAAACGGCCGTGGCCTTAATTAAGGTACAGTCCCAGCATTTGCCTGGTGGGGAGCCACAGAAAACCATCTTGAGTGCTGCCGACTCTTGGGGTCGAACCCACTATCTCCCGGGTGCAAGCTCACAGCTGCGCTCCCCTAGCCGCACAGCCAACTCGCCCGGTGTTCTCTCAGACTCTTTGTTTCAAATAGTGTGTATACAATCCAATACAACAATCCAATCCAATCCAATCCAATACAATACAATACAATACAATACAACCTTATAATATGTCCATAAGAAATAAAGGCAATTAGTACCATTTCAAATCGAATGGTTAAGTTTAATAGTGCCTATAATTGCATATACACATAATCTTTCTTTCTTTCTTTCTTTCTTTCTTTCTTTCTTTCTTTCTTTCTTTCTTTCTTTCTTAATCCGTTTACCCTCCAGGGTAGGTTTTCCCTCGGACTCAGTGAGGGATCCCACCTCTACCACCTCAAGGGCAGTGTCCTGGAGCGTGAGACTTTGCGTCGGGGGATGCAACTAGGAAGGAGAACCTTCGCCTCGCCCAGGCGGCCTCACCTGCTATGCTCAACAGGGGCCTTGTGGTGGGGATGGGGAGATTGGAAGGAATAGACAAGTAAAAGGGAAGGAAGCGGCCGTGGCCTTAATTAAAGTACAGCCCCAACATTAGCCTAGTGTGAAAATGGGAAACCACGGTAAACCATTTTCAGGGCTGCGACAGTGACGTTCGAACCCACTATCTCCCAAATGCTCGCTTATAGCTACGTGACCTAAACCTCGCGAAATATATTAATAAGCAGATAAAATCAAATGGCGTGTGGCCTCCGGAGAGGCCTAGTGCAGGTATTTTGATTTGATGCTCGTAGGCGACCTGCGCGTCGTGATGAGGATGAGCTGATTATGAAGACGGCACATACACCCTGTCCCCGTGCCACGGGAATGAACGAATTATGGTTAAAATTTCCGACCCTGCCGGGAATCGAACCCGGGATCGCTATGACCAAAGGCCAGCACGCTAACCATTTAGCCATGGAGCAAGACAATAAGCAGATAATCATGTCAAAATGTAGGACTAAAAGAACATTAATGTAATTCTGTGAAATTAGCAAAAGTTGTCGATAAAGAAAGAAAGGAAGAAAGAAGGAATGAAAGAAAGACGAATAGAGAATGGGTATGGTGTGGTGGCTAACGTGTATTTGTAAGAATAAGGGTCAAAGAGAGAGAAATATGAAGAGAATATTTGTTTGTTATATGGAGAAATAATGGAAGAGTCTCATCCGTGAGAGAAATAATTTCACTCCAGAATTTCGCTGTTAAACAAAGAGTAGAACGCACCGGGTAAGACAGCGCAAATTGTTTGTATTTAAAAAATATGTGACGCAAGAAAATAGGAGAAAATAAAGTAAGCACTGAGTCACTTAATGAAGGATAGGATGTGTGTGCTCGATTAGTGGTTCTCAACCTTTGTGTGCCTGCGCCCCATATGCATTCGTAAATTATTTCACGCCCCCCTAATGAATTACTGATTTACAAACGTTCTACTTTTCTGTTAGCGTTAATATCTCAAAAAATGTTGTATAATGATTTTATTATTATTATTATTAGTTGAAAACTACAACCTGTTTTCCAGTCTTTGACCGGGTCAGGGATGTAATGAATGAACCATATAGGCTATAGGCTATTATTACAATGGGGTCGCCACTCCAAAGGTGATTTATTAATGACTGATAAAAGCTATGAAATGATAATGGAGAGTGTTGCTGGAATGAAATATGACAGGGAAAACCGGAGTACCCGGAGAAAAACCTGTCCCGCCTCCGCTTTGTCCAGCACGAATCTCATATGGAGTGACCAGGATTTGAACCACGGTATCCAGCATTGAGAGGCCAACGCGCTGACGTCTCAGCCGCGGAGGCTCTATTATTATTACATATTCTTCTTTCTTTCTTAATCTGTTTACCTCCAGGGTCGCTTTTTCCCTCGGACTCAGCGAGGGATCCCACCTCTACCACCTCAAGGGCAGTGCCCTGGCGCGCGAGACATTGGGTCGGATGTATACAACTGGGGAGGAGGACAAGTACCTCGCTCAGACCACTTCACCTGCTATGCTAAAAAGGGGCCTTGTGGAGGGATGGGAAGATTGGAAGGGACAGGCAAGGAAGAGGGAAGGAAGCGGTTGTGACTTTAAGTTAGGTATCATCCAAGCATTTGCCTGGAGGAGAAGTGGGAAACCACGGAGAACCATTTCGAGGATAGCTGAGGTGGGAATCAAACCCACCTCTACTCAGTTGACCTCCCGAGGCTGAGTGAACCCCGTTCCAGCCCTCGTACCACTTTTCAAATGTCGTGGCAGAGCAGGGAATCGAACCCGGACCTCCGGGGGTAGCAGCTAATCACGCTAACCACTACACCACAGAGGCGGAAATATTACAAATTTTGAGTAATACTTATAATGCAATCAGCTTGCAAAGAAAATCATGAATAACACAAATAATAATACAAGAGAATAAAACAAATGACAGTAAATTTATTACGGAGGATTCTACACTCTGCAATTAACATTTCAGACTACATCATTTGATTTGATTTTGTAAGAACAGAATTAATGAATAATGAGAGGGCTGGCACTGTTTTTTTTTTTTCACGAGTTTTTAAATGTTCAGTTCCAACTGTGACAGTGCTCACCTCAGATCACTTTCAACATCTAGCCGTGCTCGGTATTTTGATTTTGGTGTAAGCCAGAGTAGAAAACCGAGAGTCACATAGAATAGACATGTTGACGGAAACTGCACAATATAATTTTAAAATAAAATAAAGATGTTAAAATTATTTCATTTTCTGATATTTATCCGTTGATTTATTACTTTATTTTCATTTTTGTAATTTCAGTACATTTCTTATACACGTAGAACAAAATTGTGTATAAATAATAAAAAGTGCAATAGTTTTTACTATAGTCTACTTCATTGTATTTATTGTTGTTTATTTATTTATTTATTGTTGTTTATTTATTATTGTATTTTTATAATTTTTACACATTTCATTGCACCATTCAAAAACATGAATTCCTTGTCCCAACGTTAATAAAGTATAATAATTTTAGGAAAAACTTTTTTCTACTTGTACAATTTAGTGGCGACAAAGATAAGTTTTTGTAGTAAAATCCTTTTTTTTAACGACTTTTTACTGTTTAGCAAATTCGTGTGTGTTTTCATTGCTCACCACGCCTCCCCTCCAGGTTGAGAACCGTTGTCCTAGATTATACAACACTAGTTGAACACCTAGGCAGGGATGTTTTTTGTAGTGATATTCGATATTTCAGTATCGATATTTTGTTTAGCTATTTTTGTAGCATCGATACTATGTTATGATATTAACGATATCGAGAAGTTGGTTAGGAAATAATAAGGAATAGTGGTATTAATCGAACAATGGGTAGAGACTAAAGTTGGGCCCACGAGAGGTGGAGTCTGACGTTTAGTGCCACCGGCGAGAGTTGACTAACGCTGCTCGAAAATGATCTGTTGCTATGGCAACGATAACACAGATGCCACATTTAAGGGAGCTATCGCCACGTGCGTTGGCTTGCTCTCAGTCGCTTTATGATATTATTCGGAGTAGTACTATTAGCCGTGTTAGTTGTTGCTGGTTTATGTAATAATTTAAGTGTTTGTTTCCTGAATATTATTTTCGTTTTTGTAAGTTGATCAGTGGCTAGTTGTACAGTTCTATTCTCTATTGAACATGTTCATTTGTTGAGGTTATTGTCAGTTTAGTGATTATGAAATCGGCAATGACATGTTCTGTCTTAAATGCCGGAATTATTAGCACGAGCTTAGGAACGGGTAAGTTTATTGAATTGCATTAGGCCAACATAATTGTTCAAAAATGCAGCCTGTATGAAAGAGTGATATGGCGCAGATAGAGGTAACTATGACAACGCAGCGTACTTCCTAGTTACTGATTTCGCCGCTCAAATGTCAGACTTCAATTCTCGTGGGCCCAACTATACACAAGTACAATTAAGAGTAAACTTCATGAGTTGTCTGTTACCCTTAAAGGAATACACGAAGTATTTTAATATAGAAAAAGGTTAGCGACCGATAACAAGGAGATTTGTCCATATACTGTTGGCTATCTCTGTGTGTCTCACGCAGCTCAATCAATTATCATTCATATATGATCTGCGTTCAGGACGGTCGCCAGGTGGCAGATTCTCTACCAATTGTTTGCCTCATATTTACATTTATTTATGGTTGTTTACTACTTAGCATTTTCTTAAATATTTTCAACGAACTTGGAAATTTATCAAACGTTTTAACTTGATAATTTATTTCAATTACTTACTCCTCGTCCTATAAATGAATATTTGCCCCAATCTGTGCTCTTGAATTCTAATTTTATCTTCATATTATGATTCCTACTTTTTTTTTTCTGCTAGCTGCTTTACGTCGCACCGACACAGATAGGTCTTATGGCGACGATGGGACAGGAAAGGTCTAGGAGTGGGAAGGAAGCGGCCGTGGCCTTAATTAAGGTACAGCCGCAGCATTTGCCTGGTGTGAAAATGGGAAACCACGGAAAACCATCCTCAGGGCTGCCGACAATCGGGTTCGAACCCACTATCTCCCGAATACTGGATACTGGCCGCATTTAAGTGACTGCAGCTATCGAGCTCGGTATTCCTACTTTTAAAAGCTCCAGTCAAGCCTATTCTTTTACTTATGTCATTCCACGCCAACTCACCACTGGCAGTCCGAAACATACCACACAGTTGAGCATCTCGTCTCCTTACTCCCTAGACTTCCCAGCTGAAAGCTTGCAACATTTTAGTAACACTACTCCTTTGTCAGAAATCACCCAGAAGAAGTCGTGCTGCTTTCCTTTGAGTTTTTTTTTTTTTTTTTTTTTTCCAGTTCTCGTATGAAGTAGTCCTGTTGAGACTCCCATGCACAGGAGCCATACTCTAACTGCGGTCTTACCAGAGGCTTATACCCCCTCTCCTTTACATCGATACTACAACTCCCGAAGATATAGTAGGTTCGAATCCACTATCGGCAGCCCTGAAGATGGTTTTCCGTGGTTTCCCATTTTCACACCAGGCAAATGCTGGGGCTGTACCTTAATTAAGGCCACAGCCGCTTCCTTCCAACTCCTAGGCCTTTCCTATCCCATCGTCGCCATAAGACCTATCTGTGTCGGTGCGACGTAAAGCCCCTAGCAAAAAAAAACTTCCGTCCTGAAGTTGTAAAAAATAAAATCTCACACATGCATTATATCTAGTAATATTTACGTACAAAGTAAGGTTTCTGAACACAATAACATTTTCAAAAACAAGAAGTGCTCATAATACAAATACTAACGCGTACAATAGGAGTAAGTTTCCCGCTCCACTTCAAAATAACACCAACGTCATTAGTCGCGCGATGAGAGAAACTCTCACGCAGTGCGCACGGACACATAGGAACCTTTGTTCTGACTAGGGGAGGGGGTGCTTACCCTTCAAATGTGAATCGCTCTACTCACGACAGTTATAAACTCAGCTAGAAGAAGGAACAGTCACCCCCCTTTCACCACTGTGAAGTAATATCACAATGCGAGAGAAAATCTCATACAGCGACCATTCGCGGGTTAAACGGGGGGGGGGGGGGGGGGGGGGGTGAAAGGAAGAAAAAAAATCTTTTTATGGGGTAACATATCTCAACTGAAGGTAACAGACGTAAACATTGGTATTGGTATTTGGGGGGTAAATCAACTTCACGGCGGTGGGGTGAAAAAGGAGTTGAGACCAATTGATTTTACTGTTCATAATGTACTTGATTCTGATCATAAACCGATCATTTTCAATATTTCCTGGGTTCGTTTTCAGAGCCATCTTTTCCTTTGAAGTACCTAAAGTTAGTTACGGTAGATTCTCCTGGCACATAAATTAAAATGTAAACACATTTGAAATAAACAATAGGAATGATATTGACCATGCAATTGTTCACCTCTGTAATAAGGTCAATAATGCAAGGCAGAAATCGCCAGAAATCCCGCGAACTTGCCTACGCGCGACAATGGTGCTGGTCGCATTGGTCAGCAATGACAATGGCTGCAGATGCAATTTACCGCCAATTAGCGGTCTTGCATCTTGCTGCGGTGTCCAGAACATCAACAATAATAATAATAATAATAATAATAATAATAATAATAATAATAATAATAAATTTAAGCCTGTCCCCGCATGTGGGGGAAGTTTTTAATGCATTACCGGTACCGGTGCAATTGAATGCTCCTCACCCGGTCTTGTAATGAAGTTGGAAATTTGTGGTAAATATATTTTAGGATTTGTTATTATGGTATTGTATATAAGTAGTAAGATATGAGTGATTTAAGGTAGAAGAAAGATAGAAAGAATGAAAGCTATTTGTGTGGTTGAATATTTAGGATTGCGTGATTTTAATGTGTTTAAAACATTAACGTTATGCTTCATGGATGTTGAACCAATATCTGAATTCGACTGTATGGCTGACACAGTCATTTAAAGTTTTTGGCCGGCGGTATGTGGTAGATCTGATTGGTCACCCATCCTGGTACTGACCACGCCCGTTGTTGCTTTTTCAAAGCCGGGTCCATACCGCCAATTTTTCGCTAATTTACTGTAGTGCGAATGTTAGTTTGAACAGCATAATATGTCGGCTATTGCGTTGCACCGTGCCTCGTTCCGAGACTAGGGCTTCACCTGGAGTTTGGGAGGCAGTGTGGCTTTGAAGGCAGTAGAGTTAATGAAGGAAGTGAGGCTTTCTTGATTTCTTGGCGGGGGGGGGGGGCTTCTTGGCGGGATTTATCCAGGGTCTCAGCTACTCAATCCACCGAGGTGGCCCTGGATATTGGAGGTTTGATTACAAATAAGAGTTAGGAGTAAGGAGAGAAGAGTGTTTGTTGCTTGGTTAGGTCGGGATAAGTTGGGGGTGGGTAGTAGTGGGGTGCAGCTTGGTGTAGGTAGTAATGGTGGGCGCTTGGGTACAGAAGTGGGTGGCGGGGGGATATTTGTAGCTGTGTGCGATTTAATGCAGCCAGGAAACGAGGCCGCGTGATTGCCATGGCAATTCGCGCTCCTCGCCTGGTCCCGTGGTACCTTGCAATCAGTGTGACGGTGAGGGCCGCCACATCTGTTGCAGCGGGTATTGTTTTTGCATCTAGCTGCATGATGGTCTAGTTTGAAGCAGTTATAGCATAAAATTAGATGGGGGTGATTGTGTGTAGGAGTGTTGGTAGGCTCCTGAGGCTTGGGTTGTGTGTTAGGTGTGGGGTTTTTCTTCTTAGGAGCCTATGTCTAGGAAGTTTGAGTGGGTGTGGATGTAGTACGTTGTGTAGCTTGTATCGACTTGTGTATGAAGGAGGTGGGGGGAGGGGTTGCGGGAGGGGTATAGTTTGCACATAAGTTTTTTCAGAGGATGGGTTGGTTTGTTCACAGAAGTCAGAGGTTTCTGGAGTGGCTTGAGAATAGGAGTGTATTGTAGTGGGAGGAGCTTGGATGTAGACATGTCCTGTGGTGTGGCCTGCTGGTTGGTGAGAGAGGGGGTGGGGGGCAGGGAGAGCAGTGAGGTTTGGGTGTGTTGGTTCACGACTTTGGGATCAATTTGCACATATTAGATTGAGGTATTGTTGAGTGGATTAATGATGATTGGTGTAGGGATATTGGTTGATTTGAGGGAGTCTAAATAATTTTCTGGACGTCGTCAAAATGTGCCGACCGCGCTGGGAGCGGGTCCTGACCGGGTAATGACTACGAATGCAGTCCGGGCGCAGCTTCAGTACCGCCATGGCACACAAGACGACACCACGCCGGATCTCTTCAAGGATTTAATCCATATTTAAAATGTTTATTGCCGGGCTGAGTGGCTCAGACGGTTAAGGCGCTGGCCTTCTGACCTCAACTTGCCAGGTTCGATTCTGGCTCAGTCCGGTGGTATTTGAAGGTGCTCATATACGTCAGCCTCGTGTCGGTAGATTTACTGGCACGTAAAAGAAATCCTGCGGGACTAAATTCTGGCACCTCCGCGTCTCCGAAAACCGTAAAAGAGTAGTTAGTGGGACGTAAAACAAATAACATTATTATTATTATTATTATTATTATTATTATTATTATTATTATTATTATTATTATTATTCAAAATGTTTATAGGAAACGATGGCAAAGATTTAGGGACCCAAATGACCGGGCGGAATACCTTGAGCTAGCCCGGGAAGTATGAAATCGATTGCTGGAAACAAAGATTTAAAAAATCGGAGGAACTTTGCCGTCAGATCGCGAATTTTGGCGGATTATATATAAAATTTTAAGCATTCAATTATAAATTTCAGTATAATACCTTAGCGAAGCACGGGTATCTTGCTAGTTCGATATAATTTCAATCTTATAATTTGGGGAATAATCCATTTCATATCGACATTTTGTTTCGTTAATGTCGGCTGATGTTGTTGTTGTTTGAGTCATCAGTCCATAGACTGGTTTGATGCAGCCTTCCATGCCACCCTATCTTGTGCTAACCTTTTCATTTCTACGTAACTACTGCATCCTACATCTGCTCTAATCTGCTTGTCATATTCAAACCTTGGTCTACCCCTACTGTTCTTACCACCTACACTTCCTTCAAAAACCAAATGCACAAGTCCTGGGTGTCTTAAGATGTGTCCTATCATTCTATCTCTTCTTCTTGTCAAATTTAGCCAAATCGATCTCCTCTCGCCAATTCGATTCAGTATCTCTTCATTCGTGATTCGATCTACCCATCTCACCTTCGGCTGATATAGAATTAAATATATATATTTTAATATATCGGAGCTCCTAAGTATTTGATTAATAAAAATAACAAACGATATAGATGTTGATTCCCATAGGGAATCTGAAATATTTGTCCCGAATGAGTAATTGGTATTGAAAGTAACAAACGTCATAACAATTTATTCATTGTGCCAAATTTCATGTTGTGGAATTCGCCGCGGGGTTCTCCTTGAATTTCTTGTAGCACAAGCGTAGAGGGTGTGATGAATGTCATGTTTTAAATGTAAGGAAGTTTAGATCTGTCACGTGTAGGTCACTTGCTATGAACGATAAGGATTAGATGTAAACAGTAGCGAAGGCCTGTTGTATAGTTGACTGCCATCTAGCAATCACCTTCCGTACTACGAGAACTGAATGAGCTAATCGTTAGCGAAAGATGGCACTGCTGTACCAAGCTGGAAACTCTTTTTATTCTCGGAAGAACAAGAAGCAGCCTCAGAAATTAAGATTGACAATAATTATTTAGTCTGTCTCTGTGATGTAGTGTTTAGCGTGTTAGCTGCCACTCCCGGAGATCAGGGTACGATTCCAGGTTCTGTCACGAAATTTGAAAAGTGGTCCGAGGGCTGGAACGGGATCCAATCAGCCTCGCTCGGGAGGTCAACAGAGTAGAGGTGGGTTCGATTCCTACCTCAGCCATCCTCGAGGTGGTTTTCCGTGGTTTCCCAATTCTCCTCCAGGCAAATGCCTGGATGATACCTAACTCAAAGCCACGGCCGCTCCGCTTCTTCCCATCTCTCCTTAATGCCCCTCTTCAGCCTCGCCGTCTGGGCGAGCTACTGGCCCTCCTCCCCCTTGTATCCCCCGATGCAAAATCTCACGCTCCAGGACACTGCCCTTGAGGTGGTAGAGGTGGGATCCCTCGCTGAATCCGAGGGGAAAACCAACCCTGGAGGGTAAACAGAATAAGTAAGATTTATTTATTTATTTATTTATTTATTTATTTATTTATTTATTTATTTATTTATTTATTTATTTATTTATTTACTTTCTAAAGGGCCGAGCGTGTTGGTCGTGCGGTCAGAGGCGCGCAGCTCAGAGTTTACATTCGGGAGTGGATTCGAATCCCACTGTTGGCAGCCCTGGAGATGGTTTTCCGTGATTCCCCCATTTTCACACCAGGCAAGGTTGTACCTTAATTAAGGCCACGGCCGCTTCCTTCCCACTCCTATCCTATCGTCGCCGTAAGACCTATTTTTGTCGGTGCGACGTAAAGCAACTTGAACAATAATAACAACAACTTTCAGAAGGTCCCAATGAGCTAGGTACTCAAAGAAAGGACTACTCTTTACAAAGTCAGCTTTTCAGCAGGAGTGCTAGGTGATAAATCCTGCATAAACACATGGATAATATAGATAGTAGTAACAACGCAATATAAGTTTAATGCGCATAGTATTGCGCATAATCTAATATACTGTTTCACACAATTCTACAGTCGTCGGGCTGAGTGGCTCAGACGGTTGAGGAGCTGGCCCTCTGACCCCAACCTGGCAGGTTCGATCCTGGCTCAGCCCGGTGGTATTTGAAGGTATTCAAATACATCAGCCTCGTATCGGTAGATTTACTGGCACGTAAAAGAACTCCTGCGGGACTAAATTTCGGTACCTCAGCGTCTCCGAAAACAGTTAAAGTACATAACATCATAATTAATATAATTCTAAAGTCTATCAAAAGAGATAAATGTATAGGCCCTACTAAGCTTTATTATAATAGTTTGTTAATACTGCTCGAGTAGACCTAAGTACGTTCTTGCTTCCTTTTTAAGTTCTCTAATTCGGGAGGATAAATTATTATAAGTGTCCGCCTCTCTGGTGTAGTGGAGTAGCTGCCAACCCCCGCAGGCCCGGGTTCGATTCCCGGCTCTGCCACGAAATTTGAAAAGTGGCACGAGGGCTGGAACGGGGTCCACTCAGCCGCGGGAGGTCGACTGAATAGAGGGGGTTCGATTCCCACCTCAGCCATCCTGGAAGTGGTTTTCCATGGTTTTCCACTTCTCCTCCAGGCAAATGTTGGGATGGTACCTAACTGAAGGCCACGGCCGCTTCCTTCCCTCTTCCTTGTCTACCCCTTCCAATCTTCCCATCCCCCACCAAGGCCTCTGTTCAGTATAGCAGGTGAGGCCGTCTGGGCGAGGTACTGATCATTCTCCCCAGTTGTATCCCCCGACCCAATGTCTCACGCTCCAGGACACTGCCCTTGAGGCGGTAGAGGTGGGATCCCTCGCTGAGTCCGAGGGAAAAACCAACCCTGGAGGGTAAGCAGATTAAGAAAGAAAGAAGTTACTGTAAGTTCTAAATGCTGAGTATCCAGCTCGATAGCTGCAGTCACTTAATTGTGGCCAGTAATCGGGAAATAGTGGCTGGAACCCCACTGTCGGCAGCCCTGAAGATGGTTTTCCGTGGTTTCCCATTTTCATACCAAGCAAATGATGGGGCTGTACCTTAATTAAGGCCACGGCCGCTTCCTTTACACTTCTAGCCCTTTCCTGTCCCATCGTCGCCATAACCTATCTGTGTCGGTGCGACGTAAAGTAACTTGTAAATGCTGAGTAGGTAACAACGTATGTGACATAGGCCCCTACAAGGTGTTATTTGCTAGTGGCTTTCCATCGCACTGACACACACAGGTCTTATGGCGATGATGGGATAGGAAAGGCCTAGGAGTTGGAAGGAAGCGGCCGTGGCCTTACTTAAGGTACAGCCCCAGCATTTGCCTGGTGTAAAAATGGGAAACCACGGAAAACCATCTTCAGGGCTGCCGACAGTGGGAGTCGAACCCACTGTCTCTCGGATGCAAGCTCACAGCCGCGCCCCTAACCGCGCGGCCAACTCGCCCGGTCCTACAAGGTGTATCCGTGATTGTGTTACAACCTTTTGCTAGTTGCTTTACGTCGCACCGACTCAGATAGGTCTTATGGCGACGATGGGACAGGATAGGGCTAGGAGTGGGAAGGAATCGGCCGTGGCCTTAATTAAGGTACAGCCCCAGCATTTGCCTGGTGTGAAAATGGGAAACCACGGAAAACCATTTTCAGGGCTGTCGATAGTGGGGTTCGAACCTACTATCTCCCGAATACTGGATACTGGCCGCAATTAAGCGACTGCAGCTATCGAGCTCGGTGTGTTACAACCTTTCAGGGATGATGGACGGTGGCAAATAGATCAGTTTGAGAAAAAGAGCCGTGGTCCGGGAACGTTCGAGTGAAAAGTTATTACCCCGCGTGGCGCAACAGCCCCGAAGGGCCATGACATACCAAGCGACCGCTGCTCAGATTATAAGGTGTCGTGTGGTCAGCTCTCGGCCGTTATTCTTGGGTTCCTAGGTCGGGGCCGCTATCTCACCGTCAGATAGCTCCTCAATTATAATCACATAGGGTGAGTGGACCTCAAAGCAGCCCTCAGATCCAGGTAAAAATCCCTGACCTGGCCGGGAATCCAACCCGGGTCCTCCAGGTAAGAGACACCATACACCGCGGGGCCGACAGTCGAAAGTTATTAGTAATCCAAATTGTTTAACGGCCGTCCGTTCTTAACAGACGCCGGGGTGTCGGAATTTCGTCCCGCAGTATTTCTTTAACGTGCCGGAAGCCAATGACTTGGGATTGCCACCCTTAAAAGCCACCGGCCTCAGTCGGGTTGAACTTAGGATTAGTAGATCAACACCTTATCCACTACACCATTGCGGCCGGCAGTCAAAAAATCGGTCTGATACCTCCGACTGTACTGTACACTATATGTGCTAACAGTACAATAGGGGAGACAATCCCGAAGAGCAGAAGAGGCTAGGATAACAACTCAATGACTCCAATGCAGATGGCGTACTGCGTACTGACGTGACCGGTGTGCGAAGTCTGTACTGTAGGCTTCTGTCTGTGTTTACGGGTTGAAGTGGTATGTTGATCAGACCTATCCAAATGGAGTTGTACCCGGTTACTGAACTTGCAGGTATGGTGTTCGTGTATGGGCAAGCAAATGGAAGCAGCAGAGAAGACGAAACGGTTGTACAGGACCAAATATCCACGTAAGAAACATCCGGCTCACACCCTGTTTCCACGACTGTTCCAACGATTAAGTAAAACAGGGCAATTGGTATCACAGTACAATGACCGAGGAGGACGACGAATTTCACGGACTCCCGACTTAGAATGTGCAGTGCTTGATTGCGTGGATGAGGCGCCTGCAATCAGTTGCACGTGAAATGAATGTTTCGCATGTGATTGTGTGGCATAAAATGCAGATACAACCCTACCATCAACAGTAAGTACAGGCTTTGAGTCCTGCTGACTTCGCACCGCGAGTCGTGTTCAGCCAATGGGTCTGCAACGCCTTGCAGTCGTTCCTCACTTTCCTGCGAATGTGCTTTTCACAGATGAAGCCTCACCAGAGACGGAATGCTGAATAGTCACAATAGTCATGTTTGGACCGATGAGAATTCCCACGTTAAAATTGTGAAGAACCATCAGCACAAACATTCATTCAACGTGTGGGCAGGCATAGTCAATGATTACGTAGTACGCCCGTTTCTTCTTTCTCCCGCACTAAATACAGCAGTGTACACAGTGGTGTTCAGAGATGTACTACCCACGTTCCTTGAACACATCCCACTTGCCCTTCGTCAACGGATGTGGTTCCAACATTATGGAGCCTCGCCTCACTTTGGACTGAGGGTCCGTGAACACCCTGCAGAGTGGATAGGAAGAGGAGGTCCTGTTTCGTGTCCCACTCGTTCACCTGATCTCACCCCACCTGATTTCTTCTTGTGGGGCCATGTGAAAAGCCTTGTTTATGAGACACCTGTCGAGACTGAAGAGGATCTCATGGCGAGAATTATCGCTGCCAGCGACACTGTTCAAACGACACCGGGGATGTTCGAAAGGGTATAGCAGTACGGTACTTTGGGCGACAATGCCATGCCTGCACTGTCGCAGGGAGACGCCATTTCGAACATTCGTTGTAAATGGAGCAGCTTGTGAAACTTGTGCGGGTAAATGGACTTAAATTAGTAGAATTTTGCTTAATTGATCCATTTGCCGTCCTCCATCATCTATGAAAGTTTGTAACATCATCACGCATACACCCTGTATTTGGTTGAGTTAGAGTGACTGCCTCTTACCCGAAGCACCCGGGTTCGATTTCCGGCCAGTTCAGACATTTTTACCTGGATCTGAGAGCTGGTTCGAGGTCCGCTCAGCCTACGTGATTTCGATTATGATGATGATGCTTGTTGCTTAAAGAGGCCTAACATCTAAGGTCATCGGCCCACGTGATTTCAATTGACGGTGAGATGGAGGCCTCGGTCTAAAAAGGCCAAGAAGAACGGCCGAGAGGATTCGTCGTGATCGTAATATGCAGGCCTTCGGGCTAAACAGCGGTCACTTGGCAGGTCATGGCCCTCCGGGGCTGTACACCATGGGGTTTGGTTTTGGTTTTGGTTTGGAGCAGTCCACATAGAACTAGTTGTTTGACCTTGTGTTATATGAATATATATATTTTCTGGAAAGCAAATCTGTATTGATACAGTGGAGCTGAGTGGCTCAGACGGTTGAGGCGTTTGCCTTCCCACCCCAACTTGGCATGTTCGATCCAGGCTCAGTCTGGTGATATTTGAAGGTGCTCAAATACGTCAGTCTCTTGTCGGTAGCTTTACTGGCACGTAAATGAACTTCTGTTGGACTAAATTCCGGCACCTCGGCGTCTTCGAAAACCGTAAAGGTAGTTAGTGGAACGTAAAGCAAATAACATTATTATTGTATTGATACATGTCATATTATTTTGAGATGTATACATGAACAAAACTTATGAGGACTCAATTTGGGTTCAAGTATGCAGAATATTTGTTTCATTTAATACTGGACGCTGGATTGAATTTAATATTACGTATACAAAAGAAAATCGGAAGTCATCTCCGTACAGGCCATGCAGCCCCTTGGAGGGGTGGAAGGTAAAGCTTCCCTTATCCTTAACCCCGGCACGTGATGGTGTTGAGTGGTTAGCTCTACGCCCGGCCGACTTTGCCCCCTGGAATTAACCTAGTACTCATTTTTTGTGTAGGCTGAGTGAATCTCAGGACCATATGCATCTCCGGAAGTGGAAATCACTTTTCTTAAATGTTTCGACTTCCTGACGGGGAATCGAACCCACATCCTTCCGATATTGCATATACCCCACATAGTATTCATATACATACAATGAGAATGAATCAGAGAAATATAAATATTCCTTATTTGCTGACTATTCATTCCAATATCTCTTAGCCTTTTGAGTACACCTATCACGTTAACTACTTTACGTTTTACATTTGAAATATGTATATCGGTATCCCAGTTCAGATTAGTATCTAAGGTTAGGCCCAGATAAGCAATACATTGTATGATCGTTTATGAAATATCATCTATTTGGTATTTGAAGTGTTTATGACTAACTTATTATTATTGATCCATGAAATACAAGTCATCTTGTAGATTATGCATAATTTGCTGTTCGTGGGCATTTTCAAAAAAGAGAAAAATATCATCTGCAAACAAGAATATATTTCCGGCTAGCTCTAGATAACCTATGTCACTTAAAAATATTACAAATAACGCTGGACCAAGTACCGAACCTTGAGGCACGCCATATTTGACATCAATGTTTTCTCGATACTGACGTACTGCTTCCCATCAGACAAATAATATTTAAACTAATCAAGGGCTACCCCTCCAATTCTTGTATTTGATTGATAATGTATTATTTACAGTATGGAATGCCTAAGTAACGTGAATAAAAAGTCCTGCTGCTAATTTCTTGTTATCTAAAGCTCTTTGTATATGGTTTACAACATCATGTGCAACTGAACTAGTACTATGTTTTGGAAGGAAGCCATAGTGAAAAATGAAGGAAAATTGAGTTTTTGTGAGGAATTTAATGACTGTCTCCTTAATAACTATTCCAATTGCTTTTTACAAAGAGGATTTGATAAAAAGCGGTCGGTAATTATTGAAATTATATTGTAAACCTTTTTAAACATTAGTACTACTCTTGTTATTTTACATTTGTCGGATATCGAATCTGTTTGTATGGATAAGTTAATTATATTAACAAGCAAGAAAATCAAATATTCAGCACATTTCTTAATAAGAATGTTATTTAATCCGAGCAATGTATGTCCTCGCTAGAAATATATTGTTTTCCTTTATAAAATCTCACACATTAGTTGCTCCGATGAATCAGAGATAGAGGGCCTCATGAGCCCGAATTTGGGGGTTCAGTTTTTAAAAGACGATCAAAAATCAATGTCATTGTTGTTGGTATGTTAAAAATCTCTGGTGGTGCACTCGGTGTCACATGACAAAACAAAATTGGTTCAGCCATGCAAACCGTCCTGTAAAATTCCGCTTTCATTGTTAATTATAATAATAATAACAACAACAACGAGCAGTTTCCCGCTGGCTCCGCCCGAATGTACAAAGTATGGAGTTGTTCGTTACTATCCTCACGGATGTATTTGCAAAGTTTCGAGTTAATGAAATAAAGCACTTGATCTGTTGTGGTAATAGAATGTAATATTATACACTGACTGACAGAGCAAATGCAACACCAAGAAGGAGTGGTCAGAACTTTATGCCAATTGCAGGGTAGACTGACGTCACTGAGGTATGCTCATGATGTGAAATGCGCCGCTGTGCTGCGCACGTAGCGAACGATAAATGGGACACGGCGTTGGCGAATGGCCCACTTCGTACCGTGATTTCTCAGCCGACAGTCATTGTAGAACGTGTTGTCGTGTGCCACAGGACACGTGTATAGCTAAGAATGCCAGGCCGCCGTCAACGGAGGCATTTCCAGCAGACAGACGACTTTACGAGGGGTATGGTGATCGGGCTGAGAAGGGCAGGTTGGTCGCTTCGTCAAATCGCAGCCGATACCCATAGGGATGTGTCCACGGTGCAGCGCCTGTGGCGAAGATGGTTGGCGCAGGGACATGTGGCACGTGCGAGGGGTCCAGGCGCAGCCCGAGTGACGTCAGCACGCGAGGATCGGCGCATCCGCCGCCAAGCGGTGGCAGCCCCGCACGCCACGTCAACCGCCATTCTTCAGCATGTGCAAGACACCCTGGCTGTTCCAATATCGACCAGAACAATTTCCCGTCGATTGGTTGAAGGAGGCCTGCACTCCCGGCGTCCGCTCAGAAGACTACCATTGACTCCACAGCATAGACGTGCACGCCTGGCATGGTGCCGGGCTAGAGCGACTTGGGTGAGGGAATGGCGGAACGTCGTGTTCTCCGATGAGTCACGCTTCTGTTCTGTCAGTGATAGTCACCGCAGACGAGTGTGGCGTCGGCGTGGAGAAAGGTCAAATCCGGCAGTAACTGTGGAGCGCCCTACCGCTAGACAACGCGGCATCATGGTTTGGGGCGCTATTGCGTATGATTCCACGTCACCTCTAGTGCGTATTCAAGGCACGTTAAATGTCCACCGCTACGTGCAGCATGTGCTGCGGCCGGTGGCACTCCCGTACCTTCAGGGGCTGCCCAATGCTCTGTTTCAGCAGGATAATGCCCGCCCACACACTGCTCGCATCTCCCAACAGGCTCTACGAGGTGTACAGATGCTTCCGTGGCCAGCGTACTCTCCGGATCTCTCACCAATCGAACACGTGTGGGATCTCATTGGACGCCGTTTGCAAACTCTGCCCCAGCCTCGTACGGACGACCAACTGTGGCAAATGGTTGACAGAGAATGGAGAACCATCCCTCAGGACACCATCCGCACTCTTATTGACTCTGTACCTCGACGTGTTTCTGCGTGCATCGCCGCTCGCGGTGGTCCTACATCCTACTGAGTCGATGCCGTGCGCATTGTGTAACCTGCATATCGGTTTGAAATAAACATCAATTATTCGTCCGTGCCGTCTCTGTTTTTTCCCCAACTTTCATCCCTTTCGAACCACTCCTTCTTGGTGTTGCATTTGCTCTGTCAGTCAGTGTATCAACAAAACATTGAAAATACATCACACAAAGAAATTGAATTAAACGTTCCTTGGAACAACACTACGTGCCGAACTGTTAAAAAGTCCTTCAAAGATCTTCGTCATGGAGACAAATGTACTCATAAATTTTCTTAGAATCTACCAATTTAAGTAGTTATCACCTCAAAAGTAAGCGCTTGACCCACTGAGTGTTTTTAGACCAAAACGAGCTACGAACGAAAGATATGATCGCTTCAATGAGAAAAAATGTTGAAGAAATGAGACGTCAAATTGAATGTACATTCATAACGTTCCTTTGAATCAACCAATTTGAATAGTTAAGAGCTGAAATAAAAGATCTTGATCCACTGAGTGTTCTTAGACAAAAACGAACTCCGTACCTTAATTAGAACCAAATATATGATTGCTTCAAAGAGACGAAAAATTGAAAAAGTCAAATAATTTGAGGAAGGCGGAAGTTAAGTGATTTATAGTACCTGATGACAAATCTGTGCATGAATACCTTTCAGTTTAAAAGAAGTGAAGGAAATCGTCCTGATAGAATGGTCTGACTGACTTTAGTTTGGATTTTTTTTAATATACAGATAATTATTATCATATTTCAAGCCTTATTGCTTACAACAGTAGTTGAATATTTTGACCGTGACTCTGCCAGCCTGTAGGAAAAGCTGTAGAAAAAGAAGTAATTGAAGAAGATGTTATATTGTAAATTGAAAAATGTTATATTTATTACATATTTAACGCTCCTTCCATTCTTAAGATTCATCTATGAACAACACACCACACTACCAACCACCATAGAAATAAGCAGTAGTGATTACATCTCTCCGCAAAAGGTTTGGCGTCAAGAAGGGTCTACAGCCGTAAAACCAGACCAAATCCATCTAAATTGCGGACACCAAGGAATATGGGAGGGGGCAGGGGAAAATGGTCATAATGCATAATTTTCTGTTCGTGGACATTTTCATAAAAGAGATAAATCTCATCTGTAAACATGAATATATTTCCGGCAAGCTCTAGACAACCTATGTCATTTATAAATATTAAAAGTAGCAGTGGATCAAGTACCGACCCTTGTGGCAGGCCATAAGTGACTTCAAATATTGCTTATAGGAAGACGAAGAATAAGTCGGTATTCCTTTTAGAAACGCTGTTATAAATCCTTACTGAACATGTCTTTAACCATTTGAGATATTTCTTGTACTTAACTAAATGTAATGCAGATTTATTTCCCCGGGTTTTTCTGATAATATAACATATTTGTATTCTTCTGCTTGTTTTCCCCCTCTCTCCGTTTGATAACTTAATAAGAGTATAAATTTCAGGTTTGTTCTCAATATCATCTATCTCTTTCCGATTTATACGTATGATGATTTTTGAAGGGGTTTTGAGCGAAGTATGCCTACTTTTTACTGTGTTTAGGAGGTGTGTAATTGTATGAGAGAGGGTGAAATTAAGAGAAGATGTGAGGAGGGGAATTCTGGTACATCATCATTTAAATGAGATGAGATGTACAGTATAAAGAATATGCTGTTTTCTTAGCCAGTTCAGTTCTTCTTAGGCTAGGGGGCATTATCGATAATGATCAGGGTGGTGATTATTGTTTTGAAGGGAAGTATAACTAGGCAATTTTTACCAACTACTGTATAATCAATTGATCGATGAATCAATTCCTCAATCAGTCACCACCGATCTGATTTTGGGGTGTCGCCCAGGTGAGAGATACTCTATCAATTGTTTATCTAATCTTTTCATTTTCGTTTCAAAGAAGTTGGAAATCTATCGAACATCTCTGTTGGTAAACTATTTCAATTTCTAATTGTTCTTCCTATAAACGAGTATTTACCACAACTTATCTTGAATTCCAAATTTATCTTCATACTATTATGATCTTTTCTACTTTTAAAAGTTCCACTTCCGCTTATTCGTCTAGTGATGTCATACCACGCTATTTCTTTACTGACAGCTCGATACATACCACTTAGTCGAGCAGCTCGTCTCCTTACTCCCAAGTCTTCCTAGCCCAAAATTAGCAAAATTTTCGTAACAATACTCTTTCGTCGGAAATCATCCAACATAAATCGCGCTGCTTTCCTTTGTGCCTTTTCTCGAAGAAAATATCCCGATTGGGGTCCCATACTGTGGAGTCATACTCTAATTGGGGGTCTTACCAGTGACTTACACATCCTCTCCTTTACATTCTTACCACAAACCCCGAAATCCCTCAAAACCATATGAAATCGAAAAAACATGGAAATCATGTTTAAAGGTAATTGGATTAGAACTAAACATTCGGGAAATAAAATAAATATTTCTTGCACAGGAAAACGATCCCGAAAAATTGTTCAATGACTACATCGCTGAAAATATTCTATTTAAAACTCCAACATGACTTTTGACTGCCTCCGTGGCTCAAGTAACAACGCACCGGCCTCTCACCGCTGGGTTCCGTGGTTCAAATTTCGGTCTCTCCATGTCAGATTTGTACTAGACAAAATTGAGGCGGAACAGGTTTTTCTCCGGGCACTCCGGTTTTCCCTGTCATATTTCATTGCTGCAACACTCTTCAAGTTCATTTCATTTCATCTGTCATGCATTAATCATTGCCCCAGAGGAGTGCGACAGGCTTCGGAAATCGGCACAATTCCTATCCTCGCCGCTAGATGAGGGCTGACCCAATCGAATGAACGGAAACAGGCTGACGACTTTCATTTTCAACATAACGTTTGAATCACGTGCAGCTTACAGACATGCATGGCATTAGCTAAACGCAACAGGCAATACAAGGGAGACAACTGACTCGCAATACCATGTCGCATGTCCAACAAGTAGGTTACCTAATTCAAAGAAATAATTTGTTACTGATGATGGAATTTAATTTCCGAACACCAATTCTAACAAAGAAATGTGGTTTATGCTGATATAGACTGTTTTTGTACCATATTGTATTGAAAAATTAACTGTTGTGAAAATATATGGAAAAGAAGTCTTGTCGCCCGGCCCCCTACAAGCACAAACCCCTTTGTACTTACCCGATATCGATAGCTGCAGTGGCTTAAGTGCGGCCAGTATCCAGTATTCGGGAGACAGTAGGTTCGAACCCCACTGTCGGCAGCCCTGAAGATGGTTTTCCGTGGTTTCCCATTTTCACACAAGGCAAATGCTGGGGCTGTACCTTAATTGAGGCCACGGCCGCTTCCTTCCCAGTACTACCCCTTTCCTGTCCCATTGTCGCCATAAGACATATCTGTGTCGGTGCGACATAAAGCCAATAGCAAAAAAAAAGGGGGAAAAAACCTTTGTACTTAGGAATTATTATACTGCTTAGGTGGACATGCCTTTACTGATATACCGTACTGTCAAAAATGAAACTGAAAATGTAATGTATTGTTATACAACTCATCCGGGATTAAAATTAAGTATTAGCAGGTTTTTTCTTGCTATTTGTTTTTACGTCCTACCGAGACAGACAGTTCTTAGGGCGATGTTGGGATAGGAAAGGGCTAGGATCGGGAAGGAGGCGACCGTGGCGTTAATTAATCTACAGCTCCAGCATTCGCCTAGCATGAAAATGGAAAACCACGGAAAACCATCTTCAGGGCTGCCATAAGTGGGGTTCGAGCTCATTCTCTCCCGAATGTACGCTGACAGCTACGTGGTCCATAATGAGTAGGTAATTCGCTCGGTAGCCGAAAATTCGAAATGCACAGACAGAAATACAATTTTTCATTCGTAGATAGATTGTCGTCCGCCTCTGTGGTGTAGTGGTTAGTGTGATTAGGTGCCAGCCCCTGAAGTACTGGTTCGTTTCCCGGCTCTGCGACGAAATTGAAAAAGTGGTACGAGGACTGGAACGAGGTCCACTCAGCCTCGGTAGGTCAACTAAGTAGAGGGGGTTCGATTCCCGCCTCAGCCATCCTCGTAGTGGCTTTCCGTGGTTCCCACTTTTCCTTCAGGCAAATACCGGGATGGTACCTAAGTTAAGGCTACGGCCGCTTCCTTCACTCTTCTTGCCTGTCCCTTCCAATTTTCGCATCCGCCCCCCACAAGGCCCCTGTTCAGCATAGTACGTGAGGCCGCCTGGGTGAGATATCGATCCTCCTCCTCAGTTGTATCCCTGACCAAATGTCTCAAGATCCAGGGCACTGCCCTTTAGGTGGTAGAGGTGGATCCCTTGCTGCCTGCGGAGGGAAAACCAACCCTGTACGGTAAACGAACTAAGAAAGAAAGAAGAAAGGAAGGAGGTACATTGTCTTGAATTTTATTAAGTATCGTGTCATTAAATCTTCCACTGCCTTGATTTATTTTATCTTTCAAACGTTCTTAATAGGAACTTCCTCTTTTATTATTCTCTATAATGGCTTACTGTTTCATCATTTTTACCCCGTATGGTATATTATACAAAGCCAGAATAATAATACCCCGAATGTGGTATTGAAAAAATACGTTTCCGACTCTGCTGTTCGACAGAATTTAATTCCCGACGTTGTTATATCGAGCGATAGCCAGGGGATATTCTGCTAATGGGGCAAGATGTTACAGTTGCAGTCTACTGTTTTGGCAGTAATTATGAATAAGACTATACAACGAGTATAAAATCTGGCGAATCGTATAAACAAAAGCGAAAATTTAACTCGAACTCGTCTAGCACTGTCAAATATAATATTTAAGAAATGAATAGAAGGAAGTACCTCTAATCTTCTCATGTGGGATTATTTGGATTGCAAGGAAATTATTATTATTATTATTATTATTATTATTATTATTATTATTATTATTATTATTATTATTATTATTATTATTATTATTATTATTATTATTATTATTATTATTAACAGATACATCACAACTGGGAAATATCTTGATGGCAATGATCACTTAAAGTAGTATGATAATGAAGTAAACTTAACACTAGTTTAACATTACAACTCCGTCGTATACAAATTCGCGCGTACAGTATTTCAGAATGTTTACACTATTATCTTACCATTGTAAGTTCATGTATTCAGGTTCATATACGCATTAATACATGCCTTAAATAAATCAGATATATTAATACACAAGAACCTCGTTTATCCGGCCCTCATTAATCCGTATCCAGGATCGGTAAAGGCGGGCGGGCTTAGAGCTAACCACTCTACCCCATCACCGAGCTCGATAGCTGCAGTCGCTTAAGTGCAGCCAGTGTCCAGTATTCGGGAGATAGTAGGTTCGAACCCCACTGTCGGCAGCCCTGAAAATGGTTTTCCGTGGTTTCCCATTCTCACACCAGGCAAATGCTGGGGCTGTACCTTAATTAAGGCCACGGCCGCTTCCTTCCCACTCCTAGCCCTTCCCTGTCCCATCGTCGCTAAAAGACCTATCTGTGTCGGTGCGACGTAAAGCAACCAGCAAAAAAAAAAAAACCTCTACCCCATCAAGTGCCGAGGTTACGGATAGTGGAAGCCTTTACCTTCCACTCCTCCAAGGGCCTTCATGGCCTGTACGGAGGTGACTTTGTCTTTTGTCTTTGTCGGTGTTCTATTCCCTCCTCAGCCATGCCTGGGACGACCTGACAGTCGTAGTGAAAGGACGTATGTGCCTCTCGCTGCGCTTTCCCTCTCCTTGCCAGGCGCTCTGTATTTTTCAAGTATCAGCCAGGCACTTGTACTTATTAGTACATCTTCGAAGGAGCATTGTCTGAGCTATCAGGCACCTATCAGGCCGCTTCTTTCCAACTCCTAGGCCTTTCCTATCCCATAAGACCTATCTGTGTCGGTGCGACGTAAAGCCAATAGCAAAAAAAGTCTCACCATGTTAACAGCTGAGATTCAGGCTGGCGACTGATACTTGCCAGGTCGAACACATGCAGGCAAGCTCAAGAACTATGCGTGCGCCTCCCTTACTGCAGCTGCTGTAGCGCCGAGTACAGACACCATGCGTTCGGTATGGGTTTATATAAGAGACGTTCTATGCATTCGAAAACGACGGTTACTAACGCAAGGGGGCGCATTAGACTGCAAGCAGTAGGCCACGTGTTATATCATGTAAATGGATAGATAAATTGATAGCTGATATCCTAGTGCCACAGCGTTCTCGGCACACATGTGCTAGAACACAACAAGGCTATACTTTCTTTTTACCTTGATTAAGTATACAAACGTCCAAAATAGATCCTATTTAAGTTTTTTGTCTGTCTACTTATTTATAACGACCTCAAGGGAATAAAGCTTCACAAACTCTTGAGGGCATCCGGGAAATAGTGGGTTTGAGCCCCGCTGTCGGCAGCCCTAAATATGGTTTTCTGTGGTTTCCCATCTTCACACCAGGCTGTACCTTAATTAAGGCCACGGCCGCTTCCTACCCACTCCTAGGCCTTTCCTATCCCATCGCAGCCATAAGCTCTATCTGTGTCGGTGTGACGTAAAGCAAGTTGTAAAAAAAAAAAAAGTTCTTGAGGCTTGGTGTTTAATAATGTTACTGGTTTTATGACCCGCTAACTACTTTCAGGGTTTTTGGAGACGCCAAGAGGCCGAAATTTTGTCCCCGAAGGAGTTTTTTCGTGTCAGTAAATCTACCGACACGTAGCTGGCTTACCGCGTACTTGAGCTTGAATCGAACCCGTCAACTTGAGTCCATAACGCCACCTCTCTACCAGTATGAGTTACTCAGCTCAGCACTCAATATTTCAGTTCAGGGATAACCGGTTTATGCACTAGACTATATATTATTTTATTAGTATACAATGGCGGGACAATATTAAGGGGCTAAAACAGGAAATGCTGTCTCTGTTAATGTTAGCAGTGTATTTGAGTCATCAGTCCATAGACTGGTTTGATGCAGCGCTCCATGCCACCCTATCATGTGCTAACCTTTTCATTTCTACGTAACTGTTGCATCCTACATCTGCTCTAATCTGCTTGTCATATTCATACCTTGGTCTACCCCTACCGTTATTACCACCTACACTTCCTTCAAAAACCAACTGAACAAGTCCTGGGTGTCTTAAGATGTGTCCTATTATTCTATCTCTTCTTCTCGTCAAATTTAGCCAAATCGATCTCCTCTCACCAATTCGATTCAGTATCTCTTCATTCGTGATTCGATCTATCCATCTCACCTTCAGCATTCTTCTGTAACACCACATTTCAAAAGCTTCTATTCTCTTTCTTTCTGAGCTAGTTATCGTCCATGTTTCACTTCCATACAATGCCACGCTCTACACGAAAGTCTTCAAAAACATCTTTCTAATTCCGATATCAAAGTTTGAAGTGAGCAAATTTCTTTTCTTAAGAAAACTCTTCCTTGCTTGTGCTAGTCTGCATTTTATGTCCTCCTTACTTCTGCCATCGTTAGTTATTTTACTACCCAAGTAACAATATTCATCTACTTCCTTTAAGACTTCATTTCCTAATCTGATATTTCCTACATCACCTGCCTTCGTGCGACTGCACTCCATTATTTTTGTTTTGGACTTATTTATTTTTATCTTGTACTCCTTACCCAAGACTTCATCCATACCATTCAGCAACTTCTCGAGATCTTCTGCAGTCTCAGATAAAATAACAATATCATCAGCAAATCTCAAGGTTTTGATTTCCTCTCCTTGGACTGTGATTCCCTTTCCTTTACTGCCTGTTCTATGTAAACATTGAAAAATAGAGCGGACAAACTGCAACCTTGCCTCACTCCTTTCTGGATTGCTGCTTCCTTTTCAAAGCCCTCGATTCTTATCACTGCAGATTGATTTTTATACAGATTGTAGATAATTCTTCGTTCTCGGTATCTGATCCCTATCATCTTCAGAATCATAAATAGCTTGGTCCAATCAACATTATCGAATGCCTTTTCTAGATCTACGAATGCCATGTATGTGGGCTTGTCCTTCTTGATTCGATCCTCTAAGATCAGACGTAAATTCAGGATTGCTTCACGTGTTCCTACATTTCTTCTGAAGCCAAATTGATCTTCTCCCAACTCAGCTTCAACTTGTTTTTCCATTCTTCTGTAAATAATACGTGTTAAAATTTTGCAGGCATGAGATACTAAACTAATGGTGCGGTAGTTTTCACACCTGTCAGCACCGGCTTTCTTGGGAATAGGTATAACGACATTCTTCCGAAAATCGGATGGGACTTCTCCTGTCTCATACATCTTGCACACTAAATGAAATAACCTTACCATGCTGGTTTCTCCTAAGGCAGTCGGTAATTCAGAGGGAATGTCATCAATTCCAGGTGCCTTGTTCCTACTGAGATCACTCACAGCTCTGTCAAACTCTGACCTCAAAATTGGGTCTCGCATTTCATCAGCATCAACAGCTTCTTCATGTTCCAGAACCAAATTATCTACATCTTTACCTTGATACAACTGTTGGATATGCTCCTGCCACCTTTCTGCTTTGTCTTCTTTCCCTAGAAGTGGCTTTCCATCTGAGCTCTTAATATTCATACACCTAGATTTCCTTTCTCCAAAGGTTTCCTTGATTTTTCTGTATGCAGCATCTATCTTTCCCAGGACTATACAGGCTTTGACATCCTTGCACTTCTCCTTCAGCCATTCTCCCTTAGCTACCTTGCACTTTCTATCTACTTGAACTGAAATATATTGTCCACACAAAAAGTTGTACAAAATATAATTTAAAATCTTTTATGTTCCATGCGATTTTAACGTAGACTTACGATCCTTGACAAGGGGTACATGGAAAGAAAAATTTTAAGACGCTTTTAGTGTTTGGGTAGAACGCGTATATCAATCAATCAATCAATCAATCAATCAATCAATCAATCAATCAATCAATCAATCAATCAATCAATCAATCAATCAATCAATCAATCAATCAATCAATCAATCGATTGATCAACTCAGTCAGTCAATCACTACTGATCTGCATTTAGGGCAGTCGCCCAGGTGGCAGATTCCCTATCTGTTTTTTTCCTAGCCTTTTCTTAAATGATCGCAAAAAATTGGAAAATTATTGAATATTTCCCTTGGTAAGTTTTTCCAATCCCTAACTCCCCTTCCTATAAACGAATATTTGTCCCAATTTGTCCTCTTGAATTCCAACTTTATCTTCATATTGTGATCTTTCCTACTTTTAAAGACACCACTCAAACTTATTCGTCTACTGATGTCCTCCCACATCATCTCTCCTCTGACAGCTCGGAACCTACCATTTAATCGAGCAGCTCGTCTCCTTTCTCCCAAATCTTCCCAGCCCAAACTTTGCAACATTTTTGTAACGCTACTCTTTTGTGGGAAATCAATCAGAACAAATCAAACTGCTTTTCTTTGGATTTTTTCCAGTTCTTGAATCAAGTAATCCTGGTGAGGGTCCCATACACTGGAACCATACTCTAGTTGGGGTCTTACCAGAGACTTATATGCCCTTTCCTTTACATCCTTACTACAACCCCTAAATACCCTCATAACCATGTGCAGAGATTTGTACCCTTTATTAACAATCATATTTATGTGATTACCCCAATGAAGGTCTTTTCTTATATTAACACCTAGGTACTTACAATGATCCCCAAAAGGAACTTTCACCCCATCAACGCAGTAATTAAAACTGAGAGGACTTTTCCTATTTGTGAAACTCACAACCGGACTTTTAGCCCCGTTTATCATCATAGCATTGTCCACCGTCCATCTCACTATCGAGGTCACCCTGCAGCCGCTCACAATCTTGTAACTTATTTATTACTCTGTACAGAAGAACATCATCTGAAAACTTCCAGAATATTTAACTTACGATTATGTAACAGATAAAAGAGGAGGCTACCTGTTGGAAAAAAGAATTGAAAATATGAAATTAGTTTTCATGAAATAGCGGTTCAAAGTAAGACAAAATGTGTGCTGAATATGTGACGTCACACGCATGCTCTGTCATAAGATGGCGCTGTGTTGACTCGCACGCTCAGTTGGAGATTAGTTAGTGAAGAGTCGATTCCTTATGCCTGGGGAATCGATTCTAGTAGCACCATCTATGATGCAGATACGTAAACACGTGCAGCACGAATGTGATCTGTAATGTGAGATCGTTTTGTTTTATAACCAGGTCACTCTACAAGCCATGCCTGCTCTCATTATAGTGTCCAGGAGTTACATACTTTAATGCGACTGTAATTTGATCGGAATATATGATTCTCTGTTTGAAACTCATCAAAATGTATGGATTGTCAATCAACTTGTACGGAAATTCTGACTTAATGTAATCTTACCATTTCAACAAACTACAATTGTTATAAAGAGACAACCTTAGCAAGTGTTAAGCAGTGATGAAAACAAAAATAGTAATTCTAACCAAATCAAAGCCCATGGCCTACCAAGCGACCGTTGCTCAGCCCGAAGGCTTGCAGATTACGAGGTGTCGTGTGGTCCGCACGACGAATCCTCACTGTCATTATTCTTCGCTTTCTAGATCGGGGTCGCCATCTCACCGTCAGATAGCTCCTCAGCTGTAATCACGTGGGCTGAGAAGACCTCGAATCAGCCATCAGATCCAGGTAAAGCACTCTGACCTGGCCAGAAATCGAACCCGAGTTCTTCGAGTAAGAGGCAGCCACGCTACTCCTGCACCGCGGGGCCGGCAGTAATTCCAAGAGTTTCTCATAATAATACTTGGTGCTAGTATGAAATGTTCTTTGCAAATAATTGTGTACTTATTACAAATGTATACGTTTATATCAGGGATATCTGAAAACTACATTAGAAGCAGAATACATTGGAAGCATAAATAACAACGTCGATTGCTACACCCAGTGTCGAAATGTGTAATGTTATTTCCAGATTTATTTTCTTAATAATCTATTTACCCTCTACCGCTGGTTTTTCCCTCGGACACAGCGAGGGATCCCACCTCTACCACCTCAAGGGCAGTTCCTGGAGCGTAAGACTTTTGGCTCGGGGAGGATACAACTCGGGAGGAGGACCCTTTTTCCTAGTGGCTTTACGTCTCACCGACACAGATAGGTCTTATGGCGACGATCGGATAGGAAAGGGTTTGGAGTTGGAAGGAAGCAGCCGTGGCTTTAATTAAGGTACAGCCCCAGCATTTGTCTGGTGTGAAAATGGGAAACCACGGAAAACCATCTTTAGGGGTGCCAATAGTGGGATTCGAACCCACTATCTCCCGGATGCATGCTCACAGTCGCGTGCCCCTAACCGCACGGCCAACTCCCCCGGTAGGGAGGAGGACCAGTACCTCGCGCAGGCGGCCTCACATGCTATGCGGAATAGGGGCCTTATGGGGGAGGAGGATGGAAAGATTGGAAGGGACAGGCAAGGAAGAGGAAGGAAGCGGTCATGGCCTTAAGTTATGTACCATCCCGGCATTTGCCTGGAGGATAAGTGGGAAAGCACGGAAAACCACTTCAAGGATGGCACAGGTGGGAATCGAACTCGCCTCTACTCAGTTGGCCTCCCGAGGTTGAGTGGACCCCGTTCCAGGTCTCGTACCACTTTTCAAATTTCGTGACAGAGCCGGGAATCGAACCCGGGCCTCCGAGGGTGGTAGCCAATCACGCTAACCACTACTATTTCCATTCTACCAGGTTAAATTGTTACTTCATTATTATGTGGCATAATTCATTCATGACAACCAATAAGACATTTAATTTAAATGGGTGTTACATCATAATATACTGTATACAAACGAAATAGTAAATATTGTACGGTTGAATTTGCCGCAGTTATACACGAACGACTCACTCTACTAAGTGAGCCGACGACACTCTGGTGACGTCATCGCGGAACCGATTCCTCGCATGCGACAGTGAACGCGGGCTCGGAGTCATAGGAACGGATTCTCGCGATTCCAGGCGTCATTCGCGGACATCACTAAGTTTAGCTATCGTTGTGAATACATCAGTTGTATTTTATTTCTAATAAGGAGGCCTACAAAACCCTCAAAACCGTGCGGCCGTGACAGTAGTGACAAGCTACCGCCAACATTTATCGTATCAAAGGAAAGCAACGAATAACTAGAATGCCTCTTCAGCGACGCCTAGGCCTTCTATGACACCTAATGGCAGAATTGTTGAGGATCAAATATCACATAAAATGAAGTAATGTATTTTTGTTGCCATTGATGATTTCACGACCCGTACTTATAGACATGATACAGGCTTTCGGGCTTATGCCATGTCAAGAGAAAAAGGTGAAATTCTTTACGTTTCGCAGAGAACTGTGCTCTGTGTCATCAGAAGAAAATCTCGACTGTCCACGAGAAAGGATTCTTAAACAATGAGCTCTGAATTTAGACGTTATAATAGAAGTGGATATGGTACGCTCATTCGTCACCAGATGGCTCCCCGGACGTGGCACAGCGCTAGCGTTCGAAGCGGAAGCTGACGGAACCATCAGAATCAGTCTAAGAGGGTCACATAACATGTGTACATAACATATGACATTGACACGTGTATGACTTTGACACAAGCCTGGAATGAAACATCTAGCAATGAGGAACTTACGAACGTACGTAAGCCTACCATCTTCAGGACTGCCGACAGTGGGATTCGAACTACTATCTTCCGGATGCAAGCTCACAGACGCATGCCTCTAACCGCACGGCCAACTCGCCCGGCGGTAGTCTGGAAATAACATTACACACCACTCACACAGAATGAAGTAATATATTGTTGCCATTGATGCTTTCACGATCCGTACTCCTTAAGACAGCCGTTTTGTGAAGTAATTGTAAATTGTTGACGGAAAACAAAAAACGACCTAATGCCAAAATCTAAGTTCTGAGAAAAACAGGAGAAACATTGTCTTTATCACAGTTTTTGACACAGGCGCATTCTTGTGGCTAAAGTTTGAACTACTTGCAGATTGAATATCACATAGGCCGGTTTTTACCACACTGGCCTATATTTTGGTGACAAAATGGATTCGATTGTTGTGGCACTTAGCACGGTTTTTATTTTCAGTCTACAATTGTAGTTGTAATCGTAATTTTAATGATTACAGACTGAAAAGCTGTAAATTTATATTAACTAAGTCGACACTCAAAGGTGTGACTTTCTTCTTGAACAAATTGGTGAGTAAATGTTGTTCACAGGGTCAGTTGGTTGCATGCATTTCAGTGGGCTTGGCAGACTGAATGTAATAGCAACTTCTAGCTCGGTGAGGAAAGCAACGGATAACTATCTCACTCCTCATTTCCCTCGAATACCTTGTCAGTGACGAAGAAGAAGAAGTACTACAGCAAAACCAGTAACTTCATCAGTACCTACCTGGCGAGACCTATTGTTTACAGTGCACTATGGCTTCTGATATGGCCTAGGTCAAGTATGTTGTTTTCATTGACCTATCTCAGTCTTATCCTTGGTTTGGACAATGTAAAAGTGACTGAGGTATGAGCGGTGCTAGTAATGCCATTCCTTTTGTGGCCAGTCACTCTTAGGAATAATGCGCAAATATTGCTGATAGGGTTGGTTGGTGGATGCATTTCAGTGGGCTTGGCAGACTGATATCTAATAGCAATTTCTGGCTCAGTAAGGAAGTATGCCTCTTCAGTGAAACCTAAGCTATCTATGACAGCTAATGGTGGAGCTCTTGAGGATCCAACCAGCCTTCGGGCTGACGACTGGACTGAACATACATACAACTTTGATATCATTCCAGTCCCATGCGCAAAGAATGTCAGTGATCTCCTTAAGACAGCCGTTCTGTGAAATAATTATAGTTGTCATTGGAAGTTTACTTATTACTTGTTGAAACAGTAATTTGTAATTTTTTTCAAAGTTGTATTACGTCGCACCGACACAGATAGGTCTTACAGCGACGTTGGGATAGGAAAGGGCTGGCAGTTCGAAGGAGGGGGCCATGGCCTTAATTAAGGTACAGCCCCAGCATTTGCCTGGGAAAGCACGTAAAACCATCTTCAGGGCTGCCGACAATGGGGTTCGAACCCACTCTGCCCCGAATGCGAGCTCACAGCTGCGCGACCCTAACTGCACGGCCACTTGCTCGGTGGGTGTAATTCATCTCAGTTACTTTATCTTGTATTTTCCCACCATTGTACTTTATTTTACTAAGTTCAAGATCACAAAACATAGTCTATACCTTTTCTGCCAGGAAACAATTTGATGTAACAATGGAATATCTTTAGAGTTGTCTACACCAGATAGCGTTGGCCTGCCGACGTTCAAGTGGTATTGAGTTTTCATCCCGCAGTGTAGTTCTCCATCCGCTCACTTACAGCGCTGTACTCAAGTGCGCTAACAGGTTATTGACTTGCTACACCAGATAACGCTAGCGTGCCGCTGTCTGTGACAGTCAGTGCGAGTGTAGCTTCTTTCGTGCGAGGATGGAAGAGGAGTTACGCTGCCCGGTTTGTAAACAATTGTTTAGCAATCCGGTGCTGTTACCATGCTACCACGCCCTTTGTCTAAATTGTGCAGTACATTTGCAACAACCGGCATCACAACATCCTCCAAGTTCGTCTTCAACATCACAGCCTAGTACGGCAGAAATACAACCGGTGGAAACAAGTGGTGGTAGCAGTACCGGCGAGATCGGTGTCAATGCCGATTACCAGGAGGTTGATAAACTGTCAATTCTAAGCGAAACGGACAGTGGTGTTGTCTGTAATAGTCGTCCTAACAGCTATGTTGGTACACCAAATATACAGGGCCTATTATTCCCTCCTTTAGCAAGCAGTGCATTGTCTCTTGCTTGCCCGATATGCCACAAGGTGGTTTATTTCGATGAGAACGGAGCTCACAACCTGCCGAAATATAGGGCCATGCAAAGGATTGTAGACAAATACAGTGAGTCACGAAATTTAACTCTAAAATGTCAGTTGTGTGAATCGGAGCCCGCGGAAGATGCTACAGTGATGTGTGAGCAGTGTGAAGTGCTGTATTGCGAAAGCTGTAGGGAAAGTTGTCACCCTTCACGAGGGCCGCTGGCTAAGCACACGCTGTTGGAGCCCTTGCAAGGCCGCGCAGCCCTGAGGAATAAAACCAAGGCGAAAGATGTCCAATGCAGCGAGCATGAAGATGAAGCCCTGTCAATGTATTGCATGGTGTGCAAAGTTCCGGTGTGTCCACTCTGTCTTCACGACACCCGTCACACAAGTCATGATGTCCAGGCCATCAACTCCATGTGCAAGGCGCAAAAGGTAAGACACTTTCAAAATTATATACTGTTTCATTGGTTTGTGGTACGTTTTTCTATGAAGGTATAAACCATATTTGAAACTACTGAAATTTCTACAGAATATAGCTATTACAAATTGTTTGCGACTAGACTAGGACTAGGATACTACATTTTGAATTAGATATTAAATTCAGTGCTGATGTTTGAAACGAATTAAAATTTATTTATTTTAACCTCCGCTCACTAGGGATTACTAGTTGACAAAAAACATAAACTAAAACGATACATTTCAGTGTTAATTATCGTGATAATTCATCGCTAATTCCGGTATAAATGGTTTCGCGGTTTTGTATGGTTTGTGAGCTGAAAGTGTAATATTTGTCTCGTATATGGTGACATTTTTGTTATAGTTTTCGTTTCAGAAGTATTTGCTCTACGTTTGTTTGCTTTTATCCTTCCATAAAACAAAGATATTTCGGTACTTTAGTGTTCTTCTGCAAGTGCCAAGAAAACTGCCTTCGTTCACTCATGAAATAAAGTATATTTCAACTATTAATGCATTTAAATTTCAATTAGGGAAATTCTTGTTTTAGTTCTGACTGATTTATATCACTGTTAAGATACCGTTTGTATCGTAAGATTTTGTAAGGTTCATGACATTGTGATATTCATTTTACATTAATTTTGTGAAATTTAAAAGTATCCACTCAAATTTTCGGAATTGTTCCTCTAGCACCTATCGTTAATCCTACAATTTCGATATTCCCACAAACACTGGTTTTTCCTTCAGGTAGGGAACTGTGGGTTCGTATATGCTGTACTTTTCTTCTCTAAATTAATTCAAGAATGTTGACATTTCAGTCTTTTAACCAAAATAATAAAATGTACATCAAAACGTCACACGCAAAAATGTGAATATTTATACCTGTCAATCAGAAACAGTACCTAACTTACGGAACAAAAAGTCTCAAGAATTATTTGCCTAACATATATAACGACTCATTAAATAAAGTATTTTTCAACTGTTAATAAATTTAAACTTAAATTAAAGAAATTCTTATTTCAGTCCTAATTTAAAACATTTTTCTGTAAATTACTAAATAAAAACGTGTATACACAGTTTTTCATTAGCTGGACCATGATTTTCTTTACATTTTTCTAGTTTTTTTGTTTCTATTTAGGCTATTATCAGTAGTATTGTAGTAGCTTTTATTTCAATTCCACTGTATCATTGATTTCTCGCACATCTTGGAAATTGTTCCAATTTTGACTTGTATAATATGCGTATGTCCAATAAATATAACAGTAAAAAGAAACAATGTGGTACGTTATAGTTAAATTGCCACTTGTATAGTACGGTTTTGAAAAGTTTGTGAGGTGACCTCCGTACCGTAGTTGCCGACCTCGGAGGCTTGGGCTCGATTCCCGATACTGCCAGATATTTAAGACTGGCAGGAGTGCTGGTATGTGTTTAACAAAGGTTCATGCAGCTCACCTCTCTTGGGGTTGTGCCTAGAAAGAGCTGTACCACCTCTAGGAATACGAGGATCGAGTGTACTTTACATATAGCCATATTTTTGTAATCATGTTGGTTTCAATAGTCATTACGCTGTCTGTCCATTCATAAAATAAATATATTTTAGGACATTTTCTTTGAGTTCCGCTAAGTGTCAAGAAAACTGCCGTAATTGACCTAAGGAGAGGCCGTTGGATTTTTTTATTGTATTGAACTATACTTACATAATAGGAAAGCACAAATATATTATAGGCCTATTATCGTATAGTATAATGTACGAATACAAACTTGCATAATTCTATGTCACATTTCTTTAAAAAAAGTTATCATTGCGTATGGAATCATGAGTGTAAGATGTAACTTTATCTTTTGAAAATCTTTCCCGGGATTCGAACCGCATCGTTTTCTGTGATGAATTGACCCCAATTCCTGTGTATCACTTATTGGCTTTTTTGTTTTCTATGAAGGAAACGGTAGTTGTTACATTTTAAATTACGATTTGGTTCGTACGGTTTTGTAAAGTTTGTGAGACGAATGTGTCTCATGTAGTCACATTTTCAAAACCGTTGTGGATGCAAAAGCCGTTGCTCTATGTTTTCGTTTATCCATTCATAAAATACTGATGTTTCGGCAAGTGTTAAGAGAACTACTTTCATTGAAACAAGGAAAGGTCTGTCGGATTTTCTTATTGTGTTGAACTGTACTCACATAATTAAAAACAGACATATCTAAAGAAATATTTAGTTTAGTATGACATACGAATTTATGCTTCAGTTTTTCGATGTCACATTTATTTAAAATTTGTGTTCTAAGGTTGTATGTGAAATCAAAAGTTGAATGTGACTTTATTTCATGAAAATATTTTCCGTTATTCTGTGTTGTTTGAGCTGACCAGAGTGCTTTCTATTACGGTATGATGTTCTGATGTTGTTCTAAAATGAGAACAATACCTGTTACATTACTTTTAAATGACCATTCGTAGTCTGTCGTACGGTTTTGTAAGCTGAATGTGTAATGTCTCGTATATGGTGACATTTCTATACTAGTTTTCGTTTAGAAAGTATTTGCTCTACGTGTGTTTGCGTTTGTCCTTTCATAAAACATTTTTCGGCACTGTATAGTATAGTATAGTATAGTATAGTATAGTATAATGTACGAATATAAACTTGCATAATTATATGTCACATTTCTTTGAAAAAGTTATAAGCCATGCCGCTCACCTCTCTTGGGGTTGTGACTAGAAAGAGTGGTACTACCTCTAGGAAAACGAGGAACGAGTGAACTTTACATATAGCCATATTTTTGTAATCATATTGGTTTCAAAAGTTATTACGCTATTTTTGTTTGTGTCTGTCCATTCATAAAATAAATATATTTAAAATACATTTTAAATTACGATTTGGTTCGTACGGTTTTGTAAAGTTTGTGGGACGAAAGTGTCTCAAGTAGTCTCATTTTCAAAGCCGTTGTGGATCATCAGTAACATATTACAGTAGAGTCTCGTTAATCCGAACTAATTGGGACCGGAGTCTGTTCGGATTACGAAATTTTCGGATTAACCGGAAAATATTTTCTAATAATGATATTGTTTTTACGTATCGCTAAAATACTTTTACGGTTTCCGGAGACGCCTAGGTGCCGGGATTTTCTCCCGCAGGAGTTCTTTTACGTGACAGCAAATCTACTTAAACGAGGCTGACGTATTTGAGCACCTTCATATACCATCAGAATGAGCCAGGATCGAACCTGCCAAGTTGGGGTCAGAAGGCCAGCGACTTAACTGTCTGAGGAAAATAGTTTTTACAATACAGTACACCACATACTGTAATTTTAAATGCCCATTCTTTAGCAGTTACATTAATAAAATACTGTATGAAATAAATGCACTCCGCTGCTATGCCCACTGATCTGATGTTTATGAGACGCTGGTTTAACACTGCATCTTCGAGTAGGTTCCAGTCACTACGGCAAAAGAAAGTAAAAGACTTTGTAAAGATGAACGACCAATGATTGAAGATTTACGATGTGTAATTATGTTTAAATTAAGTTATTCTAGAAAAATACGACTAATAAAATGCAAGTATATCTTCATTCTATAATATGTTCTTTCATTTCAATACGGAGAATTTTTAAAAAATTTAATATTTCAGTTCGGATTAACCGGACTTTCGGATTAACGGGGTTCGGATTAACGGGACTCTAGTGTATATCCTTAATTTAAGTTAAAACTCGTCTGAAAATTAAAGTGTCAAGAAAAATGTCTTAGTTGACCCGATGAGAAAACTCTTAATTATTTATAGATCTATAGAAATATTTTATGAGGCTATAAAATATTTTGCGATTTCACATTCCTTTAAAATTTGTGATCGTAAGCCATGTGATCTGTTGTGTGTGCAGTCGTACAGACGCGACTTTCTGCGTACTTTGAAAATCTTACGTGTATTTACCGCAATTCAAAACACATCGTTTCTGTTTTGTTTTTGAGATGCCTATGATCCTTAGCGACTACCTGAGTAAGACTTCACCAAGCAAATAATTAATACATTCTTTGGAAGTTTAAAATGCTATGAGGTGGGGAGTACAGCGGACGGTTAATGATGCTGTCAAAATGCTGCTGCTTTGTGTTTTTTTGTTTGTAGTGACGAAGGACAAAAGTGTAACCAGCTCTAACTTGTTTTCGACTTATTTATTATCGTTACTTCTTGCAAAGATTCGGGATAACTTGATTAACAGTTCAGTGTACTTTTATGAGAGTAACATGTCTGACAATTCGTGCTAATACGATGTCTGTAGTGCGCAACTATAATCGTTTGAGTTTATTATTGGACTGAATGAACTGGTTTTGCAAAAGATTTTCATTCAGAGATTTTTCTGTAAGGAGTGTGTGCAAATCCAGTCGCAGTTTTCGGGCAGGATAACCAGCGTTAGCGTCGTGATTCAAACATCTGATCTTAGGTCAATTTTTCGGGGTCGATTACTCTGTGACCTGAGTAGTATTGACCAGTACAACTTTTATAATTCCTGTTTTTGAGCTTCGTGCATTCGAACATAGAAGGAATTTCCTAAAAAATAGGCCACGAATGATATCCTAAAAGGGGCCGCAGACCTAGATGTTACGACCCTTAAAACCTTCATAATCATCATCATCATGTAGGGCCTAATCCTAAAAATCTTTACTTTTTTGACCACATGTAGATCATGTCTGCAATGTGGCAACTGTTTCTGCATTATTTCTTTGTTTCCTTATGTGATAAATGTTTCCTTCTCTGCGAGGATCTTAGTTATTTTATTTCAACGCATGTTGTACCGTTCAGACATAAACATGAAAATAGAATAAAAGAGAAACATAGTCTGTATCAGTACAACTAAAGTTATTTTGTAATAACCGTTTTTCGGGATTAAATTCCATCATCAGTAACATATTATATCCTTCAATTAAGTTACAAATCGCCTGAAAAATGGTAGAACTAGTTGGACATAATTATGACAGGGATCAAAATGGACAAAAAACTCCAAATATCTTCTTTGTGAATTTAGGATCATAGTACGATGTGACACCCCATGCTCGCGGAGAGGGCAATCAAGTTACGCCCTTTTCGATGGCGTATTTATGTGGGCGTGGTTTTTCAAGACTTGTACTAGGCATACCTTAACAAACTATGTGTTGAGGCCATCCTAAGGCTAACACTGAGCAAAATTCTGCCTGATATAAATAAACAGGTTTCAATAATGCAAACTTAAGTAGGCTATCTCATTAGTATTACTGTTTGTTCTACTCACTTTTGAAATTACAGTATATATTGCTAATTACTTAGCTAGTCATTGACAAAATACCGTTGTTACTTTTGAGAATACGATTCAGTCTTATTATTATTATTAAATTTCAGTTTTTAAATTTTTTTTTTCCTTATTGTATTTAGAACTTAGGTATTGGTTGTACATAAACAAATTAGAACATGAGGGGTGGTACTTCAGACAAAAAACTTGGAAAACACTAGCCTAAGGGCTTCCGCGGGGCTTAATCCGACACTGCATTCAACGCACCCGGAATAGCAAAGTAAACATATGTCGTGACATCCCAAGGCCAACTACATCCTGTCTGTCCTCTCGATCAGTGAGTGTACGCTATTTAATATGGATTCCACTTAAACCTTATGCCTAAATTGCCTACAATATGTCAAGTTGAAGTAGTGTAAAGAACCTGCTCACACAATTACTAGACTTGAAACGACCGCGTACCTTGAATTTGCATTTCTTGTCCGGCTCCGTGGCTAAATGGTTAACGTGCTGGCCTTTGGTCACAGGAGACTCGGGTTCGATTCCCGACAGGGTCGGGAATTTTAACCATCATTGGTTAATTTCTCTGGCACTGAGGCTGGATGTTGTGTCGTTTTCACCATCATTTCATCCTCTTCACGACGAGCAGGTCGACTTCCTCTTCTTGTTTACAAGTTGCTTCACGTCGCACCGACACAGATAGGTCTTACGGCGACGATGGGAGAGGAAAGGGCTAGGAGTGGGAAGGAAGCAGCCGTGGCCCTAATTAAGGAGCAGTCCCAACATTTGTCTGGTGTGAAAATGGGAAACCACGGAAAAACATCTTCAGGGCTGCCATCAGTGGGCGTCGAACCCACTGTCTCCCGAATGCAAGCTCACAGCTGCGCGCCGCTAAGCGCACGGCCAACTCGCCCGGTATTATTATTATTATTATTATTATTATTATTATTATTATTATTATTATTATTATTATTATTATTATTATTACGACACGGGAGAGGTTCTGAAGGTCTTCTTTACTTTACTTCTGACAGCGCACGGGCCGTTCCACTTTTTCTGGCTTGATATTTCTTTCTTCTGAAATATTATATTTCCATTTGTAAAGGCAGAACAGCTTCCATTTTTTATGTTATACGCAGAGGGAAAGACAGAATGATGCAAGAAAAATGGAACTGGCATTTGACGCTATAGGCCTTGTAAGAGATGATGGTACATATCCTTCAGGGACCGTACAAACTATTTGGAAGGACGAAGGCACACAGAATCAACAGTTGGCTGTCGGCCTTGGCATATAGGTTGCTTAGCTAGACAGAGGTTTTCTTTCGATTTTGACACTTAGCTCTATTCTTTTCCGGCCTACAGCTAATTGTGAAGTTCACTCATTATTATCCTTCTGTTGATCTTTTTTTTTTTTTTTTTGCTAGTTACTTTACGTCGCACCGACACAGATGGGTCTTATGGCGACGGTGGGACAGGAAAGGGCTAGGAGTGGGAAGGAAGCGGCCGTGGCCTTAATTAAGGTACAGCCTCAGCATTTGCGTGGTGTGAAAATGGGAAACCACGGAAAACCATTTGCAGGGCTGCCGACAGTGGGGTTCGAACCTACTATCTCCCGAATACTGGATACTGTCTGTTGATCTTAGCAGAAGACGTACAATAGGTGAGCAGTTGGAACGGCAGTATAATGGTTGTCCTTTTTGTCTCAAGGAATGTTTTTAAACTGGTCATAAAATGCCTCCCGCTGCTCGCTATGGTATGTTTGCCGACCTCCAGCCAGACATGCTGTCCGCCTGTTTATTCTGCCGTATACGTCCAGGGCAAGGTTATAAGAGAACCCGCATGCGGTGCGGTTATGTGGTAGAAGTAAATGGGAGCCTACGAGACCGCCAAACGGGTGAAAGAGCCAGTGTGTGTGTGTGTGTTTAGGGTTGGAGGTTTCCGGACAGTGGCCATATTGACATCCCCACGGCCCAGGACTCCTTCCTGGCTGGGAGTTCCTTGAGACTTTCTTCAGGGGCTCGCAATTTGTGAGTGTGGAGCGACGATAGGGACACTGCCTCTGCTTGATATTGTATTAGGTCCACTTTAAAGATAGACTGACATAGTCCTGAGATTTTAAAAGTTTCCTCCCCACTGTTACTGTCCACTGTCCACTTAACTCGACGTGGATAAGAATAAAATAGGTGTATAATTGGTTGACCTAGGTTATGTGCAAGGATGGCCATTTTTCGCAATAGCGATATTATGCGATATACATATAAGTTTTCATTTTCTATTACCTGTAAACCACTTTTGATGTGTTTTGATCATCATCATTATACACTAACATACGCTGCAACAATTCTCCTCTCAGTCCTGCTGTTCTCTTCACTTCCTTGTTTGTTTTACGTCGCACCGACACAGATAGGTCTTATGGCGACGAAGGGATAGGAAAGGCCTAGGAGCGGGAAGGAAGCGGCCGTGGCCATAATTAATGTACAGCCCCAGCATTTGCCTGGTGTGAAAATAGGAAACAACGGTAACCCATTTTCAGGGCTGCCGACAGTGGGGTTCGAACCCACTATCTCCCGGATGCAAGCTCACAGCCACACGCCCCTAACCGCACGGCCAACTCGCCCGGTCCTTGTAGTCTTCACATCCCATCAAGTACGTCTTCCTTGGTCTGCCTCTTCCTTTCTTTCCTAGTAATTTTCCTTCAAAGACGTTTACTAAGAAGTCATTATATCTCAGGATATGACCCAAACTTTTATATCCCTTCTTTCTATATCCTTTATTAGTCTCCGTTGTTCATTGATTTCCTTTAGAACACCTCGATTCTGTCTTTTTTTCAGTCCTACATGTCCTCGACATTTTTCTCCAAATCCACATTTTAGTTATAAAATGGCAGGGAGGGATTCAATTAGGTGGAAATGTAGTAAGCAGTCTGGCCTATGCTGACGACTTGGTCTTAATGGCAGATTGTGCCGAAAGCCTGCAGTCTAATATCGTGGAACTTGAAAATAGGTGCAATGAGTATGGTATGAAAATTAGCCTCTCGAAGACTAAATTGATGTCAGTAGGTAAGAAATTCAACAGAATTGAATGTCAGATTGGTGATACAAAGCTAGAACAGGTCGATAATTTCAAGTATTTAGGTTGTGTGTTCGCCCAGGATGGTAATATAGTAAGTGAGATTGAATCAAGGTGCCGTAAAGCTAATGCAGTGAGCTCGCAGCTGCGATCGACTGTATTCTGTAAGAAGGAAGTCAGCTCCCAGACGAAACTATCTTTACATCGGTCTGTTTTCAGACCAACTTTGCTTTACGGGAGCGAAAGCTGGGTGGACTCAGGATATCTTATTCATAAGTTAGAAGTAACAGACATGAAAGTAGCAAGAATGATTGCTGGTACAAACAGGTGGGAACAATGGCAGGAGGGCACTCGGAATGAAGAAATAAAGACTAATTTAGGAATGAACTCGATGGATGAAGCTGTACGCATAAACCGGCTTCGGTGGTGGGGTCATGTGAGGCGAATGGAGGAGGATAGGTTACCTAGGAGAATAATGGACTCTGCTATGGAGGGTAAGAGAAGTAGAGGTAGACCAAGACGACGATGGTTAGACTCGGTTTCTAACGATTTAAAGATAAGAGGTATAGAACTAAATGAGGCCACAACACTAGTTGCAAATCGAGGATTGTGGCGACGTTTAGTAAATTCACAGAGGCTTGCAGACTGAACGCTGAAAGGCATAACAGTCTATAATGATAATGTATGTATGTATGTATGTATGTATCCACATTTTAGTTGCTTCCAACGAATCTCTTTCCTTGTTTCCAATAGTCCAGCTCTCTTCTTTCTTTCTTAATCTATTTATCCTCCAGGCTTGGTTTTTCCCTCGGACTCAGTGAGGGATCCCACCTCTACCGCCACAAGGACAGTGTCCAGGAGTGTGAGACATTGGGTCGCTGGATACAACTGGGGAGGATAACGGGTAACTTGCCCAGGCGGCCTCACCTGTTATGCTGAACAGGGGCCTTTGTGGGGGATGGGAAGATTGGAAAGGATAGACAAGTAAGAGGGAAGGAAGCGGCCGTGGCCTTAAGTTAGGTACCATCCCGACATTTGCCTGGAGGTTAAGTGGGAAACCACGGAAAACCACTTCCAGGATGGCTGAGGTGGGAATCGAACCCACCTCTACTCAGTTGACCTCCCGAGGCTGAGTGGACCCCGTTCCAGCCCTCGCACTACTTTTTCAAATTTCGTGGCAGAGCCGGGAATCGAACCCGGGCTTCCGAGGGTGGCAGGACTAGTCCAGCTCACACAACGGTTAAGTAGTACACTCCAGACAAAGGATTTTACAAAATACTTTCTTGTTTCTAAACTTATATGGGTATAGGCCTATGTTAAAAAGAATTCTTTTATTCTGAAAGGCCTGTTTAGCAAGAGCTATTCTTCTTTTGATTTCTTTGGTGCATCTATTGTCTTCACTTATAATGCTTCCTAAGTAATAGAAATGTTGCACTTGTTCCATTTTGAAATTTCCTATTTTTATGTTTCTATTAATTTTCCTGCCATCTTTCCTCAACTAAAATTTAGTTTTTCGTACTATTGATTTTAAGTTTGTAATGTTTCAATGAGTGGCATGCACTGAACCCCATAAAGAACTTTGTATTAACATTTTCTAATCATTCCTTAGAACACTTTTTATAATGTTTAAAAAAATTGCGAACATCTAAGCCAAGCCAAGTACAGCTGTCTCGACAATCCGCTCGCACTACCGCAGTTCAGCTTCTCCAGCGAGCTGGGTTTCCTTGCCGGCGCTATAGAGCGCTACCCCCAGCGAAATTTAAGGTCACTTGGGTGACGCATGCACTTGAAGCTTCCTCGAGGCGGAGCTACGACCCCTTCCCCGACAGCAATTTACGGCGACAGGCCAGCTAGCTTAGGTAAGGAGTGTTAGTTTTAATACTTGACACTCGAAGACTTCAGCGCCACACACTAGAGACTGCAAGAAAAACATCAACATCTTAACATATAGCCACTTGCACATCGTCTTGCTAGTAAAAATAGAGCCAGTATATGAAGTCAAATGCAATATAGAAGAATGTATTTCAGTCTTGGATTTCGGCATGTAGGCCAACACAGGTTTTTGGAGCAATTCATTGATGGCACTTATACAGTATGTGTTCCGATAGCCGCAGAAAAATATTTAGGTTGCCCAGCATGAACACAGAGTTAAGCGCGAATGGTTGTCTGTGATGGTGGTATATAGTGAATTTTTGTAATATTCCTCTTGGATTATAGGTGAAGGTTTCGTGAGTTCTGTGGCATTCTTCATGATTATAACGTGTGTTACGTCGTGACAAATATTTTCGCTCGTTTGTCGTTGGTGCACGTACACTCAGTATGCGAGTGGAATTATAAAACTTTAACGACGGTAAAATACCAGTTGCTGATTAGTTTATATTAGGCTTTTTAAGTAAAAAACTATAAGTTCTTTGTGGATTAGTGGTAGTGTAGGGGTACAATGTGCTCTATTGGTTCGACCACATTTCTCAGGTTGTAAACATATCGAGTGCCCGGAGCTTAATATCGATTGAGGTGTGGATTGGTTAATTTTTCAAGGAGCAGTTGTTCGTACCTCATCCAATACAGGACATTATTATGGGCGGTATTTTTTAGCGCTGTGGTATTAGAAATTTAGCATTTCGATTTGTACATTTAGCCCCTCCTCTCTCTCTCTCTCTCTCTCTCCTTTTTTACAATTTGTTTTACGACAGATAGGTGTACATTTAGCATTTTTGTAGCGTTTATACTGTACATTTGTACTTAAGTGTTGTATAGCATTTCGAAGAAACGTACAATTTGAGTTAATCCTCATAAATAGGTAATCCACAGCCTGTTTCCAGTCATTCCACCGGGTCAGGAATGGAATGAATGAAGCCCCCCATGTAGCGGCGAGCATAGGATTTATGTCGGCTGCCGAAGCCTGTCGCACTCCTCTCGGGCAATGATTCATAACTGACAGATGAAATGATATTGGAGAGTGTTGCTGGAATGTAAGATGATAGGGAAAACAGGAGTCTGCGGAGAGAAGCCTGTTCCGCATCCACTTTGTCCATCACAAATCTCACATGGAGTGATCGGGATTTGAACCACGGAACATAAATAGATCATAGTCATGTAAAATTAAAATCGCGTTTGTATAACTTACCATCATGCTGTTATCTGCTGTCCATTTCACAACATTGTCTAGATCTTTTTGTAGTTGTTCACAGTCCAGTAACTTATTTATTTCTCGATACAGTATAGCATCATCTGTGATTCCAGTTCCTTACTCGTATTATTTATGTATATAAGAAAATACAGAGGTCCAATAATACTGCCTTGCAGGACACCCCTCTTAATAATTCCAGGACATACCATATTAACGGCTAGTGGATCTACTACTGGTTACTCGATACCAGGAACTAGATTTAAACAGTTAACCCGGTCTTCACGTAGGATTGAAATGTACGTGGGAGAAGTGGGTCCTCGTTCCACTGACATGTTGATGCGGTGGTCTTAACGAGTCTGTTTGAAGATCTAACTTCTACAATCGTACATACAATTGTTTCTCTATAAAATTCGTCGCTTTTCCTGTGTACACATTTTCTATGTTTAGGCTTAGTGTCGCGACAGCTAATGGTTTAGGGTGTGACAGCTGAATGGCCTCATCACTGGTTTCTCGTCGGTTCAGCCTGTCTGTTAAGTATTCACCGCATAGGCTAGTTGGATCCTCAAATAGCACCACCGAAGTTTATGCGGTTATAAAAAGGTGAAAATCGTATCGTAGCTTAAAAATAAATATAATACAGCTGTTTAAACTCCGTTCGAGCATCTTATTACCGCCACAGTGCCGCAGTAGTCTAGGACAGGTAAGATTAGGAACTGCACTACGTTGTATTTTAAGATGTTTAGGTACTTTAAGTGAAGACAGATTGTGCCAGGACTCGATCACTCAACCTTAAGTGTGGAAGACAGGTACCGCAGTACACAGTCGACCAGTACGTGGGTAGTTCAGAACACGAAATGGCATGCAAATAAACTGTCTGCATATGTTTCTGTAGTTGCTGTGACCACCTGACTGCGGGTTGTGTAGAGTAGATGCTCTTCAGCGACATGTGGCAGTGGTAACTATTGTATTTAAAGTCCCTCAACATTTTTCATAATACGAATTCATAATCATTGCAATGCACTATCCGTTACCAACATTGTGCCTTTACCAGGCAGGTTTAACAGGCACAATAACATTTAAATATTTGTATTTCTCCTTCACACATAACCGCTGTAGGTCATTAATGTATGTACACACTTGCTGTAGTATTCTGGGTCCTTGTAGTGACTTATAATTTTAGACAGATTAATTAAAAAAAAATAGAATTCCCATGGAAAGCAACGACTGAAACATAAACAGAAGGCACAGTTCTTACATTAGTTGCTTACGCCAGTCCCACAATGTGGAAGACGTGAAATATTGTAAAAGGGTAGAAACAAATCCTTATCATATTAGATGACGTAGTTATCGAAGTTTTAACCGCCGATAAGATATAGACAAGGTATTCTATCTGGTTGCACTCACTCTAGAGTTACGAAGATAGCGGTAAACGCACATAAACTCGCTTATGTAACTGATATCTGTATTTACTGTACATATTGTTATTACAGAAATGTTTGCCTCCAGTTGAATTTTACTTTGATTGCTGTACATTTTTATTTTTTATTAACACTCAACGTGATTTTCGGGTAAGAAATGAATAAGATGATTTAGGGACTTGATAAAATTCCTGTATGTTGGTCTTAGAGTAGTTAACTTTTTCTCCTTCTAGAGAAGGTTTTATTTACAGTGGAACTTCGATATCGCGAATCACCTCGGGAGTTAAATTTTATTTCGAGTTATCCAAATTTCGGGATATAGAGAATACCGTTTCTGAGCATGTATCTACGAGCTTATACTGAATAAATTTTTTTACCAGTATTTAAAAATATTTACATTAACTCTATTTTACGGCATCACTTTAATTATAACCCTTATTATAGTAAGGTTTTAGAAGACAGGATGCAGGAGATACAGTAATGAAAGAAGAAACTTACCTCGGTTAACACCTTTGGAAAATATTCGTTACCCTTTTCTTTTTGTTACTGTTAACCTTTCCTCCCTTCGAGTTGAAACTTCTCGCCAATACCACGCAGCCGAGATTAGTAAATGGAGCTTATCATCCGCGATTTCCAGGGCTGGTTTCATATGTGACTGGTAGTTAATTCACACCCGAGAAACAGCGAGCTTCGCCGATTTTCTGATCATCAGAAATTTTAGTTTTTGGTTGCCATCATATTAGCTCCCAGCGTCACTGTAAACCTTTCTTCACTTGTAAAATGTTCCTCACAAACCACAAATGCCGTATTGCAAAGTTAGTGTTGCACAAAATTCGAGTTACAGAGTATGTTTCGCTTCAAAGAAGGAATATTTTTCTTCGAGAAATCGAGAAATTCGTGTAATCTAATTTCGAGTAACAGAGAAATAAATACACGTGAAGAATAGGACAAACGGCCAAGAAATTTAATTTACTTCGAGATACTGAAAATTCGAGTAATCGAGGTTCGAGATTTCGAGGTTCGAGATATCGAGGTTCAACTGTGTTTCCATTTGATGAATTTGTTGAGTTCTCCGAAGACCGTAAAAGTAGTTAGTGGGACGTAAAGCAAATAACATTATTATTATTATTATTATTATTATTATTATTATTATTATTATTATTATTATTATTATTATTATTATTATTATTATTATTATTATAAATTTGTTGAGCCTGTGCGTGTAAATCTATACTCCATAATACTTCAAGAAGAGTTACGCCCACAACCCGAAAGACAGTGTGCTTTAGACTCTAAAATGCTTAAATAAATACTTAAACATTACGTACGCACTTCTTCAAGACAGCACACAGTAAATCACTTTATTCTTGGTTTTCATACATTGTGCTATTCTAACGCGCATATTCCCAACGTACAGAAATGAGGTTAGGATTGACAGAATGCTTAGAGATTTCGAATGAAGTATTAATTGTTTACGGAAATACTGTAATACAAATTATGCATTGTTAGATATCTTAACTTCCCTTTTAACATTGTCAAGTCGAAATCTCTCCATTTTTCACATAGACTACTTGTAACAAAATCTCCCTATTGTCTGAGCAGCTTAATGTATTTTGAGGATTGTAAATAGGCAGTGCACCGACATCTGGAAGGGAATCTGAGAACGGTTCTTGTACTTAATATAAGTACTTGTATCATTTGTATGCATCGAGGGTTGTTGTTTGTTAACTAAATAAATGTATTGAACGCATGCTTGCTGTGTTGTGTTTTATAGCTAACAATATAGAAGCTTGTAGGTAAAGGTCTCTTTTTAAGTTGTTAGCACAGTAGAACTTCGTTACAGCGACATCCAAGGGACCTGATAAATTGTGTCGTTATAAACGAGTGTCGTTGTAACCGAGATTTATGATAAGGTGGAAAATAATATTTAATTAGGCTTATTGAACGTATTTACTTTCAAGCCTGACATTAAAGTGCAGAATTGAAGCATGTTCACCATAAATTATAGTTCCTTATGTATTAAATGACATAAAAGCTCTAGCTTTTTCATTTAGGAATCGTGAGTAATTTATGTCCCTTCTTCTCCTGTCACTTTGGACCGAACATAAAAGTTTTAGCTTCTTCATTTAGGAATCGTGAGTAATTTTTATCCCTTCTTCTCTTGTCACTTTGGGCCGATGACCTTCGATGTTAGGCCCCTTAAAACAACAAGCAAGCTCCTGTCACTTTCTAAATTACGTTATATGTTGACAACTTGCGTCACAAATTCACTGCACCTTCCCCTAGCTTTGTAGAATATATTGACAATTCTTCTTCACCTTCTCCCAATTAACCTGGGCATCGGCATTTTGTATGGAATCAGCCCAGTTGTACGGCTGGATGCCTTTCCTTACGCCAACCCTATGTGGAAGGTTTGTGTGTTTCTGTAGTGGTTTGTATTGCGTGTAGATGAAGATAAGTTTTAAGACGAACTAAAACAATAAATCAAGCGCAGTTAAAATCCCCGACACGGTAGGGAATGGAACCCGCGGTCCTCTGAACCGAATACTACATCGCTGACCATTCAATCAAAGAGCGTACAGTATGTTCCTAGCTCTGATGACTTCGAAAGCATCATCCACTGTTGGTATAGACTTTTCTTTTTTTAATGATAATTGTTCGTGGCGTCGACCTCTGCAGATCTTTTGCCACTACTTTCACCATATGATATGAACCTGCGTATAAGTGTAATTGCGGAAGTGTAGAGTGTTGAATGTGAGGAAAGGAACGTTAACGTTAAGGAGGACACGAACACCCAGTCCCCAGGCCAGGGATATTAATCATTTACAATTAAAAACCACTGACCCAGCCGGAAATCGAACCCGGGGCCGCTGGGTGACAGGCGGTCGCGTTGCCCTCTACATCGTGGGGCCGGACAACTTTTCTCCTTACTCTTCTTCCTCCTCTCCAAGGACACTTTGCTCCTTAGCCTTCTCCGCTTACCATACCGTTGTCCGCTTCTGCTTCCGTTATAATTAGGCTATCGTCTATTGTTTCACGTGTCCCATTTTCGGCAGCAATTCAGATAACGGCAAGTTATCATCGCTGTCGCAGACATCTTCAGCTTTGGCGGTATTTATTTCTTCAGTGGCGTGGCGAAAACTCTTATGCATATTGAGGTGTGAAATAATGTTATATCCGAGGTAGTCACCCTGTATTTCTTGTCGTATTAAGCAAGGCTGAAAAAACACTTTCCTTGTGAGGAGTAAATTATGTTTGTGCCACATAATACTTGAGCTATAGAAGAAGCGTCGCTGTAAAACAAATGTCTCTGTTACCATAGCAAGTATGGCTCTCATGTTTGGTTGCATGAGTTTACACATTCTATCATTTTCTAACTATTTTGACATAAATATGTCTTATGGCGGAAAATTTGCGTTACGGAAGTTAGCGTCACAAAATGTGTGACGGAAGTGTAACCATAGCAACCGTGATGTAAGGTATGGATGGTCAGACATTGTTACGTAGCAACCGTGCTGGCTATGTCTTGTGGCTGGTGGTCATTTTAAATTACCAGCCGTTGATGGATGGCCATGACTGAGAGACATATTTATATCATTATTTGACTTTGCAAAGGGAAAAGTGGTTTCTTTTTAAATGAAATGTGTTCCTGTAAGCTCACAAACTACCAAGCTAGATAATATTTTCATTTAATTTCCTGGCGGGGTACGATGAGCCTCGCAGACGGTCACGCCGTCTCTAAGGCCAGGGAGAGATTTGTATTGGTGATGCGGAGAAGCTGAGGTGGGTGCGGCCGTGGCCTATACTACGAACTCTTCCGGCATTCGCATTAGTGCAGGAGAATGGATAAACACGAAAAAAAATTCTCAGGACAACCGACGGTGGGGACCAGCCCCTCCGTCCCCCGTGAACTGGCTGCTGTTAAACGGAAGTCTATTCTACTTGATGTAATATTCAGTTGTTTAGAGAAGTGATAAAACAGAATCATAGAACAGAAAATCACTTACTTCTGGAATTAAGCAATGAATGCATGAATGGCGTGTGGTCTCCGGAGAGGTCTGGTGCAGGTCCTTTGATTTGACGTCCGTAGGTGACCTGCGCGTCTTGATGGGGATGAAATGATGGTGAAGACGGCACATACACCCAGTCCCGGTGCCAGGGGAATTAACCAATTATGGTTAGACTTCCCGACCCTGTCGGGATTCGAACCCGGGACCCCTGTGCCAAAGGCCAGCACGCTAACCATTTAGCTATGGAGCCGGACTTGAACTAAGCAGAGTTACATAATGTCCTGCTTCTTTCATATTACGTAAAGTAAACAGAAACTCAACTTCAGTTATCATCATCATCATTAGAATTACAAAATATGCAAGCAAATATTCCCTAAAAACTAATTGAATATGACCGAAAAAAGGTAAAATATGACGGACATTTTAGGGATAGGTAGCAAGTACAGTATTATAGTACCCTATTACTAACAATGAACCTGCCAAAAAGTGATTAGTGGTATTGCAGCAGAAACATTTAATCATACAAACTGACAGAGCTGCAGTAGGTAGGCCCTACGTTAAAGCCTTGTACATTCATTCAGTATCATAGCCCTGAGGCATAGTTCTCACTCTGTTTTCCTAAATAAAAAAAATAAAAAAACAATAGACCCCGATAGTATCTGTCGGCGTATGTTCGTACAGCGCCTCCTTTCAATTTTCGGAATCATATTATCTTTTAAACCTGCTACATATCTGTTTTGGAGAGAGAGAGAGAAAGAAAAGTACATCCACTACAGTATTTCGAAATCCTGTGTTTGAAACCTCCACGCAGATAACATAATATACGTACCTTGTTACCTTGTTAAAATTGACGCCTCAATTTAAACAAAAATACACACACTATGACCAAATATGACGTTATATCAACAAAATCATCAAAATATGACCAAAGCAATAAAAATAGCCGAAATATACGTTTATATGCAACATAAAAATGCTTTAAACGGGGCAGGGATCCTTCATTCTCAGTTGTTTTTCACATTTCGAGTAAAATGGCCTCAGAAAAGAAATATGACTTTTTCTTTACACGCGAACCGTAATAATAATAATAATAATAATAATAATAATAATAATAATAATTGACCGGGCGAGTTGGCCGTGCGGTTAAGGCACGCGCTATGGTGAGTTTGCATCCGGGAGATAGTGGGTTCGAGTCCCACTATCGGCAGCCCTGGAGATGGTTTTCCGTGGTTTTCCATTTTCACACCAGGCAAATGCTGGGGCTGCACCTTAATTAATGCCACGGCCACTTCCTTTCCGCTCCTAGACCTTTCCTATCCCGTCGTCGCCATAAGACCCATCTGTGTCGGTGCGGCGTAAAACAAGTTGTATAATAATAATAATAATAATAATAATAATAATAATAATAATAATAATCTTCATTATTAACATCATCATCATCTCGGACTGTTATGTCCTTCAGTATCCTGTCTGTAAGCGTCTGTGAACTAACTCTGCGCTTCCACAATCCTCTGTTTGCAACTAGCTCCGTGACCTGGTTTATTTCTACACATCTTATCTTTCAATCATTGGAAGCTGATTCTGCACATACCGAGCAAGTTTAGGTCAAGTAGCTGTCAGCTTGCATTCAGGATATAGAGGGATTCGATTTCCACTGTCAGCAGCCCTGAAGATGATTTTCCGTGGTTTTCCATTTTCACACCATACAAATGCTGGGGCTGTACACTGATTGATGCCACGGTCCCTTCCTTTACGCCCCAGCCCTCTACCATCCCATTGTTGCCATAAGACCTATCTGTGTCGGTGCAATGTACAGCAGATTCTAAAATATTAAAAAACAAAACATTCTAACCAGTGTCGCCTTGATCTTCCTTTGCTTCAACCTCCATTGTAGATTCCATTACTCTGCTAGGTATCCTGTCCTCCACCTTCGTCTTACATGACTCCACGAACGAAGCCAGTTTATACGCACAAATTCATTCATCGAGATCATTCGTAATTTAGCCTTCATCTCCTCATTCCGAGCTGTTACTTTCTACTGAGGTTTCTTACCAACTGACACCATCTGGAATCGCCATGCCATACTCACTGATTTCTTTTATATTCACAGTCCGCATTACGTTGCACCGACACAGATAGGTCTAGGAAATGACCGTGGCCTTAATTAGGGTACACCCCCAGTATTTGCCTGGTGTTAATATGGGAAACTGCTCACATACGACAGCCTCGTGCCGGTAGATTTTCTGGAACGTAAAAGGCCTGTGTAGTGTAGTGTTTTAGCGTGATTACCTGGCACCCCCGGAAGCCCGGGTTCGATTCCCGGCTCTGCCACGACATTTGAAAAGTGGTACGAGGGCTGGAACGGGGTTCACTCAGCCTCGGGAGGTCAACTCAGTAGAGGGGTTTCGATTCCAACCTCAACCATCCTCGAAGTGGTTTTACGTGGTTTCCCACTTCTCCTCCAGGCAAATGCCGGGCTGGTACCTAACTTAAGGCCACGGCCCCTTCCTTCATTCTTCCTTGTCTACCCCGTCCGATCTTCCTATCCCCACGCAAGGCCCCTGTTCAGCATAGCAGGTGAGGCCGCCTGGGCGAGGTACTTGTCCTCGCAAGTTTTATCCTCCCAACCCAAAGTTGGACAATGTCTTTGGGGCGGTAGAGGTAGTATCACTCGCTGAGTCCGAGGGAAAACCAATCCTGGTGGGTAAACGAATTAAAAAAGAAAGAAAGGGCCAATAATTTCCCCCTTGGTACTCTCTCATATGCTTTCTTTTGATCTACGAAACACGAAACTGTGTTTCTTTCGCACCATTTATCAGTTACATATCTTCTTCTACTTCCCGAACCATATCCTCATTGGATGTCGGCTGTCATCAGGACAGTCTTGTTCTTGTTCTCAGCAACTCGGAAAAGAGTGGGGGTATTGAGCCCATACCATTCTCCTAGATTCCGTAGATTCCCCTACTTCTCCTTCCTTCAATTTTACTTTGTAAGATAAGCTGAAGGAGTCTGTATTTATCATTTCAAATGATGTGGTCAAAGTACTCATGTTTCTTATTTTCGCTGTTGCGCATGTCCTCTTTGTTCAGGCGTTGGAGTACTTCAGTGTCACGTATTCTGTCAACCCGTGATATTCTGTGCAAACGTCGGTAGCACCACATCTCAAAGGATCGAAGTTCTTTGGTGGTATTTTCTGTAATGGTACACGTCTCGGCACCATAAAGTAAGACAGAAAATACATAGCACCGAAGTAAACGGAGACGGAGAATGATCTTAAAGTCCCTGTTTCAGAAAAGTTTGCTCATTCTCTTGAATGCAGTCCTTGCCTGTTCAATGAGGAACCTAATTTCAACAGCATTGTTCCATCTGCGATCAAGTACGCTGCCGAGATACTTAAAGTGCGGGACGTGTACTGAAAATCTGGTCCTGACAGCCCCTCTGAAAGCACACTGGTTTTTATCTTACTCTACACCATTAATCGAATTTTATATAAAATGTAAATTATGAATAATCTTAGTTGAGTAATAAAATAAATGCTAAAAGCAGCTCTAAGAATTTCAAAGTTCCGGCTGCATGGACTTCAGAGATACAGGAACTTAAGCTTGTCAATAATTTTATCATAGGCGAGATATGGCTTTCAACTACCCTTATATTATATTCCAGTGGACTCAATCCTATCGTTAATCGATTAATCTAGTACATTATCGATTACCGTGTGTTAGCTTTTGTTTTTAATGTGTTTAATTTTAGCTCTCGACTAAAATACATTCAGGACGACCTCGACAGATAAGATAGCAATATAATTTATTAAGTATTGAAGCATGCAATTACCGTGTGTATGCATAGTGGAGCTGGGGCTGTTTTTCATTCTTAACAGGCAGGTAGGTTCGTAAGCTGTTCTGTCCCTTTAAAACGATTATACGCCCGGGAATATTTCATCAGCGGCTGGGCACGATTAATTAAAGCGCGCCTACAAATACATATTGATGATCGTGAGCTCTGTGGCCACCCACATATAACTCTTCGTTCACTGCTCGCTCTCGATAACACTCGCCATGTTATGAATAAACTGAACCTCTTTTTTACTTTATATTTTTAATATATCTGCCATTTTTACGAAATGACTTCCTTCCCGTAGGCGACCTGCGCGTCGTGATGAGGATGAAATGATGATGAAGACGACACATACACCCAGCCCGCGTGCCAGCGAAATTAACCAATCATGTTTAAAATTCCGTACCCTGCCTGGAATCGAACCCGGGACCCCTGTGACCAAAGGCCAGCACGCTAACCATTTAGCCATGGAGCCGGACAAGGCTGACAGTTTCAATTAATCCTTCCTTGCTGTTTCCTCTTCCGTACTTTCCAGTATTCCTTCATCAGCCTCGTTTAGTTCTATACATCTTATCTTTAATTCTATAGAAACCGAGTCTAACCACCTCTTACCCTTCGTAACCGAGTCAGTTATTCTCCTTGGTAACCTGTCCTCCATCCGCCTCACATGAGCCTATCATCGAAGCCGGTTTATGCGTACAGCTTCTGAGCATTTTATCTCCTCATTCCGAGTATCCTCCTGCCATTCTTCTCTCCTGTTCGTACCAGTAATCATTATCGCAAGTAGCCGCGCGGTTTGGGTCACTTAGCTACCAGCTTGTATTCGGGAGATAGTGGGTTCGAACTCCGAACCCCACTGTCGGCAGCCCTGAAGATGATTTTCCCTGGTTTCCTATTTTCGTATGAGGCAAATGTTGGGGCTGTACCTTAATTAAGCCCACTGTCGCTTCCTTTCCACTCCTAGACCTTCCCTATCCCATAAACGCCATAAAACCTATCTCTTTCGGTGCGACGTCAAATACATTGTTACTTCTAACTTAATAAGATATCCTGAATCCACTCAGCTTTTACTTCCGTAAAGCAAACTTTGTGTAAAGATAGTTTCGTCCGGGAGCTCACTTTCTTCTTTTGATCACTCCATTACCTTTGCTGCACCTTCATTCAATCTCACTTACAATACTACCACCATGGGAGAACACACACCCTAATTACTTGAAATTATCTGTTCCAGCTTTGTATTCCAAACTTGACATTGAATTCTCTTAGATGTCTTGCTTACCGACATCAATTTAGTCTCGGAAAGGCTGATTTTCATATCATACTCATTGCACCTATTTTCAGGTTCCACAATATTAGACTGTAGGCTTTCGGCACAATCTGCCACGAAGACCAAATCGCTAGCATAGGCCACCTAACTGAATCCCTCCCTGCCACTTTATACCTTTTAGTAGATAATCCATATAAACTATGAACAACAAAGGTGAAAGATTACAGCCTTGTCTAACACCTCTAAGTACCTTGAACCAAGCACATTCTACCATCAATTCTCATTGCACCTCAATTGTCAACATAAATACCTTTGACTGATTTGAGATTTTTATTCACCATGTAAAATAGTGCTCGTAAATGTAGGTATAGATTCATTCATCATAGGAGTCGACTGTTTGAATGGCACGGCCTTGAACTGAGCATACTGTTCTAATGGTGGGCATAGTGTTCATTTTAATATTTAAAAAATAAATACATTCAACGTAGTGTGATATAACATATTGTATGGTACGCAGGAGAAAATGGTTCACTTTTCGTTTTTAAATCCGGCTTCACCTAGCCTGTGTTGTTGTTGGAGTAATCAGTCCATAGACGGGTTTGATGTAGCTCCGCACGCCACCCTAACCTGTGCTAACCTTTTCATTTCTACGTAACTGCTGCATCCTACATCTGCTCTAATCTGCTTACCATATTCATATCTTGGTCTACCTCTACCGTTCTTACCGCCTACACTTCCCTCAAAAACCACCTGAACAAATCCTGGGTGTCTTAACATGTATCTTATCATGCTATCTATTCTTGTCGTCAGATTTAGCCAAATCGATCTCTCACCAATTCGATTTTATCTTTTCATTCATGATTCGATCTACCCATCTCTCTATCAACATTCTTCCGTAACATCACATTTCAGAAGCTTTTATCCTCTTTCTCTCTGAGCTAGTTAACGTCCATGTTTCGCGTCCATATAATGCCACGCTCCAGACGGAGGTCTTCTAAAACATATTTCTAATTCTTATATCAATGTTTGAAGGGAGCAAATGCCGTTTCTTAAGAAAAGCCTTATTTGCTTGTGCTAGTCTGCATTTTATGTCCTCCTTACTGCTGCCATCGTTAGTTATTTTACTACCCAAGTAACAATATTCGTCTACTTCCTTTAAGACTTCATTTTGTAATCTAATATTTCCTGCATCACCGGACTTCCTTCGACTGCACTCCGTTACTTTTGTTTCGGACTTATTTTCTTTCATCTTACAACTATCCTATATCCTCCGCATATTTCATAACCTTGTTCCTGGCTTCCTGTCTTTTATTTACATTCGTACACATGTTTGATCTCTTTGCATTACAGGTACTAACCACCATTTTGTTCCCTGTCTCTTTCTGTGATTATTCTGTGCTCCTTGCCTTCTCCAACCTATATAATTCATTTCCCTCTTTCTGTGCTTCTGGTCTTCTCCCTATTCCGCGCCTACACTCTCCACATCAAGACGGAGGACCTCTCAAGATTGTCCTCTTCATTGTGTGTGAATGTCTGCTCTTCTGATGAGGTAGAGACGAGCTTGTGGGGGGGCTGAGAACAAATGGATGTAGAAGAACCGGGATTGATGAGGTCAGAGCTCATCTCTGAAGACGGCAGTGTATGAAGATGTGGACGGTGCCATTGTCCTGTTGTGTCTTGCTTTTTCTTATCTCTCCGTTATTTTGCTCTTTTCTGCACACTCATTTTCCGTTATGTGCAATGCTAGGATTTTCTTTTAATTGGTTCACAACAGACATTGCTAACTTGTACGGAAATCCTTATCATAATTCCCGCACTGTAGAAATACTAATTTATTACGTCATTTCTCGTCTTTTTTGCCATTTTGTATTTTTATGTCAGTTTACAAAACTATACGTCATTATTTGGTCATTTTATGGAATTTATCAGACTATTTTATATTTTTGAGTCATTTTCTTACATGTTTGATGATTTTGAAACATTTATGCTTGTGTTATTGAATATTATCGCAACTTTAAGTGAGGATGAATACGGAGACTTGAACATCTTCACAACGCTTTGTCAATCTGGGGACTAAAGAAACTTTGTTCACTACTTAATTCCTGGAAATGTCCACATTCCAGGAGAGACACCTCCAGTTGGAGAAGTCTTCCTCGTGAACAGTCAAGATTTTCTTCTGAAGACGTGGAACAATGTTCTCTGAGAAACGCAAGGAGTTTTACCGTGTTTTCTGACATGACTGTTACTGCTTATAACTCTTGGTCACTAATCAGTATTTAATGCATTTATTTACTCTGCTGTATGTACAACAATAAGACTTTACGAGCAAAAACACATCATCTTAATGAATTCGCGATATCGGATTTCTCCTTTCTTTTTTTCTGTTATTTCTTTTGTCTCTTGTCTTTCACTGCCTTCTAAAATCTGCTACATGACAAAAGCCCAACATCTTATTATCATGTCTATAACATAAATATAGGCTGTACCATCTCGATTAGTAAATTGATTGTAAAATTTAATTTAAAATTTGTCATTTTTTAAAGTTTTCGCAGCCTTTTACTGGATTTTTGCTGTTATTGTATAGATCATTTTTTTTTTAATGTTTGGATCATCAAAATCTTTGCCCTGGTTATGTGTATTCCTAATCTTGTTCTCAGGGTTGCCACTTTTTGATGTAAGAAATAAGGAACATTTACCGAAAAATACGGGATTCTTCTCCAAAATAACGGATAGTTCATAAATACTTCAAAATCAAACGTTAGATACCAATTTCAATTAGATTATAATTATTTTCATTAACAGAATGAGATACTTATTGAAATTCATAAAAGAAACTAACTTACACCCTCGTAACAGTACAATGCATTAGGTATGACAAAACATGCAGAAGAAACAGTGTTAGAACAATATTATTTCTCCATTTGTACTTCACATTTGACATAGCTAACTTTAAACTTGCGCTGTCTACCTGCATCATGGCATGGAACTCTCTACAAGACATGTTCATGTTTACAGTAATTAGTAGTTCACTTTAATCAGATCTACTGAACACCTTTTGGTACTGTTTGACCACTTCTTAGACATTAAGAAGAAAGTGCGTTCAACAAATGCATTTAACCCATGAACGCTCATTACAGAAAACAAAAGTTTTTCTAATTCTATTAGTTTATGTTGTCCTTTACGACTAGTAAACACTGACAACCACTTGTTTGAGGCATCTTCTGTACTCTCCAAAATACTGGCAGGAATGATCCTAACAAGACAAAACTCTCCTCAATATCAGTTATTTCAGTTAATTGGAGGGATTGATAACTTCACAATTTACGTAGATTTAGTCTCAAACAGCATGAACAATCACGTTGAAAACTGGAATGGAAGACTTACGGAAGTACGCGGCGGAAGACGAGGTAAATGACCCTGCATGCTCAGCTTTACCAGCAAATGGCGAGACATCAAGAGATTTCCTTCTTCTGAGACTCCAAAGAGAAAAAAATGAGCTACTGTGGTGCTCAAATCAAATACGGATTTTAAAATATTTAGAGACAGAAAAAAAAAGACAAACGCTCGTTTTTATGAGACAGCAGTTCATAATACGGGACGCAAAATTTTCATCTCAAATACGGGATGTCCCATACAATACAGAACAAGTGGCAACGCTACTTGTTCTTAGCTTTCTTTCATTGACTAATATTAACAGAAATGAAATGAAATTAAATGAAATGGCATATGGCTTTTAGTGCCGGGAGTGTCCGAGGACATGTTCGGCTCGCCAGGTACAGGTCTTTTGATTTGACTCCCGTAGGCGACCTGCGCGTCTTGATGAGGACGAAACGATAATGAAGACGACACATACACCCAGCCCCTTTGCCGGCGAAATTAACCAGTGAGGGTTAAAATTCCCGACCCTGCCTGGAATCGAACCCGGGACCCCTGTGACCAGTACGCACGCTAAGCATTTAGCCATTGAGCCGGACTGTATTACAGAACTAGAAACCGCTTGTTTAATATGCAGTAATTTCAATTTTAAATTAATCTGTGGTAATTTTGAGTAGTTAATAACAGCGTGGTTAGTTGGTTCAAGTCCCTTTGCTGAACCCCCCCCCCCCACAGAATTCAATTTCAAATCTCTCCGCAGTGCTCGTATGGCACTGTTGATGGGTATGCCGTCGTCGGATAGGGCGTTAAGCCTTGAACAGACAGATCTCTTGGTGTTATTCAACAGTAGTAAGCTATGAGCCGACACTGGGTTTCACTTTCTTCCCACCTCATTATTATTATCGTCCCAAAGACCAGAGTGTGGGCCTTCGTATCCCAAGAGAGTGGGAGTTTTGAAGGGCAGAAAAATATCAGTTCCGCAGTCCATGTGGCACGGTGTTTGCATGTAAAAGACACATTTGGTGTTGTTCCGACAAAATCAGTTAAGTCATCCATAGATCGCCCGGCAGAGAGCCGTTTTTCTGCCATGGTAAAGTAAAATAGAACATCGAAATTGATACGCAGGCAGCCCATATGTCTGCACGTGATAGCTGTGACAAAACGATTATTAACATTAGTAATACAGTAAAACCTTCCTTTAACGGAGTCTTTATGAACCGAAAAACTGTCCATATCGGAAAATTTTCCCGGTCCCGTGAATTATGGTTTAATATTCATGCAAGTTAATCTGTATTTAGCAGAACCTGTCTAACGCGGAAACGGAAGGGAATTTTGCCACTATAAAGAAAAAATATAAATTTCCTTTCTAACTCTTTCCAATACATGTGTCCGGCTACATGGCTAAATGGTTAACGTGCTGGCCTTTGGTCACAGCGGCCCCGGGTTCGATTCCCTGCAGGGCCGGAAATTTTAACCATCACTGGTTAATTTCGCTGGCACGACGGATGGGTATATGTGTCGTCTTCATCATCATTTCATCCTCATCACGACGCGCAGGTTGCCAAAGGGTGTCAAATCAAACGATCTGCATTTGGCGAGCCGAACATATCCTCGGACACTCCCGGCACTAAAAGAGAAATGCCATTTCAATTCAGTACATGCGTATTCAAAATTGATCTAAGATGACCGAGATACTGATTGCTGCAACGAACTCTCGAACAGTGTAATTATGGTAATGTCAGTGCAGAAGATTCAATGGCCATTGATACAGAATTTGAGTCAGAGGCGGCGTTAGAAAATATCGAGAAATTTGTCACCCGTCAGCTCCAAGAAAAGGAAACAGAAATTGATGGCGATGAAGACGAGAACGAAGACAATGAAGAAGATGGTTTATGTAACGTGAGGTGTTACCAACTTGCCCTATCAGCCGTAAAGAACATTCCGTCTATTTCGCTAACGAAAAATGACGCGGAATTGTTCGACGTTATTTGCCGTGCCTGTATTTTAATTGAGAACCGTGCTACCAGGGATAATTGTGTCCAAAGCGAACTCGATAGCTGCAGTGGCTTAAGTGCGGCCAGTATTCAGTAATCGGGAGATAGTGGGTTCGAACTCCACTATCGCCAGCCCTGAACGTGGTTTTCCATGGTTTCGCATTTTTACACCAGAAAAATGCTAGGGCTGTACCTTAATTAAGGCCACGGTCGCTTTCTTCCCACTCCTAGCCCTTTCCTGTCCCATCGTCGCCATAAGACCTGTCTGTGCCGGTGCGAAGTAAACCACATTGTTAAAAAAAAAATGTGTTCAGCGTACAATTCTGGATTACTGGAAGAAGTAAATGGCAGTACTGTACAGTGTTACTGTTGCTGTTATTTCTGTAAAACATGTAATATGTTACTGTACTACTGTGCACAGGTTCTAAGCAAGAATATATTTCTGTTAGAGCTCATGAGCTAGAATATATAAGTGTGTGATTAGAGTCATTATTGTATCTATTGAAAATCCACAACCTGTTTCCAGTCCTTCGACTGGGTCAGGAATGGAATTAATGAAACCCCCCATCTAGCGGCGAGGATAGGAGTTGTGCCGGCTGCCGAAGCCTGTCGTACTCTTCTTGGGCAAAGATTAATGAATGACAGATGAAATGAAATGATAGTGGAGAGTGTTGCTGGAATGAAATATGATAGGGAAAACCGGAGTACCCGAACAAAAACCTGTCCCGCCTTCGCTTTGTCCAGCACAACTCTCACATGGAGTGACCGGGATTTGAACCACGGAACCCAGCGGTGAGAGGCTGCCGCCTGAGCCACGGAGGCTTACCGCACAAAATCATAAATAAATATAAATAAATATGCTGCTGGATTATCTAACGGAGGTATGCACTTATGATTTTTATGTTATTTTTTACCACCTCTATGAACCGGAATCTTGTACACAGCGAAGAAGAATTTCCGGTCCCTCGGGTTTCTGCTGAGGATATGTTTTACGGTATTTAATTTCATCACCACATACAGTACTACACAACACACATCATCACACTGGGTACAGTAACACATACACTCGGCAGTTATCTTTGCCTCTGAGGCATACAAAAATGATGTGTACAGATAAATGAATATCGCAAACCGCCCATCTTCACGGCCAATGGACTCGTATCCAAGAACCTGGGTATATAACAGGGTTATTGAGTGATACTTTGTTTTCTTTGGAAGTGAAGGGAGATTTTCAGCAAATTATTATTTGCTGCTTTACCCGAAATAAATAGCATCGCTTACTTTCCCGTCTGGGTAAGTTTCCTTCCTGGTGATCAATGTCAGCCGGAGCTAGGCCGGACTTTCACTTTGTCTCTCCTCGCTTTGTGGGTGTTCGAACAGCAGCCAACATGCGACCTCCAACCGGTCTTGATCGAGTAATAATTATAATAGTCTTCTTCTTTCTGGCTATTTTTTATTACCTGGAGTCGACACTAGGTATGGGTTGAGTCCAGTTTCACGGCCGGATGGATACCTCTCCTGAAGCTAACCTTAAGTAAAGCCTTTCCATAACCGCACATGAATGAAAACAACCGTATTTCTAAAGTGTAAACCGTTCAATACCAAGATGCTGTAATTAAATTAAAAGTTTAAATAATGTTCGGTGAAAATACAAGAATTGATAAACACGTCATTACGTATGTTTTAAATGCAAAGAATAAATTCCACTGGAATTTATCAGCACTGCTTTGGCGGCAACAGTTTAGGGACTGCTAGTCACGAGAAGGAATGTGTTTGTGGAATTATTTAACGTCCGATCCTTGTACTCAGCTAGCGATAACTTATCATCTGCAATGGAACTCAGTTGTTATGTATGTCCACATGAAAGGCTACTTGTTTGATGGGTTACAATGATGTCTCTCATGACCGCTAGGCAGTTCTCGCGCAGAAATGAAACGTCAAGTTCCAAGGTACGAAGCGCCAATTACAGAATTCAAGACTCTACCAAAAGCAGTGGAAATGTTTATTGCAGATATTAGAATATATACGCTACAGAAAAGACGCGAAACACCATCCGACTTGATACGTTATAAAATGGAGGGAACATACATGTAAGGGAACCGAACTTGAAAATTCAGGTCCCATGACGACTGGGCGCTCGGTATTTTTCGATCTCTGTGTAAAGGGATGTGTTCACACTCGACTCGAGAAGTTTCGGTTGGAGAGGCATGGTGCGGGTATTTTTCTCGTAGACGGCCTTTTAGGCGACCTACATGATTTCTAATGCCGAATTCGTCACACACACACACACACACACACACACACACACACAGGGAGAGAGAGAGAGAGAGAGAGCCCCCGAGTCATTGGAATTAACCAATTAAGGCTAAAATGCCCGGCCGGGAATTGAACCTGGTACCCTATGAACCGAAGACCATACGCTGACCATTCAGCCAACGAATCGGACGTCGTCTCGGTGAGCTCAGTAGACTAATGTGTAATACAGTAGTAGCACCTTGCAGCTCGTTGAATGAAACAACGAGAAATTATGTTACGCCTCATTCCTTCAAGCACATCACTTCAGTAACGGTTTGGTTTTCAATGACACTTGATGGTCGAACTGCTGTATGACGTCATCTCGGGCTGAAGACTATGCCATGTGATCAAGTACATTTGTTCGTACTTGGTCAGTTTTCCTGTAAGAGGTATCTTGTTTGTATAATTGTTGTTGTTACTGTTGTTCTAGCTGTTACAAAGTCTCAGATTCGAGTTGCTTTGTTATTCTGTTGTTATCACACTGTAGTCCGGCTCCATGACTAAATGGTTAGCGTGTTGGCCTTTGGTCACAGGGATCCCGGTTTCGATTCTCGGCAGGATCGGAAATTTTAAACACAATTGCTTAAATTTCGCTGGCACGGGGGGGGGGGGGCTGGGTGTATGTGCCGTCTTCATCATCATTTCATACTCATCACGACGCGCGGGTCACCTACGGGCGTCATATCGAAAGACCTGCATCTGGCGAGCTGAACTTGTCCTCGGACACTCCTGGCACTAAAAGCCATATGCCATTTCATTTTTTATCATTAGGGAGCGGATTTTTATGTAATTACATATTTCTTTTGCGTAAGTTTTAATGCAAGTTACGAAGTTCATTATTCCTATTGTGCATCCCCAAGTGTAAAAACTGAATCTTATTTCACATAAAAACACATATTTTCACATTTAAAAAATGTAAATACATATTTTAAGAAAATCTATAATAAGCACATAAATCGGCAATATTTGTTGATCAATAAAATTTAAAATGCTTCTGTGTTATAAAATAATGCTCATATTTTCATTTTACGATTACGGTATTGTTTTTAACAGTGTATTTAACATAATGTATCTGAATGTTTCGGCTATTTATGGACTTCCCCCCATAAGTTCTAAAATTTGCTGGTCACTGGCTACGTCGTTACATTTAGACAGCGATTTGATTTGCTGCACAAGATGTTTCCTTGCATGATGTCATTCCAGCTCTTTATGAGTCAGCCCTCTCGGGTTTTGTTTATAGAATATCAGCGAAAGGCAATCACGGAGAGATAAGGTGACGTAATTTCGTTACGACATGGGAGACTCGGAAGAATATTGCCCCACCAATAGGTAGTGGAATTTCATCACTCCTAAGAGTAAGGTTAGCTGTTCGGGTCCATATATAATTCCCGTGGTCGTGTGATTTTGTATGGATTTATAAGAAATATTTCCTTCAGTGTCCGCTGCTGTACTTTTTATTGAAACAGTGATTCACTGTAAATGCGTGTGTCGTAACCTGCAAAATAATGCCAAAGAGAAGTCGAGTACAAGGTCGCGTCTTTAACAATATGTAGTGGAATTTAAAGGCATTTTCACTACCGATGGAAAAGTGTTATTTGGCTAACCCTGTGGTAAAACAGTACGTGCAGATCAACGTTCTCGAGTAACCCAGCATTTGTCTGGAAATAAGCATACTGCGGCTGCTTCGCGTGTGCGTTCGCAACAATTACTAATAGCTGAACCAGCTACTCCCAAAATGTTACGAAGAAACTTTACAGAGAATTCGGGCAGTATGTGATAGCGAAAAACTGTGGGTGAACATTGACGAAACCACTGATTCAAGTGGCAGAAAAGTAGGAAATGTTGTAGTTGGTGTGTTGAAGAATGACAAAACTGCTTGCGAACATTCTTATTTGCTAGCGTGTAAAGAAATGCTTGCTGCAAACCATGTCACTGTAGCTAGGTTATTCAATGAAGCCATGCACTTACTTTGGCCAAAAGGTATAAAATACGACCATGTATTGCTTTTCCTTACTGACAGTGCAGCTTACATGAAAAAAGGCAGTCGAAGGCGTTTCTGTGAGCTTTCCGAAAATGATACACGTAACTTGCGTTGTTCATGCTCTACACAGGTTATGTGAAACTGTGCGGGCTCAGTATCCTCAAGTGGATAAATTAGTGTCTAATGGTAAAAAAAGTCTTCGTAAAAGCACCCTCAAGAATCGATCTCCTAAAAGAGAAAAACCCGGATCTTGCGCTTCCTCCTCTGCCTATTGTTACGCGGTGGGATACCTGGCTTATCGCTGTGGTATACTACGCAGACAATTTCGAAAGTTTTGCATTCGTTGTGAACGTGCTAGATAAAAACGACGCGTCGTCAATTGAGATTCTTCAAGAGATACTAACAGACAGCTCTTCATTTGGCGTTTATATCTGCCAATCTAAGCTTCTTGTGTAAAACTATAGACATACTTGAAAAATCCACTAACCTATTGTCCGAAACAATGAAGGAAGTGCGCGCTGTTGAAAATAAATTAGATTCACTCCCGGCTTCGCGCGTACAGGGACTGTTAAAGGTCAAATATCAAAATTTGTTCAGGAAAAACAGAGGATTTCAAACAATGTGCCAAATTTCTAATGTATTAGAGGGTGCTCATGTTGGCGAAATTGATGGCGTTATTGTTGGTGACATTCCTCTCTTTAACTATGCTCGTCTGACTTCCTGTGATGTGGAGCGATCGTTTTCGCAGTATAAGGCGTTCTTTAGAGATAATCGACATGCATTTGTGATGGACAATTTGGAGATGACCTTTGTTGTTCACTGCAATTCTGAGACTACTTCTAGCAACTAATATTCCAGCGTGTGATGGGTGAGTACGAACTGGTACTATTTTTTCAAAGATGATAGGTTGCTTTTGCCATATTTAAACAAATATTACCTTTAAAAAATAACTATTCATAATATCTACTCTGGCATGTCAAAAATTAATATACCATACAGCACGTTTCCATACACAGACACCATTTTTGCCTTAAGGAGCACGTTTGGTAGCACCATATTCTAATACAAAACATTATACTTATTTACTTCTTGAGCGCGAGTAGTTATGTGCTATTTAAAGGAAAATAATTTCAATTTTTATCACATATTTTAAAGTTTTTCAGAACATAAAAAATAAATATTTTTCACATTTTTAGCACATAAAAATACGCTCCCTATTTATCATACTGTAAATCTTGGACGAATAGTCAGCGTAGTTACTTTCGTTTCAGAGGGCCCCGGGTTCGATTCCCAGACGGGCCGAGGAATTTAACTACGTACAGCTTGGGAACTATGTGTTCGTTTTCGCCTTAATGCACATATGCTCATCTACGTACAACATATTGCACTACCAACCACCACAGAAATACGCAATAGTGGACACATCGCTCTATCTAGGGTTGACGTCAGAAAGACCATCCCGCCGTAAAACTAGGCCAAATCCACATTATATGTCGATATCCCGAAAAATGGTAATGAAGGCGAATAATAATAATAATAATAATAATAATAATAATAATAATAATAATAATAATAATAAGGTTATTTACATAGGGAAGATTGTAAACCTCAACGAAAGTGTTTTTCGGTTTCTTTCCGCTTATGCTGACATATGAAACTTCACTCATACAATATCATTTATAATCTTCCGTTCTGTTAAATCCGTATGTAAGAGGAAACGTCGTATAGAAATGAATTGAAGTCATTGTTCTTGGCTGTTAACAGGGGTGGTAGTGTGGCGATACAGTATCGCATGGAGCTAGCAATCCGATGCATGCTGTGTTTTTTTCTTTTTTGTCCAACTTCTTTGATGTAATCAACTCGTGACCCAGCACAAAGCCTGCTGAAGCGTGCGCCACTGGACACGCTTGTAGCTGCGGCTAAAACCGAACATGCTAGGCCACCGTTTTATCAGATTTCATAAAGTTGTAGGCCGATATACTTACAAATACAGTATATTCCCCTTTATAAGCTGTCCGTCTCCGAAGCGTAATGGTTAGCGCTGTTAGCTGTCGTCCTCGGAGGCCTGGGTTCGATTTCCGCTATGATACTGCCAGCAATTTAAAACTGGCAGCAGGGCTGGTGTGTGGTTAAAATGTTACATGCAACGCACCTCCACTGGGCGTGTACCTGAAAATAGCTCATCACCTCGGGATGAGGACACGAATTGACTTAGGGTAATGCTAAAATAGTTTTCGAAAGGTATTCCAATCGTTAGTCAATTATTTGTGATAAATAGGGCTCGGGAATTGAAGACTTAAACATTGCCTAAAATAGACCTAAACATATCCAAAAAAGGACCTAAAAACTGGCAAAAAGAACGTGAAAATGCGATCCAAATTCATTCATAATTTTAGTGTTAATTGCACATTTAATTAAGGAATATAATGTTTAAAAATGGAAAATTCTGATGCCATCCAATATACTGTGCAAAAATATATCAGTAAAATACTTCTTCTTTCAGACAGTATGTATTTTTAGATTAAAATAATTTAGAAAAGGAATTCCGTCGGCAGCCCTGAAGATGGTTTTCCGTGGTTTCCCATTTTCACACCAGGTAAATGCCGGGGCTGTACCTTAATTAAGGCCACGGCCGCTTCCTTCCACTTCCTAGGCCTTTCCCATCCCATCGTCGCCATAAGACATTAAGACATATCTGTGTCGGTGCGACGTAAAGCAAAAAAAAAAAAAAAAAAATTAAAAAATTCCGTGTTTGTTAAAAAGCACATGCAGAATTTAGAATGAAATATATTTTTCTACCTAGAATGAATTCAGCGAACCCATAATGGTCATCCTGGAGAAATAAATTTAAATTAGTATAACTGGAATCAAATTTGGCTTAACCACACTAATGAACTGGAATTCGGAATCATTACCTCATTTGGCTTTGCAGTATATTTCAACAGTCATCTCCAGGTTCTTAGGTGTAAAGGGTCGTCGGTTTTCAGACAGCACGTTGGGAACCATCGAGAAAATTCCCTCTACATCAACGGATGTTAAAGGTTCATACTTGAAGCAAGATAGATAATCCTCTTCAAAAACACCCACAACAAAATATCCTCCTTTCAATATTTCACCTGGATTTTTTCAAGCCCTAGCTTCATTTTTCATTTCATTTCATGTTCTCTCTTTTCAGATATGCTTCAAATAGGCCTATATTTACTAGAGAAAAGATGTCTGAGAAGTGACGGATGAACTGTTATGATGGATTCGAATTTGGAATGGGCAGTTGGAATTGTTTTCCCGATTTTCGTGAAATTCATTTGTGAATTGATTTCATATTCGTTAGTTCCTGGGTATAGGTACACTTTTTCAGCTTCGTGATTACTTGTCTGGTTTGTCTCTAATCAGTTTCTTGTCTCTTTTAAAATATCGTGCATTGCAACGATACTCCTCGTATTTCATTATTATTTCGCAGGTACGCTGTGATCAAGAAATAATTATTAATGATGTTAAAGAGCCATGTCTGAGAAGATAATTGGAATTCCTTTTTACATTGCTCTCGGAGTTTTATGGACAATATAGCAGAAAGCATTGTGGAAAGGAGATTATAAAAACTGTTATAAACTTTTGTTATTGAAAGGAAATGACTTTGAGATGGGCCTTATATTAACACCATTAGAGGCACATTTTAAAATGTTATGTGTTAGCATGAGGGTACTATTTTAAGCACTAAGTAATAAACACGCAGTTTTAGGAACGAAAACATGGCGGTAGCTCTTGAGTTAACATTGTAGTCCTCTTAAATATGTATTTGGACAAGGAAGAGAAGGACTACGGTTATGTAATGAGAGTTGCCTAAGTGCTGGAATTTAAATAACCATAAACACATAATTATGGAGAATCGTCCTTTAAAATCACATCCATTAAAACACTACCTCCTTTGCGCCGAATATTATTTCGAGAACTCAGCGAGCTATGAATTAAAATAAAAGAATATATTTGAAGAACACTGTAATCTACATACGTTCTTTCCCTTTATTTCACTCTTTCTTCAATTTTTTCTGGTTAATTTTGGGTTGCTGGAGCCACTATGACTCGTTCTAGGTTTTACACGGTTGGATCCCTTTTCTGATAGGCATGGTATGTGATTTCTGAGGTGGAAATCCTATCCTAAACGTGTACATAGCATGGACATGCGACACAAATGCCAATTGAAATATAAGCTAATATTTTTAATGATCATACTCATTTTGTGTCTCTTCAGGAGATCAAATGTTATTCAATAATAAATGTTATAACTGTGGGAGCCATTTGTGTTTGAATTGGTTAAAATCTATAGCTATTATTATTATTATTATTATTATTATTATTATTATTATTATTATTATTATTATTATTATTATTATTATTACAACTATACAACTAGAGGATTCGGACATTCTACCCCAAATGAAATGGACAGACTTGGACGAGAATTTCAAAATGGAAATACGTGAAAATAGAATAAACGACATAGAATCTAGTCGAATGAATTCAGATGATGCAGGAAATATCAAATCAGGAAACGAAGTTTTGAAGGTAGAAGATGAATATTGTTACTTAGATAGAAGATTAATGAATGATGACTGAAGCAGTGGGAACGTTGAAGGAAGTCTAGACCAAGCAATGGAGACCTCATTTCTTAAGAATGAAATTCGTTCCTTTCAAACATAGACATATTAGAAATATGTTTCAGAAGACTGGAGCGTATCGCTCTATGGAAGTGATACATGAACAGTTAACTGAGGCAGAAATAAGGAGAATAGGAGCCTTTGAAAGATGGTTTTATAGAAGAATGTTGTCCGACTCGTTGGCTGAACGGTCAGCGTACTGGCCTTCGGTTCAGAGGGTCCCGGGTTCGATTCCCGGCCGGGTCGGGGATATTAACCTTAATTGGTTGATTCCAATGGCCCGGGGGCGGGGCTTATGTGTTGTCTTCATCATCATTTCATCCTCATCACGACGCGCAGGTCGCCTACAGGTGTCAAATAGAAAGACCTGCACCTGGCGAGCCGAACCCGTCCTGGGATATCCCGGCACTAAAAGCCATACATTTCATTTCATAGAAGAATGTTGAAGGTAAGACTGATAAGGCGCATGAAATATTGACGCAGTTTGTTTAGAGGACGACGATTGGGCGAAAATTGACGCAAGATAAATGATAGCTTTTTAGTACATTTCTTGAGAAATTCAAGATTTGTTCAGTTGGAGAATACGAATGGTAACAGGAGGCCAAGAAATGAAGCCAGTGTGACAAACAGATTACAGTAGGATGTAGACTAGAGCTTAACAGAGGATAGAATGGCTTGGAGATTGCGTCAAACCGGTCAGTGGTTTGGTGACACGAACAAGATTAAAGTATTATTATTATTATTATTATTATTATTATTATTATTATTATTATTATTATTATTATTATTATTATTATTATTATTATTATTGAGAATGTTCTGCTGAAACAAGGTAACGATTATCCACTCACATGTACCTTGCTATTCTGTTTCCTTATTCAGTCTTAATCAAAGCCCTATGGTAAAATGAACGCGCAGCCATAGCAAATGACGTCCACATAATACATTGTCTACAGGCATGTAAAACTATTAATGAGTTTCAATTCTAGTATTCGTTGTGTTAGCTTGATTTTAATTCTGAAGTTGACTTCGGGGAATGTTATTTCGTAATATAAATAAGAGTACACTATTGTTATAAAGCGAATTCTCGTGAATTGCATGACATATTCTGGAATGTGAGCACCATGCAGTCTCGTGTGTACGTTCTCGGTTCGCCGGCGGTGAAGTACAAAGCTTGGTTGCCTAGCTACCGACGTAGCGTGCCTCGTCTTGTGATCAGCTTGAGCAAACAAGATCTTCACCTCCTTACCTTAAGAGGATGCAGCCTTATTGATGCGTTTCACGAGCCGTAGAAAAGGCGATAAAACTGCTTCTCCGAAGATTGTTTCAGTACTGCCAACTTTCTGAATCGTATACAAAGGAAAAAGCTTTGCTGTGTTCCATTCTCAAGGGGTTTTGTGAACGTCATAGAAATTATTGGTACATTTTGACTATACGTTAGTTTAAATATAATTTATCTTCTCCTCCCGACCTGAGAAGAGTGTGGCAATCGTGAGTTCTTTGGTGAGTTTTCACATTTAAACAGCTTGAAATGTCATGACCCTAGGCGGTATTGACCCATTATCTTGGAAAGAGAAGGACAAGGACTGATTGTCAGAGAGGTGAAAACTCTTGTGCCGTTGGCTATCAGCACATTGAAGAACATTTTAGGCAGTAGGGGGTGCGAGGGGGGTGGGGTAGTCGGCCCCCCTCCACTTTGTGGAGAAAACATTACATTTCTATTCCATTTCAGCCGGCCGAAACTAGGAGTTGTATAAATTGGTTTTTTAAATAATTCATATAAGCCCTCTTGTCTATCAGCTAATTGTTTCCTTCATTTCCTTAAATTATTTACAAAACAAAATTATTAGCGGAAATCCGCACAAAATGTCGTTCGTCGCGGCTAACTGTTTTGTGTAGCGCCACAGCAAGTAGAGGAGATTTTGCGTGTGCTGTGAGGAAGGGTAGCAAAGTGTTTTTTTTTTTTTTTTTTGCCAAGGTCATGAACACTGAGGTATGATTCACCCGCTTGCCGCGCATTCATCACCCTGGCAGTCTCTTTAGCGCCTGTTAGTTTCAAACTGTGTAGTCGAATAGTAATTTAAAAAAATGTATAATCGCGCCGTACTTCTATTTAATTGAAATACATGTGCAATATTGTTCCTTTGATGAAAGTTTTATTGTATAGTCTTGAATCAAAATCTTAAAAAAAAACTATTATTACCGCACTTAAGTTGGTAAACTGTCAACCTGTACCGCTGTGTGGAAATTTGCTCAGAGAGCATTAGAAACACCAGTTTGGAGCGCTTTTGTTTCATTTTTGATGTATATACCCGCCCCCCGGGCCGCTATATCCCACAAACCCGCGTACTTTTTGTTGTCTGTATATTATTTTTGCCCCGCTCTTTTAATTTCAAATCGCCGCTACTGTTTTAGCGATCAAATCCTGACTCCCTTGAACCACCTACAAATCTGTGGTAATTAGAGAGTATTTACTAGCACTCAGAAGTTGAGGAAAAATCCTTTTTTTTTTTTTTTCCCTCGAGTGTCCGAAGATGAGGCGCAACAGAATATACGATCATTCTGGGCCATTGTAGACCAGAATATGTTGGGTTTTATTTGTTCTTTCATGTCTTTTTCGGATTTTGGCCTTTTTTAAAAGTCTTTTTAAGTCTTAATGGATTTTTTCAAATGCACCTCCTTTTGACTATATTTTTACTGCTCATTCCCAATTGGAATCATCATTAGTTCATCTCTCACCTCTTAAAGATCATTTCTGTAGTAAATACATAGGCCTATACCTGAACCATGTCTGAAAAAAACAGGAATAAAAATAAAAATGAAATGGCACAGTGAAACAATGAAAGAATACTGGAAGAATTGAAATTGTAACGTGGTCCTTAGAAGGCCGGAACGAAAGAAGAAGAAGAAAAATGAAATGAAATGAAAAATTGAAAGTAATGCTTGAAAAACAAACAGGGGTCTCAAATTATGTGCAAGATAAGTGAAATATTGAAAAGAGCAAAATTTGATGTGAGTGATTTTGAAGAGGAAGACCTCACTTGATTCAAATATGAACCCGAAACACCTGTTGATGTGGAGAGAAGTTTCTCGATGTTTCACAACGTGCTGTCTGAAAACTGACGATCCTTTACAGCTAAGAACCTGGACATGACTATTGTGATTTGCGAATTACAATTTCTGTAACCCTAGTGTGGTTAAGTCAAATATGATTCCAGTTATACTAATTTCAATTTGTTTTTTTTTTCGGGATGTCCATTGCGAGTTTACTTTTTTAAATTATGTTGAAATGAAAAGTCGTATGGCTTTTAGTGCCGGGATATCCCACGACGGGTTCGGCTCGCCAGGTGCAGGTCTTTCTATTTAACTCCCGTAGGCGACCTGCGCGTCGTGATGAGGATGAAATGATGATGAAGGCAACACATACACTCAGTTTCCGTGCCATTGGAATTAACCAATTAAGGTTAAAATCCCCGACCCGGCCGGGAATCGAACCGGAGACCCTCTGAACCGAAGGCCAGTAAGCTGACCGTTCAACCAACGAGTCGCACTAAATTACGTTAATCTAATCATATATAATGTCTGAAAGAAGAAGTATTTCACTCATATATTTCTGCACTGTATGGTGCACACCACCAGAATTTTGCAATTGTAAACATTATATTCCTTCATTAAATATGTCATTAAAACTAAAATTATGAACGTCTTTTTGCCAATTTATAGGTCTTCAGCATCCGAGCACTGTCCGGCTCCGTAGCTAAATGGTTAGCGCGCTGGCCTGTGGTCACAGGGATCTCGGGTTCGATTCCTGGCAGGGTCGAGAATTTTACTCATCATTGGTTAATTTCTCTGGCACGGGGCTGGGTGTATGTGTCGTCTTCATCATCATTTCCTCTTTATCACGACGCGCAGGTCGCCTACGGGTGTCAAATCGAAAGACCTGCACCTGGTGAGCCGAACATATTCTCGGCACTACAGTATATGTCTTTTCACGAGAGTTTAAACCTGATGTTAACAAATAGGCGGAGCACCTTACCTATGCACGTGGACATAAACGTAGTTGATTGGAGAAGCAACCGTCCCACTCTCGACTGTATGCGAGCTCGAAGAAAAATAGTACGTGGCATTCATTTTATTTTGTTTTATTATATTTAGAGAGTTTGGAAGAGTACGTAATCAAATGGTTGTCAAATATACCGATATATATATGGTTTTGTTTTAATAAAATGGTGATCAAATAACGAGAAATGAAAGCACAAGGCGCGGTGTAATACAGGAAGTCTTCTGGTAGTGGGCAAAAACCCCAAAGCTGTACATTGTTGCATCTTGCAGCAGCAGTCAGTGTCAGTATTCATAGTGAGAGAAATGGAGCAAGAGGTAGGACCATCGCGTGTAGTGAAGCACAAAAGAGGAAAACCGCTGAGAAGTGACCATTGGCAGTGCATTGTGAATGTGTTCAATAAACTAAGTGAACAGAATCCACGTTTAGTCGTTTATTCAGAAGTTCATATCTTCGCACTGTTGTCGTATGTGATGCGCAGCCCTGTACGTCCGAACACAGACGTTGACGGGATAGAAGTCGGTACTACACGCTCAGCGAATCACAGCTCCTTCGTTGGCGGAGGCGTGGACATACTATGTTTACATCAGGATTAAACTCTCGTGAAAAGACATATAAAAGCCATACGCCATTTCATTTCAACATCTGAGCACTAGTAATTACACAAATAGAATTATATAGCGTCGATGCTGCCTCTATTTACTTCAGTCTTCGTGTCAGTAGATTTGCTGGCACGCAGAAGGACTCCAGCGGGGCAAAATTCTGGCACCTCTGCTTCTCCGAAAACCACAACATTATCATTGGGATATTATTATTTATTATTATTATTATTATTATTATTATTATTATTATTATTATTGATAATGGTATACCCTCAACTACTGCGTGAGGAATTTTAATTATTCATGTACAGGCACTATTGAAAAGGGGCGGCAAAAAATGTAATTTATTTCTCCGTAATCTGGATTATACGTAGTTAAAACCAATCCCCTTGGATTATGAAACAATCAGTTTTAACTATATTCAGTCCAATTCAATAACACAACTGTCAATCTGATCAGTCATGTAGAAATAATACAGCATTTAATACGAAAACAGTGATTCTTCTACCCAGTCCGACGTGATAAGCTTGAATGGAGTTTTCTTTTAATAGGATAGATCATAATATGAAGATAGTTGGAATTCAAGAGGATAAAGTGGGGCAAATATTAGCCTCCATGGCTCAGGCGGCAGGGCGTTGGTCTCTCACCGCTGGGTTCCGTGGTCCAAGTCCCGGTCACTCCATGTGAGATTTGTGCTATACAAAGCGGAGGCGGGACAGATTTTTCCGCGGGTACTCAGGTTTTCCCTGTCATCTTTCATTCCAGCAACACTCGCCAGTATCATTTCATTTCATCTGTCAGTCATTAATCTTTGCCCCAGAGGAGTGCGACAGGCCTCGGCAGCCGGCACAATTCCTATCCTCGCCACAAGATGGGGGGCTTCATTCATTCATTCCACCCCTTACCCGGTCAGTGACCGGAAAACAGGTTGTAGGTTATCAAAGTGGGGCAAATATTAGTTTATAGGAAGATGAGTTAGGGATAGTGTATTTTAACTCATGTCTTACCAAGTCAGTTAGTGTGATATTATATCTGGTTGTGAAATATTCTAGTTGATGATATCCCTTAGACCGGACGAGTTGGCCGTGCGGCTAGAGTCGCGCAGCTGTGAGCTTGCATGCGGGAGATAGTGGGTTCGAATCCCACTGTCGGCAGCCCTGAAGATGGCTTTCCGTGGTTTCCCATTTTCAGACCAGGCAAATGCTGGGGCTTTACCTTAATTAATGTCACTCGTAGGCCTTCCCTTTCTCATCGTCGCCATAAACCTATCTGTGTCGGTGCGACGTAAAGCACATAGCAAAAAAAAAAAAAAAAAAATAGCGGTATCCCTTAGGGGAAGAAACATGTTCTAGATCAATATATAGGGTATGATTATATATGTATTGAATAGGCGAACCGCTTAATACAATATTTAAGTATATTCTTAAATATTTGTTACTTGGTTTTCAAGTCAGTACGGGTTTTTAAAAAATGTAGCTGTTAAAGCCGGTTACTTGAAATGTATTCTTACACTGTTGTGTGTGTGTGTGTATTTTTAATTTAAAATGTTTATAATCGCTGTAACTCGATGGTCATATCGCGACTTACAGTACATTAAATGTAAAAATATTACAACAATTTACAATTTTACACAAACAAAAGACTTTATATTTTTTGTAATATAAACAAAAATCTTTAAAATATGTAATAATTTGGAGGCATCGTGAAGGAGAGTTCATTGTCTTTCGGAGTTCATTAGGAATACTGTGGTACTTTCGCCGTTGGTTGGTTGGTTGTACAGTTGATATTCAGTGATTATTTGCTTTATTGTCAATGACGAGTTACGTACATTGCAGATGGGATGTTGCTCTTTTCTTAGAAGATATCTCTGGGTTAGCTTTTAGTGTCCTATCCTCAGTCGTGATATTAAAACCTGATATTGCCTGCAAAGGTACTTAACTGGGTACTGTGTTATGGAACTGGGTGTTTCACGGAGTTTGCTTTTGAAGTGGCCAGCCAATCCATCTTCCATTGCTAGCTTAACATGTGTGGTTATGTCGCTCTGAGGTATACTGTAGGTATTGTTGGGTCACTCAGTGGATGTCTCGTAGCTTCTTCCGCTGCCTGATCAGCAGACTCATTACCTTGGATTCCACTGTGTGAAGGTATCCACATTCAGTGTTGGCAATATAGCGGATTTTCCGCTAAATTTGGCGGAATTAGAAGACTGTCAGCGGAAAAATATATCATTTAGCGGACAGCGGAATTTTTGGCGGAATTCTAGATTTATTATAGCGGAATTTAGTGTTTTATACATTTTACGTTTTTTTTTTTTTTCAAATTTGTACTCCAGTCTGTCTCCGAGCTATTCCGTATTTCTTGTCAGGAGCTGACAGTCACATGAGGAAAACATGTTATTTGGATCTGATGTCATGAGATCATGGTATCATAAATTTGTAATGCGTGGGAAATGGGTACTTATCTCTTACTTGACGAATGACGACAGATAATGAAACTGTGAGAGAATAGCATTTATATTTATACTATGAAGGAAGACCGTTTTATGAAGTGGCCTTTTCTGTGTGTGGCCCTTGAGCTAGGGGATTCCTAGTTTGTACCCGGCAGTAAAACGTCTACAAGTTTTAGCTCGGCGACTCGCAGGCAGGGGTTAATCCCAGTGAAACTCACAGATCAGGCGAGTGCAGACATTTACTTTTTAAAAAATTATTATTATTATTATTATTATTATTATTATTATTATTATTATTATTATTATTATTATTATTATTATTATTATTCATTTTATTGCTCATTATTTGAGATCGGATTTCTTGGCGGAATTTTAGCGGATTTTTAGTAGTATTTAGCGGCTTTTGAAAATATAAGTTGGCAACACTGTCCACGTTAGGGTAACATGTTTTCCTACGTTCTTGATTTTTTGAAACAGAAACTGAATTTCTTTTGTGAGAAAGTGGGTCGATGAAGAGTATCTAATTACAGTTAATGCACTTTTGGAACCGGATCAAATTTAAAATGAATTGGAATAGTTTGTTTGTAGGATCTGTAACATAGCCTGTTTAAGTGCAAAGAGTGCGTTAGAGAAGGTAGTGTAGAAGTCAAGCCGTCTATTTTTTTTTTTTTTTTTTTTTTTTGCTAGTTGCTTTACGTCGCACCGACACAGATAGGTCTTATGGCGACGATGGGATAGGAAAGGCCTAGGAGTTGGAAGAAAGCGGCCGTGGCCTTAATTAAGGCACAGCCCCAGCATTTGCCTGGTGTGAAAATGGGAAACCACGGAAAACCATCTTCAGGGCTGCCGGCAGTGGGGCTCGAACCCACGGTCTCCCGGATGCAGGCTCACAGCCGCGCGCCTCTACGCGCACGGCCAACTCGCCCGGTCAAGCGGTCTAAAGAGCATGCTGTGATCAGGGTATTTATTATGACACAATCATTCCTTTCGTTGCACATTGATCTATCAGTATAAATTAGACAGTGTTTTGGGTATCTGATGCAAATCTCGTTGAATAATTGTTGATAAACAGATTTATTAGTCTAAGCTTTAGTGTTGTTAATTAGTTCTAGGTTGATTGTAGCCAGATGGTGTATGTTAAGGGCGGGTATGACGAACGGAGACTACGGAGGTAAGTTACCTGCTGGGCGGCATTTTCCTGGTGTGTGTGTGTGTGTAGGATAGTGGACTGTAGCCGGCACAGAGAAGACGCGGCGCGTTTGACGTGAGGTGTAGGTGGGCGGGCGTGCATGCGTGCGTGCGTGCTTTGCGCGTTGTTGCCAAGTTTCTCATATTGTGGGCGAGGACCTCTCTCTTGAAATAAAAGCTTAAAAAGCCACTCGCCGGATGTATGTAATTTCCCTGGCTACCACATAATGAAATGCTCAGACATTACTGCCGCATTCCTTGTTAATGGAATGTACATGTATTTATTTATGGAATGTAGTATCATGGTCACCGGAACGAGGTTCACACCACCTGTGTCTGCACGCCATACCCGCAATACTAGGCTCTCGCAATGTGCTTGAAGACATGCGTCACCGTGAATTGGATTGGCACTGCTTCCACTTTTTTACTTGGCCTTTGGCGACCTCTTGAACCAAGTCCAGTGGAAATAAAATGTAATTGTACTTCTGCACACATCACCCCGACCAGAAACACCATCATCGTCATCGGGTAAGAGTTATTCAAGGGTGGATAATAGCAGAGTGACAGCGTACTGATGTCTAACCGAGGTGTCAGCGATTCGAATCTCTGCCCATGTGTGTGGATTTTTTAGATATTTCGGATTCAGTGCGAAATCTTCGGATCCTGTGGGTATCACGTATATAAACAGTGCCAATGATTCGTGAACGTTAGTTTTTTTTAAATATATTCTCTTTATTCTATTTTGTGTCAGGAAAAATGTTTCTTTTCTATGATAAGCTTTATCCTTCTTTCTTTCTTTCTTAATCATTTTACACTCCCGGGTTGGTTTTTCCCTCGGACTCAGCGAGGGATCCCACCTCTACGGCCTCAAGGGTAGTACCTGGAGCGAGAGACTTTGGATTGGGGGATACAACTTGGGAGGACGACCTGTATCTCGTCCAGGCGGCTTCGGCTGTTATGCTGAAGAGGGGCCTTGTGGGGGGATGGGAAGATTGGAAGGGATAGACAAGGAAGAGGGAAGGAAGCGGCCGTGGCCTGAAGTTAGGTACCATCCGGGCATTTGCCTGGTGGAGAAGTGGGGAAACCACGGAAAACCACTTCCAGGATGGGCGAGGGTGGAATCGAACCCACCTCTACCCAGTTGACCTCCCGAGGCTGAGTGGACCCCGTTCCAGCCCTCGTACCACTTTTCGAATTTCGTTGCAGAGCCGAGAATCGAGCCCGGGCCTCCGGGCGTGGCAGCTAATTACGCTCACCACTACACCACAGAGGCGGACATAAACTTTATCCTATGTAAGTTGAGTCCTCAGCCCGAAGGCTGATTTGATCCTCAACAGCTCTACTATCAGCTGTCATAGATGGTCTAGGCGTCACTGAAGAGACGTGCAAGGGAAATTAGGAGTGAGGTAATTTCCCTATGTTTTCCTCGCCCAGACAGAAGTTGTCATTACATATCAGTCGGCCAAGCCCACTGAAATCCATGCGTCAACCGATCCTACGAATGGCATTTTCACACTATTGATAATGGGGATTGGCATCACTATCGTCGCTCATACCTCAGGTCACTTTCATATTGTCAGAGCCAAGGATGGGACTGAGACACGTCTAGCCCACATTAGAGGTCATAGTGCACTGTAAACATTAGGTCTCGCCAGCCAGGACATCTCACAAGGAGAGGCCAGACCCTGCGTCCAACCGATTTCAACGAGCTTCAATGTACCTTTTGGGGGTCACACAACAGTAACTCGTGTATAAGAGTTTAGGTCAATATGCTTTCGTTTAAAAAAATAATTAGGACGAATGTCATGACACAGGATCAGCTTCGGATCAAGTGGGTCTGATAGAACATTAAAGGGCGAACACATTTCACTTAAACATGCCAGGTCCGCAACTTACCAGTTTCAAAAAATTGATGACCCCCTCCCCCGATTCCAATGTAACGCATATGTACTTGGAGAGTTACAACTTCAATGAAGCGGACCGGTGGCAGAGTGGGCACCGTACTTGTTCACGAACCTCGACGATGTAAGTTCGAGTCTTTTCGTAGCTACTTCTTTTTGTACAAAATAAATTATTTTTTGAGAGAACGTGAAGAAAAAACGAAAATAAAAATATTAGGCAAATTGCAGTGAACTTTAATTTTGTATCTGAATATACATTATACACACAGGGTGTACCCGTGATGATGATGGAAACTTTCAAAGATGATGGAAGACGGCAAATGGATCAATTTGAGATGAGGAACCGTAGTTCGGAAATGTTAGAGTAAAACGTTATTACTAATGTAAGTTGTTTAATGTCCGCCCGTTCGTTCACCTGATCTCACCCTAAATGAGTCCGGCTCCATGGCCTTTGGCCGCAGGGGTCCCGGGTTCGATTCCCAGCAGGGTCAAAAATTTTAACCATAACTGGTTAATTCCCCTGGCACGCGGACTGGGTGTATGTGCTGTCTTCATCATCATTTCATCCTCATCACGACGCGCAGATCGCATACGGGAGTCAAATCTAAAGACCTGCACCTGCCGAGCTGAAGTCCTCGGACACATCCCGGCACTAAAAGCCATACGCCACTTCATTTCATTTACCCCAAATGATATCTTCTTGTGGGGCCTTGTGAAACGCCTTGTGTATGAGTATACCTGTCGAGACTGAAGAGGATCTCGTGGCAAGGAGTGAGTAGAAAATTTGCTTAACTTTTGAGTCTATCTTTTCCTGAATATGGTTCTTTTTCTCAAATTGATACATTTGCCGTCCTTCATAATTCCTGAAAGTTAGTAACATCATAACTGATGCACCACGTATATACAGGGCGAGGATTCCATAGAAAACCTGACAACAAGCATATGGTTTATTTTCTTTCGTTTCCGTGTTACAGGCATTGTTTGTGGTGTACATAGCACAGACCACTTCACTATGCAGGTTGGACTTTTGTGTTGATAAAGTGTAATTTACTACTTACAGTTCTCTGTGCAAGGTACTTAAAATGGCTACCACGAGCTGTAATGCCCATATTCCAGGCGTCTGTCGTATCTGCTGACACATTTGCTCTATTCGCTGACGCAGCATTTCCACGTTATGAATAGGTGTGACACACACAATGGCCTCAAATGACCCCATAAGTAGAAGTCTAATGGATTGAGATCGAGAGAACGAGCAGGCCACGGTATCGGTCCCTGACGCCCTATCGATTTGTTTGGGAATCGCTGATGTAAAATTGCTCTAGCAGCAAGAGGAAAATGAGGCGGTGCTCCATCATGCACAAACGACATGCGCTGAAGTGAGTCCAGTGGAACGTTTCCAACAAACCTGTGTGGAAGTGTTTACGTGGCTTGCACACAGACTTGAACAGGGACGAAACGTACAAGTGGAATGTGTGCCCTACACAAATGGCCAACCTGCATAGTGAAATGTCTGTGTTATGTACACTGCAAACAATGCCTGTAACACGGGAACGAAAGCAAATAAACCATATGTTTATAAGAAAAGTTCTGCTTGTTGTCAGGGCCTCTATCGAATCCCAGGAGTTTTTCCCACATATTTAGTTACACTCTGTATGTAGGTAGAAAATAATGTGTATAGCAATTTGCGGAATATTTTTGTTCCCATTTTTTATCCTCACGTTCCCTCAAATATTAATTTATTTAGCACAGGAAATATAGCTGCAACGAGACTCGAACTCACGTCTCCGAGGTTCGTAGACAAGTACGGTGACTACTAGGTCCACTCCGGTTGACTTGTGATGTCATTCTCGAGTTATATATGCGTTGAATTGGAATAAGGGATTCATCAATTCATTAATTTTTCAGGCTGCGGACCTGACATGTTTAAGTGAAGTTTGTTCGCCTTTTACTGTTTTGTCCGAAGCGGATATTGTCATGACATTTGTTCTTTTTTTTTTTTTTTTTCAAAAACGAAAGCATATTGACCTAAATCCTTATTCGCGAGTTACTTTTCATTGTCCCCCACAGGTACATTGAAGCTCGTTGAAGTCTGTTGATCGCAGGGTCTGATCTCTCCTTGTCAGTTTAAAAATAAATGTACAATAGGACGACTCCGTGGCCCTGGTTCAATTCCCAGCCGCGTTGATGATTTTAACTGCGTTAGGTTAATTCCTCCGGCAAGAACGGGGACTGGGTGTTTGTGTTCGTCTAAATATACTTCTCTTCATTTACGAATAAGAAATCGCACGCAATAGTGAATATATTCTTCCACATAATGTTGCCGTCACGAAGATCATCCGATCGTAAAACTGGGCCAAATTCACAGCAATTGCAGACCACAGTACATTAAAAAAACAGAAAGAAGTAAAGTAGTAGTTCAGTTTTTGTTTCACTATTCACTATATGTGAATTTAATTTCACATTAACACTAGCAGTTTGCCGCTGGGTTATATCCTCACGGATGTATTTGCAAAGTTCGAGTTAATGAAATAAAACGCATGATCTTCTGTGGTAATAGAATGTAATATTATGTCAACAAAACACTTGAAAATATATCACACAAGGAAATTGAATTAAACGTTCCTTGGAACAACATTACACGCCGAACTGTTAAAAAGTCCTTCAAAGATCTTCGTCATGGAGACAAATGTACTCATACATTTTCTCAGAATCTACCAATTTAAGTAGTTAATACCTAAAAAGAAAGCGCTTGATCCACTGAGTGTTTTTAGACCAAAACAAACTGCGTTCCTCAATTAGAACGAAATATATGATTGCTTCAATGAGAAAAAAATGTTGAAGAAATGAGACGTCAAATTGAATGTGCACTCATAACTTTCCTCAGAATCAACCTATTTGAATAGTTAAGAGCTGAAATGAAAGAGCATAATCCACTGAGGGCCGTTTTCCCCAAATGAGTTTAAACCAGGTTTATTTTAATCTGGTTTAAGTCTGAGTTTAAACTAACATTCATTTTCCCCATACTGGTTTAAACTTTGTATCAAGTTTAAACCTGGCTCAGAGTTAAACCTTCTATATTGTTGGTTTAAACTGCTGTTTATATTCAACTTTCTTGACATTTTATTAACGTATCTGTGATTTTCCTAATAGAAGGGTTAGTTTTGACTACCAGTACTGCAGCACTTTAATGAAAAACGTACTAAAATTATAACCTAGTATTAGCATTAGAAAAATGGGAGAATTTATTGAAGTCTTTGGTTAAATAGGAAATAATTTTGATGTGCAAGAGAGGTTAAGAAGCCGCGTTCCAACAAAAGTTTACAATCTTGGAAAATCGGATGTAACGGAGTTCTTTGATGGATTTATAATTCATAAGCGAACAGCAAGGATTGTCTAGTATCGAAGAAGGATTCATTTAAAACGTCAACTGCACGAAATAATGCTATTTCGCTAGAAGCAATGATTCTGGTTGCTTTAAGATATGATGCAGCAGGCATTTTTTTCATTAACAACGGGGACCACAGACCTTAAATTGCAGTCTCCTTATAATATTATATACTGTAAAATACTGTTCGTGGTATGAATACTGTAATGTGAAGCATAAAAATATTCCTACATAAGTCGTGTAATACGTACGCTCTTAATGCGGTACTTGGTGGCTGTGGTCGCTAAAGCGTGAAGTCAACATCGTCCGAATCCGTGACTAGGCGGTTCGAATCTAATTTGTCGAAAATATTTTTACCATCAGAATGTTGACCAGCACGGTAGGAGAGGCGGTGGTATACAATTTCTAATCGCTAGATTATATATTTATAGGATCAGAAAAACAATAAAGTATTTCATGCTTGCTAGTAAACTTGTAATAGAATAGATTATAGTTAAGAATGTTTCATCGTATCTATTGCCAGCATATCAGCAATAGAAATATTAATGGTATAGGGAGAAGAGTATTATGCATACAGTACGACATATCGCGAACTTGGTTATGTTATAAACGAATATGGAATCAAGTAATACATCTCCAAATAATACATCCTCAGTGGTCTGTCTGCTGGATCCAAGGTTTGTGAGATTGATCCCGGCCGAGGGCGATGGATTTTGATAGGAGATAGATTCCGAGCATGCTTGGAATTTGTTTACTTGAAATTCACATAAATGTTGATTTTCTGAGGAAGGGAATACCGTAGGCCTATTGCTGAAAGACCAGGATTTTAATATTTCAACGTTCCCGTGTGTTCCGTAAGACAATACAGACATCAAAAGACACGTATTAGGCCCACGGTACTTGTTTATGGTAAAGCATGACAGAGAAAAATAAGAAATAAAAGTGCGTTCCAATAAATTGTAGACAGCAATAGGTAGAATTATATGACACAACACTTCGCACAAATGTAAACAATTTATTTATCAGTAAAGCTAATATCCCGCCGAATTTGTTCTTTATTCACTACGTACGATAGCATTAATTCGCCACAAACAGCTGATATTATTACAAAAATGTCGGTCATTGAATTACTTGGCTCTGATTGGCCAATTCCAATCGACCATGCCTTCGACTATTCCTTCAGTGCAGCCAACGTTAGCGCCAACGACAGCTCGCCCGTTTAAACTAAACGAGTGTCAGAAATTGGTGGAGAAAATGGACGCAACTTTAAACTAGGTACTAAAGTTAAACGGGTTTAATTTATACCGATTTGGAGAAAATGGCCCTGAGTGTTCTTAGGCCAAAACGAACTCCGTACCTCAATTATAACCAAATATATGATTGCTTCAAAGAGCCAAAAAAATTGAAAAATCAAGTAATTTGAGGAAGGCGGAAGTTAAGTGATTTATAGTACCTGATGACAAATCTGAACATGAATACCTTTCAGTTTAAAAAAAATTAAGGAAATCGACCGGATAGAATGGCCGGACTGACTGACTTTAGTTTTCATAATTTTTTTAAATATATAGAAATAGTCAAGAAACATTACCGGTACCTGTTTATCAGAATTAACTCAGAGTCTACGTTTTTCTTCAACAGTCTATAAGAAGCTGAACTTCTGACTTCAAGGTCTAAAAGTAGCCACCCTTGGAGATGTAAAGAATGCTTTAAAAGATCGACTCTTAGGTGATTTGGATGGAGGTGACGCGGCGTTTTAATGTATACGGTAGAATGGCTGTATCAGTCTATAGCAGCTCATGTTATGTAACACCACAACTGAGCCCGTACACTCATTCATGCCAGGATTTAGTGGCAATGACGCTGTAACATAACTTTCACACAAGCTGTTGTAATTTTTTGCGCTCGTTCATTGCTCATGCGTGTTGTTTATGATGTCATGAACTATGAACCAAGACAGGTTATTATCGCTTCTGTAGTTTTTACCACACACACTCTCTCGCTCTCTCTCTCTCTCCCTGCCTCCTATATGTTACCGATATCGGGACGTGTTCTATACAACTCTCGTGAAATAATGAGCAGGACAGTGATTTACATGTGCGAATAACAGGATGTCAGTGTCACCAGTTAGGCACAGTGATTGAAAGGTGCGAAGACTGTTTGATGGAGACTGTAAAAGACGTGCTCCTTTCATCCCATGCAAGGATGTAAAGGAGTTGACGTATAAGTCTCTGGAGAAATTAATTTTAATTTTATGGGTCCGTACTGAATTTTGATTAAACCAAATAAAATAATAAGTGATTTATTCCACCTTTTCAATACAAATTAAATATTGTTCTTTAAATAAACATTTAATGGGAGTAGTTTCGACCTATTTAAAGGTCATCTTCAGCCAAATCGTGTGTAGAATAAAGTATTGGAAACACAGTTGTTTTAAAGATGGTCTTAAAATATGTAAGTTTGACACTATGAAAAATTGTTTATAGAATTTCCTGAAAACACATTTGTTGTAAGAAATTAGTTCACTTAGCTGTAGGAATATACGAGAAGAAGAAGTCTTAAAATATTCTTAGTAGTATTCAACAACGTAGATACAATTCAAAATTCACAGTCTTGATGAGATATGGAAATGGGCATATATGCAGAGTATTGTATTGAGTGGAATAATATAATATAATATAATATAATATAATATAATATAATATAATATAATATAATATAATATAATATAATATAATATAATATAATATAATATAATATACTGTGTCGCACATGTGGCTTTGGCCCTCTTTTACGTCCGGATACCCTTCCTGACACCAGTCCTGTGTGGAGGGATGTAATTAGTATTTCATGTTCCTTTGTGGTGGTTGGTAGTGTGGTGCGTTGTGTGAATATGAAGAGGAGAGTGTTGGCACAAACACAGACAACCAGTCCCCGAGCCAGAAGAATTAATCACACGCGATCAAAATCCCCGACACGAGCGGGAGTCGAACCCGGGACTCTCTGAACTGAAGGCCTCAGTGCTAACCATTCAGCCAAGGAGTCGGACAATCGGTACATAATAGACCCCACAATTAGAACGGAAGCTTCATCTGTTCAAGCACATGATGTGCACAAAGAGAAATGTGAGATGTATGAACCTACAATTCGATATTACGCTGAGAAATATCATGTGGACTCCATAGAGGTATTAGGATTGATGATAGCAGCAAGAGGCACCATTACACACATACTTCAAAACTTTAGCAAGACATTTGATTTTGGATTATTAAGGACATTGGATCAGCAGTTCTGAAAGGCTCGTTGACAATTGTCAGAGATAATTTACAGTATAGGTCTACTCCTAGCTATATCTTTGTCCTATAAGGAGTTCCTCATGAGTTTCAGAATTATTGGTTGATACAATTTGTAATGATTAATAGGTAGACTATGTGGTATACGAATAATTTTTATAGACATATTTTACACGACCTTTGTAGTTGTCAATTCACTTTTTTATGAAATCTTTATCTTTTTGGCAATCTTCTAAAGGGGGAAGCAGAAATAAAAACAGATGGTTTATTAATCTGGTATTCAATTTATAAAGATTCGTTTAAAAGGGGTATACTGGTATGAAAAGTTTGTAAAACTCTGGTCTTATATGATTGAAAATCTCTTTCCGGACGCATGTGGCTTCTGAACTGCTTAATGGGGATGTCCTTGGCATTGTTCACTGCGGAGGTGGGTCTGAGGTACAGAAGAGGAAGTGGGCCTACACGGGTCTGCACGCAGGAGCTCGGATAACGAGCCAATTAGACACACACCACGTGATAAAGAGCTGCTAGTTCGCCAAATTTATTGAGGGGTTTAAAACAGTCATGAGAGCCGGGAAATGAGCGGTAATTCGCGCAATTCAGTAGCATTGAGCCCGCAGGTTTCCTTTTTATAGTTTATGAGCGTGTGAAGTTATCAGGCTTGTTGGGGGGGAGGGGATGGGAATCAATACACCCTCTCAGGTGTCATGGCATTGACACGTCACATGCAGAGATCGACAAAATCTGCCGCTTCAACGAAAGCCTTGCATCAGTGGTCTGCAATCTGTGGATATTTCACATTTGGTTATAGAATACAGTAGTGCATCACAGAAACGTTTGGCGGTTTGCCGATATAGCTACGCGTCAGACTATTTCATATGATCTATAGTCTTTCTACTCGACTGCTGGACTGTACATGATAGTGCAAATCGTTCTGAACAATGCAGAATAACTTCATATCTATGTCCTTTAATATTTTTGTAGTTTTAGACGGATTTCATCCTGTATAAGTTGTATTAGTGCGCCTCTGTGGTGTAGTGGTCAGTGCGATCAGCTGCCACCCCCGGAGGCCCCGGTTCGATTCCCGGCTTTGCCACGAAATTTGAAAAACGGTATGAGGGCTGGAACGGGGTCCACTCATCCTCGGGAGGTCAACTGAATAGACGGGGGTTTGATTCCCACCTCAGCCATCCTCTAAGTGGTTTTTCGTGGTTTCCCACTTCTCCTTCAGGTAAATGCCGAGATGGTACCTAACTTAAGGACGGCCGCTTCCTTCCCTCTTCTTTGTCTATCCCTTCCAATCTTCTCATTCTCCCAAAAAGCCCCTGTTCAGCATGTCAGGTGTGGGCGCCTGGGCGATGTACTGGTATTCCTTCCCAGTTGTATCCCCGACCCAAAGTCTCACGCTCCAGAACACTGCCCTTGTGGCGGTAGAGGTGGGATCCCTTACTGATTCCGAGGGAAACACCAACCCTGAAGGGTAAACGGATTAAGAAAGAAAGAAAAAAATAAAGAATAAGTTGTATTAAAGTAAATCTTGTTAGGAAATTCAACCACTCAAACGAAGAGAGATTAACTGTTAAAGCTTTACAACAATATCGCACCCTGAATGCAAAAGTGTTGTAATTCGAAAATGGTTTATTTGGAGTTACCGACGCCTCCATATGCAACTCTTAGAGGCCTCTCTTCTCATCATTTCATCCTCATCACGACGCGCAGGTCGCCTACGGGAGTCAAATCGAAAGACCTGCACCTAGCGATCCGAACTTGTCCTCGGACACTCCCCGCACTAAAAGCCATACGCCATGTCATTTCATTTCCGATAAAACAGTTGTAACTCTAACTTAATTATTAATTAAATTATAATACAAACAACATTTTAGAAATTCTGTCAAAGTTGCATACCGTTCGTGCATAATTATCGTATCTATGATTAGGCCTACACCAAGTTGGCCTCGTAAAAATTATTTGTCAGATTTAAATTGACATTTTTGAAATAATTCCTGAATTCCAAATCCCACCCCTCTATCTGTTACCGATGTTGGGAACATAAATGGTTAATTTCTGAAGAAGCACAGATTATTAGTTACGACACTTTTGTATTCTGGGTGCGATATAATGGCGTGTGGCCTCCGAAGAGCTCTGCTGCAGGTCTTTCGAGTTGACGGCGTATAGGCGACCTGCGCGTGTATAATAATGAGACCCTACCATTGAAGAATTCCATGAAACCGGCACACACATCCAGCGCCAGAGCCATTTGACTTAACCAATGAATTTCGAAATCCCCGAACCGCCTGGGAATTGAACCCCGGACGCCCTGGAACAAAGGACAGCGCGTTCATCATTTAGCCATGGAGCCGGACAGCTTTACAATAAACATACATTTTAACCTTACCTTAGAAATTATTATTACTTTATTATTATTATTATTATTATTATTATTATTATTATTATTAGTATTATTATTATTTGTAGTAGTAGTAGTAGTAGTAGTAGTAGTAGTAGTAGTAGTAGTAGTAGTAGTAGTAGTAGTAGTAGTAGTAACAAAAATCATCTTTCTGGCTTTCCCCCCAATTTTTGGAGTCAGTACGTCGTGTAGATTTGGCCCAGTTTAACGGCCGGATGCCCTTCCTACATTCACTGTTGCGTGTTTGTGGTTTTTGATAGTGTTGTGTGCTGTGTGTACGTGAAGAGGTGTGTTTTGAGACAACACAAATGCCCAGTGTCCGAGCCAGGGGAATTGATCATACGCAGTTAAAACCCTTGGCCTGGCCGGTAATTGAACCCGAGACCCTATGAACCGAAGCACACTAGGCTGACCATTCATCCAAGGAACTGGACTGTTTATACCAACAATATGAAATTCTATCCTGCGTAATATTAAGGAAATAATTTTCTATGACTCAGTCTCCTAGTTGTAGAATTCTACTCTTTAACGTGAACCTTGACATACAGCGGGAAGGACGATCATTACTGACGCTCCTTCAAAAACAGACCACCCATTACACGTATTCGTCGTTTCCGGAATGAGGTATTAATGGGTCGCGGTCTGTAAGTTGAACTCTTGGCGCCAGGCCAGACGTGTTGCTTCTCATAGGCGCAAAAATAAAAATAAATCTTCCCAAAAGATTTTTATAGAAAAACCTGTCTGTTTTTTGTTCCCTCATCTGTTTGTGACGTCACAAGACGGATGAGCTCCAGCTCTACTCACTTGCTGTTACGTGTTGCTAGAACAGCCTCTTATCTCGCCGTAAACAACACAAGTTGATATTAGATGTGCATTTAGTTGAATATAGTAGGAAACTTATGGTCAGACACCTTGGCTGAATGGTCTACGTTACGGCCTTGTTTAAAAGGTCCTTGGTTCGACAATTTTAACCACATCTGATAAATCTTCTGGCTCCGGGACCTCGTTTTTGTGCTCGTCTTATCCACATCCCTTAGTTCTCACACGAGATTACCAATCACCACATTAACACGCAGTAATGAATGCATTGGATTGGCGTCAGGACGGGCATCCTTCCGTAAAACCTGGCGAAGTCCACATGTGAAAGACACTTCGCACCGTCGACACTACTAGACTGTGAGAGAAAGCAGCATAATAATAATAATAATAATAATAATAATAATAATAATAATAATAATAATAATAATAATAATAATAATAATGACTTCAGCTACCATGCAGACGTTTTGATTTGATGCCATCTAGACTGCCTGCGTGTTAGTTTCGACGGTCCGGTTTACTCCACTAGATATCAGATAAATGGATCTCTGTTGGGCGATCCATGACAATTTTTAATTCATTTTGTCCGGAAAACGCTAAATGTGTTGCCAGAAATCGTTCACGACGTAGAGTGCCTTCAAAAATTCGTTTAGCTCTGCCGGGGTTGGATCTTGGAATCCAGACGATAGCAGCGAGGGTGGGGGTTGAGGGGGTCAGTCGCCCCTCCACTTTGTGGAGAAAACGTTATATTTGCATTCCCTTTTAGCCGCCTGAACGTAGGAATTATAGAAATTATTAAAACCAAAACCAAACCAAACCGCATGGTGCTACAGCCGCAAGAGGCTATGGCCTACTAAACGACCGCTACTCAGCTTGTAGGCCTGCAGATTACGAGGTGTCGTGTGGTCAGCACGACGAATCCTAACGGTCGTTATTCTTAGCTTTCTAGGCAGAGGTCGCCATCTCACCGTCAGATAGCTTCTCAGTTGTAATAACGTAGGCTAAATGGACCTCGAACCAATCCTCAGGTCCAGGTAAAAATCCCTGACCTAACCGGGAATCGAACCCGGGGCCTCCGGGTAAGAGGCAGGCACGCTACACCTACACAGCGGGACCGGCTTATTGTAATTATTAAAAAACAATTTGTACAAGCCCTGTTGTCTAATCAGCTAATTCTCTCCTTTATTTGCTGTAATTGATAACAAAATTATTAGCGGTAATAATAATTTTGTGTGGCTATTTCTAGCCGAGTGCAGCCCTTGTAAGACAGACCTCGATGAGTGTGGGCGGCATCTGCCATGTGTAGGTAACTGCGTGTTATTGTGGTGGAGGATAGTGTTATGTGTGGTGTGTGAGTTGCAGGGATGTTGCGGACAGCACAAACACCCAGCCTCCGAGCCACTGGAATTAACCAATGAGGGTTAAAATCTCCGACCCGGCTGGGAATCGAACCCGAGACCCTCTGAACCGAAGGCCAGTACGCTGACCATTCAGGTGACGAGCCGGACTAAGAACTCTTGTCATCCCGAGGTGGTGCGCCTTTTTACAGGCACACCCGCAAAGGAGGTGAGCTGCATGTACCATTTTAACCACATAGCAGCCCTCCTACCATTCTTACATTTCAGCCAGTACCGGGAATCGAACGCGGACCCCCGAGGACGGCAGCTAATAGTGCTAACCGTTACGCTACGGAGGCGGATATTAGCGGTAATAAGTTACGAATAAGATATATTTTTTAAAGCCGTTCGTCTCGGCTAACTAATTAGTATATCGCTACAGCAAGGGCTGGAGACTTTGCATGTGCTGTGAGGAAGGGTAGCAGGAGAGTATTTTTTTACCAAGGTCATGGACACTGAGATATGATTCACCCGGTTGCCATGCCATACGCATTCGTCAGTCTTGCAGTCTCTTTATTACCAGTTTGTTTGTTAGTGTGTACTCAAATACTAAATGATTTGTAAATCTATGATCACGCTGTACTTCTATTTAATTATAATACATGTTTAATATTGTTCCTTTGGTTAAAGGTTTATTGCATTGAATCAAAATCTCCAAAAAACTATTATTACCGCACTTAAGTTGGTAGACATTCAACCATTACCTCTCTGTCGAAATTCGCTCAAACAGCATGGAAAAACTTTATATTTCATATCTATTTTTTATGCCTTTGTTGGCAAGATGTAGTGTTTACAGTGCACTGTGTCTTCTGGTATGGGCTAGAATAAATTTGTTACTTTCATTGTCCTGTCTCAGTCTCATCCTTGGCTTTGACAATGTGAAGGTGACCGAGGTATGAGCGATGCAAGTAATACTATTCCTTATGGTGTGAAAATATCACTCATAGGGTCGGTTGGTGCATGCATTTCAGTGGGCTTCGCAGACTGATATTTGATAGAACTTCTGGCTCGGTGAGGAAAGCAACGGGAAACTACCTCACTCCTCATTTCCCTAGTATGCATCTTCAGCGACGCCTAGGCTATTTATGACAGCTGTTGACGGAACTGTGGAGGATCAAACCAGCCTTCAGGCTGAATACCCAACATAAATACATACATACGTGCATGTATTTTTTTAAATTTGATGTATACACCCCACCCCCGTTCGCCCGCTAATCCCACAAACTCAAACGCGGTTACTTTTTGCTGTATGTAAACATATTTTGCCCACCCCCAACACATACACTTCTAATTCCTAATCGCCGATACCACGCCAAATGCCGGGAGCTAACGGTATTATGAAAGCGACTTGAAACGATACGGTACCTACATGCTTTTATTGTACTCTCATTAGGTCGACTTCTTGTTTTGTGACTGACGAATCATCTTGATAAGATTATACTCAGTGGGAAATGGCATAAGTGGTTTAATACACTTGAATATACACTGTTTAAAGTTTACTAACTGTGCTGTCGTGACAATTGTCATTGAAGTTCTTGAAGTCTTTTCAGGTTAATACAATGTGTCATTGTCAGTGTCAATGAGTAGATTATAATGGATAGCCTGTAAAATTTCATAACAAATGTAAGACTTAATAAGGCAATTAGGAACAAAAAGCCTTCGCATGGAATTGGAGTGAAGGAGAAGGTTAGTTGATTGTTGAAGGCCGGATAAGATAGATGAAAGCGAAGAGCCTCGCACAAGTAAGTGTAAGCAATGCCAGGACTCAGCTACCACCCCCACCCATTGTAAGTTTCCTACTTTAGTGAATTTCAGGCCTGGTAGTAGTAGTATTTAGTAGTAACAATAGTGTCTCCCTCTGTGGTGTAGTGGTTAGTGTGATTAGCTGCCCCTTGGAGGCCGGGTTCGATTCCCGGCTATGCCACGAAATTTGAAATGTGGTATGAGGTCTGGAACGGGGTTAACTCAGCCTCGGGAGGCCAGTTGAGTAAAGGAGGGCTCGACACCTACCTTAGCCATTCTCTAAGTGGTTTTCCGTGGTTTCCCTCTTCCTTGCCTATCCCTTCCAATCTCCCCAACCCTCCTCCTCACATTGCCCTTGTTCAGCATAGCAGGTGAGGCCGCCTGGGCGAGGTACTGGTCCTCCTCAGTTTTATCCCTGACCAAATGTCTGCCCATGAAGCGGTAGACGTGGGGAAAATCCAACCCTGGACGGTAAACGGATTAAATAAATTAGTAGTAGTAATAGTAAGAATCATAATTCAAATACCTGTAAATTTATAATTGAATTTGTATAACCAGTCTTAAAACATATCAACCGCCCCTGACTCTATTACAAATATCTCAACCGCACAGATACCCTTCACACGCCTGAAGTACAGAGGGCTGTTAACTACAGTGTTACAAGGCCATTACATAAAGTTGCAACGTTATTGCTCTGGATAACAATTTGGAGTTCCCCAAAATCATTCACTTCCCTTTTTAGAGTTAACCTTGTTTGTTATAAGCCACAGGTAATGATGTTATTTGTGTATGGAGGCTCTCAACGAACCAGCTGTTTGGTACCCCTCACCACTCCCCTGGCAGTTTACGTCACAGTACTTCCGGTTAGTCCTACAGTGGGAAAGTGTTGTGGGACTTTCGCTCGGCGTCCTGACCTACGTCTAACCACATCCGTGATGAAGGTGTTCATCGGCTTCCTGCAGTTTTATTTCTTAATACGTATGTTGCATCGAAACGCATACCAGTCCACCATGAAGGACGTGCGTTCGATTCCCCGTCAAGAAGTCAAACAATTTATGAAACGGGATTTCCACTTCCGGAAGTGCACATGGCCGTGAGGTTCACTCAGCCTACACAAAAGAGTACCACGTGAATTCCTGGGGGCCAAGGTGGCCGGCGCTTAAAGCTAACCACTCAGTCCCACCAAGTGCAAAGGGCCATCATGGCCTGTACGGAGATAACTTTCGACTTTGATTGTCGATATCAAACCTGTCTTCTTCTTCCAGGCATTGTTCTCAATTCGTTGTGATCGGCACTTGAAGGACAGTATATGGGCCACTTTTGCGGCCAGATGCCCGTTGTGGCGCCAACCGTATTTGGAGGGATATATTCGCTATTTGTATTTCCCCGGTGATTGACAGTGCATACCTGCCAACTTTCCCGATTAAGGCGGGAGACTCCCGATTTTCGACAGTTTTTCCCGCCTCCCGATTATTCTATTATTTCTTTCGATTTTAGCTTATTTTTAGTGAACTTCAAACATTTGTTTTCATATCCCGTCATTTCAGCTTTGTATGCCAGTGACCGGAAGTCCTTCGCTCATTGGCTACTTTCAAATGAAATATCGACGTTTATGAGAAATGCGCGCGAATGTGCGATGTTTATTGAAACCTGTATATCGTGACGCGTATATCGATTGTCGATCTCTCGTTCTCTTGTGGTATGTTCTTGTTCATTCACATCAGTCTAGTCGATTCTAGAGACTAGTCACTAGATTTGGAGTTTTTAAGTAATTCGGTGACAGGATTTCAAAGGTAGCGACTAGTGACTTTTCTAGAGATTTTAGGAACAATTTAGAGACAATCCTGGCGAATTTTTATTTATTACTTGATAAAAATAGTATTCCGCTTCGCATAATCGCGCGGGCGCTTGATGCGATACATTGATCTATGCTTTTTCTAAGTAATGGCATCTAAGAGCATGACTGATTCACACATGTGGAGCATGAGTTCATACTATTTTCTGAAGACTCACCAGAAACCGATCACCTCACTCACATACTTCCTGTGAGGGAATAGAGATATGTAATTTTTAGCCTTATAGCCTCGTATAGTAACTTTCGTTTTTTAAGAAAATGAATGTTATACTATATATCATAGTGCTCCTGTATTGCGGAAGACATGCAGAATAAGCAGTTTTGACCAATTGTTCCTCCTGATTATACCTGATTTTCGTATCAAAATCTCCTGATTTTTGGTTTTGTAAAGTTGGCAGGTATGACAGTGCATAATGCCACTAACAGTAAGGAGTTGGTGCAGTAACGATCCGTCAACTCATTTTCATACGAGATCTCGCTGCACGTTAACAATAGACTTCTGTAGTTACTAAAAAATGAAACCACTTAAAGTGGTATAAGTCGAGAATCCGCCGGTACCGGCTTCGCGGCTGTGGGCCGTGCGTCTGTGTGAAGTCATGGCTGACGACATTGGGAGGTCGAGATTTAAAATAAAGTATTACCCCTTTGTTTGTATAACTTGAGAATATATTGCATTACTTCTACCTGCTGGAATTAAATGTGTATTACTTGTTTATAGGTTTTACTTTTTATTTGAGGGGGCCCGAATTTTTATTTTTGGTAGGTGGGCCCGTGTGATATACGTTGCGCCCCTATCCAGATAATAATCATATAATTAGAGTGCTTCATACTCGTTCGCCTCTGTGGTGTAGTAGTTAGTGTGATTAGCTGCCACCCCCGGAGGCCAGGGTTCGATTCCCGGCTCTGGCACGAAATTTGAAAAGTGGTACGAGGGCTAACGGGGTCCACTAAGCGTCGAGAGGTCAAATAAGTAGAGGTCGGTTCGATTCCCACCTCAGCCATCCTAGAGTGGCTTTGCGTGGCTTCCCACTTCTCCTCCAGGCAAATGCCGGGATTGTACCTAACATAAGGGCACGGCCGCTTCCTTGCCTCTTCCTTGTTTATCCCTTTCAATCTTCCGATCCCCCCCCACAAGGCCCCTGTTCAGCATAGCAGGGGAGGCCGCCTGAGCGAGGTACTGGCCATCTTCCCCAGTTGTATCCCCGACCCAATAACTCACCCTCCAGGACACTCCTCTTCAGGCGGTAGAGGTAGGAGCCCTCGCTGAGTCCGAGGGAAAAACCAACCCTGGAAGGTAAACAGATTAAAAAGTAGTAGTAGTAGTAGTAGTAGTAGAAGAAGAAGAAGAAGAAGAAGAAGAAGAAGAAGAAGAAGAAGAAGAAGAAGAAGAAGCTCCATTCTCAGTATGAGTGCATAAACACTGATGTTTTACTCTTCGTTATAAAGTAGTATCAGTAACAACTGTTAATGTGCAAAACTGTGCTTTCCTCGCTACTGTAAGATGTGTGGATTAATAACTGTATTTAGACAGTGTCATTTGCGACTGTCGACTTCATTGCACTGGCCCATTGTTTACAACCTCACTCCTTAGACGTGATAATATCTTGAGGCCCGCTGAGCTTTCCCGCGCGCTAGAGTAGTATCTGTAAGCCAATGGGAATCATATTACAGAGTATGCGCGGAGGTTTATTCGCAATCAGTGGAGACATGACCGCCGAAGTGGGCGTTTCGTTGTTGCCTACTTGTCCTTAGCATGCTTTCTCTCGGAGCAGCGAAGCTGTGAATTTTGACTTAAAGTACATTAGACGATTACGCCTTAAACGATACCAAACGGCACAAGAAAAAAAAAAAAACATCTCTGTTTGTAACTCGAACTAATTGAAATTCGTATTATGACAAGACTTTCCATATGAAAGAATGTACACCTGCCGGAACCATTTTTTAAACCGAGTGCCTGTCTTAAGCGAGTTTTTGCTAATGAGATTTTGCTGTATAGCAAGGAAAAACTATGCCTTTGCTGGTGAGACTTGGTGTTTACGTCTTCTGGTATGGGGCTAGAACAATTTTGTTGTTTTCATTGATCTGTTTCAATCTTATACCTGCCTTTGACTATATGGAAGTGATTGTGGTATGAGCGATGCCAGTAATGACATTCACCGGGAGAGTTAGCCGTGCGGCTAGGGGCGCGCAGCTGTGAGCTTGCATCCGGGAGATGATGGGTTCGAACGCCACTGTCGGCAGCCCTGAAGATGGTTTTCCGTGGTTTCCCATTTTCACACCAGGCAAATGTTGGGGCTGTACCTTAATTAAGGCCACGGCCGCTTCCTTCGCATTCTTAGGACTTTCCTATCCCATCGTCGCCATAAGATCTATCGGTGTCGGTGCGACGTAAAGTAAATTGTAAAAAAAAAAGTAATTCCTTATTTAGCCAGGCCCTGTTATGAATGGTGTGAAAATGTTGCTCATAAGGTAGATTGGTGCATCTATTTCGGTAGGCTTGGCAGATTGATATGTAATAGCAACTTCTGGCTCAGTGAGGAAAGCAACGGGAAACTACCTAACTCATTTTCCTAGTAAGCCTCTTCAGTGATGCCTATGCCATCTATGACAGCTAATGTTGGAGGTTTTGAGGATCCAACCAGCCTTTGGGCTGAGTGATCAGTTCAGTCTTGAATCTTGAAAAAATTGCTTGTACTGAGGCAAAACGAATCCCAAACTTCAACTCAATGCAGCATAATGTAAGCTTTTTCCACTCATCACTAGATACCGCTGTAAAGCCACAGTGCAGACAACCAGTAGCAACCTATATTGAAAATATTCTATCAACATCATGTAGCAGATGGGAAGCTCGCACTAGTTCACGAAATTTCCTCCAGGGGTGTCCTAATCATTTTTAAAATGATGCTACAGATATGGTACAGCATGCATTTGGGAGTTAGATTACGGAGTGGGAAAGATTGAAAAAGTTGACTATCAAGTTCTTATGTTCCACGGTCCACTTCGACGAGCCAGTGTCATCGTAATGACTGTTAGAGTCGCGGCGCAACGTTAAAATTAAATTATCCGTGGCTTTGCCTGCTACTGACGAGCTAAAAAAGCAACCTACTAGAGTTACTGAATGTGAGAGGACCGTTTAATAGGTGGCCGGGCGGACAGAGATATCTGTGTGGGCGTGCTTCCACTTTCTAGTCCGGTGATCACGTGACGCCATGGGTTTCAGTCAGCTTTTCCCCCTTCTTGTTCGATCCTATCCGGTCAGCCGCAGAGGGGAACACGATCCGCTGGACACGGACAAGGGAATAAACTCTTCCTGTAAACCACAATTGTTTAGTGTCTGATGAAGCTTCATCTCTGGTATCGCAAGATCTTACTTCCCTAACTTTCACTTCTTTTCACGCCTGCTGCCCAGGCCTTTCCTACTGATTGTTTGGACTCTAGGTAGCCTCGGATATTTTTGTCTGCGATTTTATCTCTTGACATTTCCCTTCTAGGATAGGAGGAACCTTAAATAATCACCACAGCTTTCACTCCTTTTCAAACCTGGAGTTCTGACCTTCCTCAGAAATCGTTACATTATCAGTTCCGCTACCGCATGCCACTCCTCTCGTCTGAGCAGGGGGTTCTATCCTGATTTTGCAACCTGTGCAAGTCTAATTTGAGTGAGTGGGACAGGTTGCGTTCACCCTGGAGTGACATGCCTGTGAAGAGAAACAGTTAAACCCAACAGCGCAGCCAGGTTGCGTTCACCCTGGAGTGACATGCCTGTGAAGAGAAACAGTTAAACCCAACAGCGCAGCCAGGTTGCGTTCACCCTGGAGTGACATGCCTGTGAAGAGAGTTAAACGCAACAGCGCAGCCAGGTTGCGTTCACCCTGGAGTGACATGCCTGTGAAGAGAAACAGTTAAACCCAACAGCGCAGCCAGGTTGCGTTCACCCTGGAGTGCATGCCTGTGAAGAGAAACAGTTAAACCCAACAGCGCAGCCAATATTTGTGCAGTTTGAGTGCACATATTCTGCATAGAAGCCGATTGTGAAAGGAACCAATATGGAAATTTTAAAATCCCTCGATATAAACCTTTAAGTGAATCCCGAATTAATATTTAAATATCGTAATAAAAATAATGCATTTTTGGTTTAATACTAATGTTATTGGCGTTACGTCCCACTAACTACCTTTACGGTTTTCGTAGACGCTGAGGTGCCGGAATTTAGTAAATATACCGACACGAGGCTGACTTATTTGAGCACCTTCAAATACCACCGGACTGAGCCAGGATCGAACTACCGAGCTCGATAGCTGCAGTCGCTTAAGTGCGGCCAGTATCCAGTAATCGGGAGAGAGTGGGTTCGAGCCCCACTGTCGGCAGCCCTGAAGATGGTTTTCCGTGGTTTCCCATTTTCACACCAGGCAAATGCCGGGGCTGTACCTTAATTAAG